>NC_058404.1:90044811-90403359 GCF_002201575.2 Neomonachus schauinslandi
AGAAGAAGAAGAAGAAGAAGAAGAAGAAGAAGAAGAAGAAGAAGAAGAAGAAGAAGAAGAAGAAGAAGAAGAAGAAGAAGAAGAAGGAGAAGAAGAAAAAGAAGAAGAAAGCAGAAAGGGAAAAATGAAGGGGGGGAATCGGAGGGGGAGATGAACCATGAGAGACTATGGACTCTGAGAAACAAACTGAGGGTTCTAGAGGGGAGGGGTGGGGGATGGGCTAGTCTGGTGATGGGTATTAAAGGGTTACCATCTGTTATAGCCATTCCAGTTTTGGTTTCCTGTTTGTTTGAGTGCCATAAGTGTCAGCAGCCTGCTACATGTTGAATGTGAAGTCAGATGTCCATCACAAGCCACTGAATATAAGAAACCAGCTAAAAGTTCCTTGCTGATACTTCTGGAGGAAGCCTCTTTGACACCTTCTCTATTCAACTCCTGCAGCCTCCGTATTCAGCAATATCTCAGCCAACACCCTTAACTCCTTTTTTTTCACTTCATGGGAAGAAGGGAAACCAGGAACATGTGCTGATGTACAATTTCTCTCCATGAATTCAGAATCCACTGCTTTATGGTTCTAGGGCTCTATGATGCTGACCTAATAAAAACATGCCTCATTCAAAGAAAAGGGCTTGTACAAATTTTCTTTTCCAGAACTTCCAGAAAGCACAGGCCGTCAACTATCCTCAGATACTCAGAGCTCCCAATATATATTTGACTCAAGAAAGATAGACTGAGGGGCGCCTGGGTGGCTCAATTGATTAAGCAACTGCCTTCAGTTCAAGTCATGATCTCAGGGTTCTGGGATTGACCTGTGTTTGGGCTCCCTGCTCAGCAGGGAGTCCGCCTGGGTGGCTCAATTGATTAAGCAACTGCCTTCAGTTCAAGTCATGATCTCAGGGTTCTGGGATTGACCTGTGTTTGGGCTCCCTGCTCAGCAGGGAGTCTGCTTCTCTCTCTCCCTCTGCCCCCCACCCAGCTCCTGCTCTCTCTTCTCTCAAATAAATAAATAAAATCTTAAACAAAAAAAAAGATAGATTGAAAGTGTGGTAGAGGGAATCTCTATGAGTACTCCATCAAAATAGTACCCCCAAAAAAGAATATTTTCTGTCCTTCAAAATAAACAGCATAGATTACATGATCCTTAAAAAATGCAATCAATATGTTTATTTGTTTGCCAAATAATTATTGAGTGCCTATTATATGTCAAGCACAATAGGAGGCATAGAGTATGAGCAGAAACATATGCTGACCTTGCCCTCATAAAACCTAAAGTCTAGTATAAGAAACAAACATCAATTAAAAAAAAATAGAAGCTGAAATTGTGTCCAAACGATGACAAAAATATAAATGTGATGTACCATGAGAAAGACATATACTGAGTTCTGGGACACATAATGGGCAGGTGCCACCTGGGCAGAGAGATGGAAGACAGTTTCATGGAGTAGGAGATGTTTGGATTAAATAAAGAGGATATATATGAGTTTCCTGCACAAAGAATAGAGAGAGTTGTAGGCTGATAACTCCAGTGAAGATAGCGAAGAGACACAATGCAAATAACTTTGGATGGATTAGTAGAAACAAGAATGAGGGCTTTCCTAATTACAATAAAACTTTTGTTTATATCCTTAGAGTAATGAGAGTGACTCTAAAATTTTAATCAGCAAGCAGCATAATCAGATTATTGTTTAGAACAACAACAACAACCAAAACCCTGCTTACCATAGAGAAAATGGATTTGAGCAAGGGAGGCCAATTGAGGGCCTACTGCAGTGTTCAAAGGACAAAAGCCTCAATGGCTAGAAGTAATGTACTGCTAGAGACATGGACATTGGGATTGATCAAACAGATGTTTGATTTAGTGTTTGAAGAAGAGGGAGGCATCAAGCATAATTTCTACGTTCTTTTTTTCTTAAGTGGATGAATGTTGGTTCACATTCATGAGAAGGATGGAAATGTTATAAAACCAGTTTCAAAATGATAGTCTTATTGTCAATTATGAACATGTTTTAGGTTGTTTAAAATATCAAAAGCAAATACAAGGTAAAAAGAATACTAGGCTGGAAATACACATTAGATGTTCATCTCTGTTTAAGTGGAATTGAAGTCATGGGTAAAAGCTGGGACCACTAACTAATGTGAATGGTGGTGGGATATAGATTTTAATTATACTAAAGAGGAAAACAAGAGAAGAATTCATAAGGCTAAAGACAAATTAGAAGTGTTTGATATGAATAAAGCCAAAGGAAGACAGTTTAGAGAAAGAGAAACTTTCAAAGGTGTGGGAAGCTTCTGGAGGAAGCTTCTTCCAAAGAGGAAGAATTCCCAATGGGTTTAATCACGTGAAAGTGAGTTGTGATTTATTAAAGTAATACAACTAGAACCTGTTTTGCAAAAGGTTGATGGGTAAAAGAGAGTTGAGAAGATGGAGACTGATTTTTAGAAAACTCAATACAAGATTTTGAATGAGTCAGAGAAAGACAAATACTATATGATCTCACTTATATGTGGAATCTAAAAACAAAAACAAAACCATAGATACAGAAAACAGATTGGCAGTTGCCAGAGGTAGGGAGTAGGAGTAGGTGAAATGGGTAAAAGCAGTAAAGAGTTAATGACTTCTAGTTTTAAAAGAAGTAAGTCATGGGGCTGTAGTGTACAGCATGCTGACTATAGTTAATAATACTGTATTGTATATTTGCTAAGAGAGTAGAATTTAAAAGTTCTCATCACAAGAAAAAAATTGTCATTAGGTGTGATAATGGATATTAACTAGACTTACTTGGGAATACCTGCACATATGGAATTATTATGTTGTATACCTGAAATATGTTATATGTCGTTTATAAGTCATTAACATTAAAAGAAAAGAGTTGGGTTTCATAAGCAGAGGTCTGGAAACTCCCCCAAGTTAAGTTAAAACAATTATAGGTTTCATGTCATTTGTTTTCCATTTCTCAGGGATTACTGTCCTTACTTTCTTGATGTCTGGTGTCTGGAAAACTGCTATTTCATATGTTTTGGTCCTTTTGTTCGTGTGTGTGTGTGTGTGTGTGTGTGTGTGTGTGTGTGTGTGTAGTTGTTTGGTTTTTATAAGCCAAGTACATGAGGGTAAACCTGATGTACTGATTCCTGATATACCACCTTGGTTGAAAATGGAAGTCTCCTGCCTATAGATTTTCGATAGAGTAAATATAGTGTGTGAAAAAATGTGAAAAGTCAAGAAAGACTCCAAGATTCTGCCTGAAACTATTATAAATATGAAATTGTTGCTAATTGAGGAAGAAAAGATGCCTCCCTGACCCTTCTTAAGAGGTGGTGGTATTCTTTACCTACAGTTCCCAAATCTGGCTGCAAATGAGAATCCACTAGTGAACGAGCTTTTTACAATATGCCCGAATGCCTCCCAAACACTTACAGCAGAGGTTTTTTAGAAGATTCCCACATTATTCTAATGTTCAGCCATGGTTGAAAAACAGGCTCTATACTACGAACCACTTGGGGATCTTATAAATTTCAAATTCTTATTCAGTTTTTCAAGGTGATAAACTTTGTATTTCTAACAACGTCCTAGCTGATTCCAATGCTGCTGGTGCAAATTTTGCACAGCAAGTCACTGCTATTGAAATTCATGATAGAGCTGTATCACAGTAAAGATTAATCTGATATACTGTGTAAAACATTTGTGTTAGCTCTTCTGTATTAAAAAGATGTATGAAATAAAAGATTTAACGGCTAAGTTTGGCAAACAGTGAGTTAAACAAGGTTAGAGAGTTTTCTTTATTGCAGGATTTTCCATAGCTAACGCCTTCCTAATGTTTCTTTTTCCCATATCCTGTTTTCGTGGAGAATGTTATAGGATTAGCAATTTGCAAAACCCACTATCTCTATCTCGTACTAATGCAGAAGTTAAGCTATCTTCAAATAATCTTTGCTACTTTCTTAAAAGCTTAAAATTTTACTGAAACATCTATATAACTGATTTGTTTTTAGTTTCCTAATCTGATTCATGACTTGATTCTAATTTATTTACAAATCCAAATAGGTTTTATAAAACACAAATTAATCAGGCTTTGGATTTTAAAGTGATTATGTTGTACATATGACTGATTCTTTGTTTAGACTTAAAAATGCTTGACAAGTGACTATTCTTTTTCTTTGTTCTCTTTTATAGCATTTCCATGCACACATTTTCCGGATTCTCTTTGTGTAATTTGATAGCATGTTGCTTACTGATATATTTTTATTTACCAGCATTTGGCAAACATATAAGAGAAAAACAATCTTTCTACAAAATTACAGTGAGCTTTCATTAACAGAAAAAAAAAAGTTTTGTAAATTTTCTTAAATAATAATTAGACCGGTTTTATGTAGATGAGAATTCTGATTGACCACAACAAAATTCATTACCTCTTCAGAAGTTCAGTGATGAAACCCAAACTTGCCATGATTTACCAGCCTAGAGGTGAATATAAGCTCATTTTACATAGATGTTCAAATGACAATGAGTCCTAGTTTCTGCTGTCTCATGTGGGAAGGACTTCGGCATCATTCCTGACACTTCTCACACCACACTATTTAGGGTCATAAATACTTTGAAATTTCCCCAAGAGGTTTGTGTCTCACAAATACTCAGGCTCCTATTTTTCTATTCTAGTCTCCTTATATAGATGCGTTGCCCATCCCTGGGATTTGCTGCTCTACCAAAGGCAGAGATCCGATTAAGAGACATCAGTCAACAGGTGGGTCATGCTGGGGTGTGAAGGGGTTGTGGGACCAGAGATATAATTGGGTAACCTACACCAAAGATACATGGAATGTACTGAGAATCAAAATGAATTACACAGGTTACAGTTTATATTAACATAAATTTACTGTCCCATTAATTAATTTACTGTTCATTAATATGTTTACAGTGCTAGAAAACTCTTGTTCGGGAAGGTACAATTTCCAAATATTTTCATTTTAGGAACTTTTTGAAAGATATATCAGCTTTTTACTAGGAAGCATCAAATAATTGTTTACACCTTTCAATTCTTCCAAATCTTTGCCTGGTTGTTCTTGCCAATTCTAAATTATTACATCATGACTCTTATCCTAATTGAGCCCCTCCCCTGAAAATTCCTCCATAAACAAGACTTCAAAATCTTAATAAATATGATGACTTTGTCGTTCTCTCTCAGAGATGCTACTAAGACACCAGCAAAGTAGTGCTCTCCTGTCGAATGTGAATGTGAATATGTTTATCTTTCTGCACAAACAAGACTTTCTGATAGAGACAAATAGCACTCTATAATGATAAAGAATGTCTCGTTTTTCCTAAAACCATTTACTCCTCATATTCTAAAGTGATAGTTTTGGGGCCATGTGTTTACATTTCAAATGGTAATAAAATCCAGAGCCATTCATTAAATTCCAAAATGTGAGAACCTAGGTGACTTTCCCCTTCTTTCCCAAGACAGGATTTGTTTACATTCCAAAGTAAAAAAAAAGACTTTGGAGTAGGGAGTGGAGTCAGTATGCCAACACCTATATATTAAACTTCCAATTTTATAATTTCAATTCTTCTCCTATGGTATAGTACGGGTCT
Source organism: Neomonachus schauinslandi (assembly GCF_002201575.2). NCBI lineage: Eukaryota > Metazoa > Chordata > Mammalia > Carnivora > Phocidae > Neomonachus > Neomonachus schauinslandi. The sequence goes on from NC_058404.1 coordinate 90,050,399, forward strand.
CCTACTTCTCCCTTCCACACACAGGTCCATCTGACTCTCACCACATTGCTTCCTGGAAGAAAATGCAACATGGACAAACGGTACTAAAATATTGTACAAATAATTAATTTTGCCTTTGATCCAGAAACCTTGTATGTACTGTCACAATAAAAGAAAATATAAATATACATTTACTCCTTTATCATATAAGCAATAAATTTAGCCTTCTGGGGGCGCCTGAGCGGCTCAGTTGGTTAAGTGTCTGCCTTAGGCTCAGGTCATGATCCTGGGGTCCTGAGATCAAGTCCCACATAGGGCTTCTTGCTCAGCATGGAGCCTGCTTCTCCCTCTGCCTCTGCCCCTGTTTGTGCTCTCTCTGTCTGTCTCTTTCCCTCATATAAATAAATAAAACTTAAAAATAAAATTAGCCTTCTGTTACTAAGAGGTTGTTTTGGTGACATTTTTTTTTATTATGTTATGTTAATCACCATACATTACATCATTAATTTTTGACATAGTGTTCCATGATTCATTGTTTGCGTATAACACCCAATGCTCCATTCAGTACGGGCCCTCCTTAATACCCATCACCAGGCTAACCTGTCCCCCCACCCCCCTCCCCTCTAGAACCTTCAGTTTGTTTCTCAGAGTCCATAGTCTCTCATGGCTCGTCTCCCCCTCCGATTCCACCCCCTTCATTTTTCCCTTCCTACTATATTCTTCTTCTTCTTCTTCTTTTTTTTTTTTTAACATATAATGTATTATTTGTTTCAGAGGTACAGGTCTGTCATTCAACAGTCTTACACAATTTATAGCACTCACCATAGCACACACCCTCCCCAATGTCTATCACCCAGCCACCCCATCCCTCCCACCCCCCACCTCTCCAGCAACCCTCAGTTTGTTTCCTGAGATTAAGAATTCTTCATATCAGTGAGATCATATGACACATGTCTTTCTCTGATTGACTTATTTCGCTCAGCATAATACCCTCCAGTTCCATCCACGTCATTGCAAATAGCAAGATTTCATTCCTTTTGTTGGTTGCATAATATTCCATATAATATTCCATTCCATATATATATATATATATATATATATACATACCACATCTTCTTTATCGATTCATCTGTCGATGGACATCTTGGCTTTTTCCATAGTTTGGCTATTGTGGACATTGCTGCTATAAACATTGGGGTGCACGTACCCCTTCGGATCCCTGCATTTGTATCTTTGTGGTAAATACCCAGTAGTGTAATTGCTGGGTCATATGGTAGCTCTATTTTCAATTTTTTGAGGAACCTCCAAACTGTTTTCCAGAGTGGCTGCATTTTTTTTTAAGATTTTATTTATTTGAGAGAGAGAATGAGAGAGAGAGCACATGAGAGGGGGGAGGGTCAGAGGGAGAAGCAGACTGCCTGTTGACAGGGAGCCCGATGCGGGACTCGATCCTGGGACTCCAGGATCATGACGTGAGCCAAAGGCAGTCACTTAACCAACTGAGCCACCCAGGCACCCCAGAGTGGCTGCATTTTTGAGAGCCAGTATTCAATGGTGCTGAATTTCACAATGGTTTTGTGAATTAAAAAAAAAAAAAAAAAGAGAGAGAGAAAGAAGAGAAAAAAGAAGAAAAAAGAAAAGAAAAAAGAAAAGGAAAGAAAAGAAAAAGAGAAAAGAAAATCACCTCAGCTCTTCTGTCCTTGGGAGCTCAGAAACACACTTTGATGATAGTGAAGGTTTAGAAAGTGCCATACTCCTTCATTTTCACCTCCTTCCCTATTACCCTACAAAATCCCACATAATCCACAAGCAAATGACATAGATATCAAGGTTTTGCAAGCTGATGCCTAAAGGATTAAATAGTCCGTCTGGTACCCTAAAACACCAATTAGGGCTCAGTAAAAACACCTTACTATAATCCAAAATATTTTTATGGGCCCAATATACTCCTACATGACACCCAAGAGATTCAGGGTAATGAGGGACTCTCTACATCTCCAGGAAAATGTTGATTAATCTTTTTTCAAAGCTTTTCAGATGGAACCATGTGTTACACTGCTATTCCTGCTTTGCCAAAAAAATTGCAGTCAGCCTCCATCAGTCTGTCTTATATTCCTTATGCTCACTAAGTCCTCCAGCCTCTCTGCATGGTATGTCCTGCTATAATCCTAAATTCCCAGTGTAAAATTCATCCAAACACTGGAAGATCTCTTCTACACTCAACCTTACTGGTTTGAAATCTCAGCTAGTTTAACGTGGTCTTATTTTTAAAATTTAAAAATATGTAATATGTGGTGCTTCTTAAGCATTTATGTGCATTACAAATTACTTGGGGTCTTGTCACATTGCAGATTCTGATTCAGTAAGTCTAAGTAGGGCTTGAGTGTCGGCATTTGCAACAAGCTTCCTGGTGATGCTGCCACGAATGGTCTAAACACTCCACATGAGGTAGCAAGGTGTTATAGGAAACCAAGCCTCCAGGAGAAGAGTTTGCACATTTCAATAAATGTAAGGAAGGCCTTCTAAGATAAAATGAGCTATTACCGTTGAAAATGCAGAAGCCAACTGTGTTGACAACGTGAGAATTGTACTTCAAAGGGAATCATGACAACTGTGTACTAAATCTTTTCCTTTTCCTTCACTTTTCCTCTCTATTCCTTTCCTTCTTCTCTTCCTTTGTGTCTAAATACCCATTCTTTCTTCTTTTTCATTTCCATACTGATTCTTAATCTCTTTTGATCCCCCTCCATTCAGCTTCCAAGACATGATTTTTATATATTTATAAGTAATATATTTATTACTTTCAGATCCATTTCCAAATGGTCTTGCTATGCTTCTGCTTTTGTACCCCCTAACTTGTCCACATTCAGGGTGATCTTATAAAGGAATGAGCTATCAATATTGCACAATACTTTTGGAGGGATGTGAAAAGGATTTTAGCATTGTGACTTATGCTAGACCAAAAGATATATAATATTCTCTAACAGTAAGTTTCCCCAAGAGTAAGCAATTGTGTAATGATTTTTTTTTACTTTTATTTTTTTTCTAAATGTTTTTATTTGAAACAAATAGTTGCACCAAGCAAGAGCTTACTTTCCACACTCCAAATTAAAACAGAGCACAATAGGGTCAAATGTCATTTGGCAGGACAGTCCCAGTATGTGAACATAACTTCTGCCTACTGTGGTTGGGGCAATTTTATTCATCAGCAGTCATTCTTTTTTTTTTAAATTTTTTTTATTATGTTATGTTAATCACCATACATTACATCATTAGTTTTTGATGTAGTGTTCCATGATTCATTGTTTGCGTGTAACACCCAATGCTCCATTCAGTACATGCCTTCTTTAATACCCATCACCAGGCTAACCCATCCCCCCACTCCCTCCCCTCTAGAACCCTCAGTTTGTTTCTCAGAGTCCATAGTCTCTCATGGTTCGTCTCCCCCTCCGATTTCCCCCCCCTTCATTCTCCCCTTCCTGCTATCTTCTTTTTTTTTTTTTTTAAAGATTGTATTTATTTATTTGAGAGAGAGAGAATGAGAAAGGGCACATGAGAGGGAGTAGGGTCAGAGGGAGAAACAGACTCACTGCTGAGCAGGGAGCCTGATGCGGAACTCGATCCAGGGACTCCAGGATCATGACCTGAGCCGAAGGCAGTCGCTTAACCAACTGAGCCACCCAGGTGCCCTTCTTTTTTTTTTTTTTTAACATATAATGTATTATTTGTTTCAGAGGTGCAGGTCTGTGATTCAACAGTCTTACACAATTCACAGCGCTCACCATAGCACATACCCTCCCCAATGTCTATCACCCAGCTACCCCATCCCTCCCATCCCCCACCACTCCAGCAACCCTCAGTTTGTTTCCTGAGATTAGGAATTCCTCATAACAGTGAGATCATATGATACATGTCTTTCTCTGATTGACTTATTTCGCTCAGCATAATACACTCCAGTTCCATCCACGTCGTTGCAAATGGCAAGATTTCATTCCTTTTGGTGGCTGCATAATATTTCATTGTATACATACACCACATCTTCTTAATGACTGAGCCACCCAGGCGCCCCTACACCACATCTTCTTTATCCATTCATCTGTCGATGGACATCTTGGCTGGGTCGTATGGTAGCTCTATTTTCAACTTTTTGAGGAACTTCCATACTGTTTTCCAGAGTGCATCAGCAGTCATTCTTACATAAAATATTAACCCCCAAATGTACTAATGTCACACAAAAGGAAGTGAAGGAAGTTGTGTTAATTTCATGTGTGGGGCAGTATGTTCTATAAATGCCAAAAGGTAGAAGCACAGATGCAACCTATTCTTAAAAAAACAAAACAAAACAACACAAAACAAAACAAAAACCTAACAGTCAAAGAATTTTCATCCTTCTTTACTCCTGTATTAAAAAGTAGTGCTGGGGTCTGACACCCAGACTTGGCTTTTATACTGGCCATTTACAAAGTGTTTCCCCATCTTACTTGCATCATTAGGGTTATGGATAAAAGTTCATTCACTTTGAAGAGAGGTGTATCTACTCCTCCCTCTTCTTGCCTTCATGCTTATGTTTCCTGAGGCAGCTGCTATCTAAGGGTCTTTTAGAGTCACTGTGCTGTTTGGCTACTTCCAAAAACTTGTACAAACCAAAAGGATCTTCCTCAAACTGAACTGGTCCTTCTTGGCCTTTCTTTTTTTTTTTTTTTAAGATTTTATTTATTTGACAGAGAGAGACACAGCGAGAGAGGGAACACAAGCAGGGAGAGTGGGAGAGGGAGAAGCAGGCTTCCCGCTGAGCAGGGAGCCCGATGTGGGACTCGATCCCAGGACCCTGGGATCATGACCTGAGCCGAAGGCAGACGCTTAACGACTGAGCCACCCAGGCACCCCCCTTCTTGGCCTTTCTGCCTATGGTCTGAACCAGAAAATTCTTTATCAGGAACAAAACTCTTGGTCTTTATTCTGGCTTCTAGGTCATCACCATACATGTCCTTGTCCAGAATTTTCCTGGATATGAAAATATTCTGGGCCATATCTTTACCACCTTTCTAGGCTTAATCATAACCATTATAAATGTCATCTTCTCTACCTGCAAAACCACTGTCCACACCCTTGGATTGGTTGAAGATCCTTTGGTCATACTGGACTTCATTGGACTTCTGAGGATTGGGCACATCAGGAGGAATTACTTCACTGATATCTTGATTTTCATTTCTCTGTAGTTTTAACCTCTTATAAAGAGCTGCTCTGGAAAGATTCTCCCCACTTGTGCTGTCTCTCCTTTCGCCTGTCATGCTGGATTTCATCCCTCTCAGGTGCCTCTCCAGCCTCTTTTTCCACATGGGTTTTGATCCTAACTCATCTCTCCCTGGCTTTCTGGGCCATTTCTCTAATTTTCTCTTCATGTTTCTCCTTTTCTTTTTGAGCCATAGTTCTCTCTACTTGAGCCCATATTTCTAGAGCTTCACAAGCCTTCCAATAAGAAATATAGAGGGTTCCCCAGGCAGCTTGGCAAAGTTCTCATTGATGTGCACTGTTTGTACCCCTTTTCCATTAGCGGCCAGATGTTTGTCTAATGAAATTGTATAACCCTTTGATTTTTCCAGTTTGAAATACAAGGAGGAATCTTCCGTTCTTATTCCTTCATGGTCCTCTTTTGGCTAGGAGAATGCATGACAGGTGAAGGAGGAGAAGGTGGTTCTCAGGGGATTTTCTTATTAATCTTAAAACTTGGAGGTTCCACTGGATCTTTCTGCATTTCCACCATCCAATTAACTCTCTGTTTAGCTCCAGAGTTGAAAGTCACTCCTTGTTGATATGGTGTGTGTCAAATATACTGAGCAGGAGCCAGTTTATTAGCTGCTCGAACTGGCATGGCTGCAGCAACCTTCTGTGGCATAGATTTTTCTAGGGTTACCCTTGCCTTTTCTGTTATCTCTTTAATGGCTTCCTCATCAGGTCTTTGCAGCTCTGGGTTATCTGTGTTCAGATGCCTTTGGAACCAGGTCAGTGTACTTATTTTAAATGACCTTGTCTTTTGACTGCCCTTGCTGAGCAATTGCATCGTATTTAATTTTTCCTTAAGCATCCACCTGAATGGCCAGTGCATTTGACATTTTTTTTCTTTCATCCCATATCCCCAGTGGACACTGGGCTACATGGATCTCTGGAAAAGTACCTCCATCTCCAAAATCCTCTAATAACTGAGATATTCAGACTTTCTGGTACCCATATGGGGAAGGTTCTCTTTGGGAGGAGACCAGTGAGGTCTGTCATAATCCCTGGGATCTTGCCTTTCCTTCAGCCTCAAGTTGGTCCTGAGGTAGCTGAGTAGATGCAGGTAAAAAGCTGGTGAGTGCCATCTTCTTCCATTTCTTTGAGCATGAGCTATAATGATTTTTAACAGATGTTCTTTACTGGTATCACCTTACCTACGGTCTTCAACACATACACTCATAATTATATTATAAACACTGTTATTAGCTTTGCCGAAGCCATTTTACAGATATATTGTTTTTTCCAAAAAATAAAAATTCTAGACTTACTGGATTACTGATATTTTTATTCTTCTTTTGTGTTTCTTCCTTTATTTTAAATATTTTATACAGATACAGGGACAAGGGTTGAAATGTGACATAAATTTTCTGGAAATAGATTGTCTTGGTCGGAAAGCATAAATAAATGCTAGTACTATATTTTTTTTTTCTGGTTAAAGTATGAAAAGCATACATAAGTTAAGGTTATGAAATTAAAAACTAATTTTTATAGGGTTAATTTTTTTTTTTCTTATTTTGGCTTTTGCTGCTTTCCTGTTTTGTGACTAAGAAGAAATGTGAGGGATGCTTGGAAGCAAAATCAGCTATAGGGAGTGTGAGATCATTAGTATAAAAGAAAGAACAAAAACAACTCCCAAGGTAAAAAAGGTAAGGAGGACAACAAATGCTTAGAGAAAGATAATAAACTAGTTTTTTAGAACAAGGTTCTAGAAAAGTGAAAAATTAAGAATAGCAGATATGCTATTGATAAACTAACTTATATCTTAATTTTGAATTTTATTGCTCATAATTTTCTACCTTTGTTCTTATAAAACTATTTTTTCTTAGATAATATTCAAACCAAAAACAGTTTTCTACAGTGAATCAGGTGCTATGCATAGCATAGAACTGGGGATGATGTGCACTGGTTCATTGAACTTACAATCCAAGTTAATATTATTGTGTAATGCTTCAGCGAGTATGGTATACCTAAGAGGCAAATAAACTCTATCAGGCACCAAAGTGTCATTTGCTGTACCAGAAGAGGTAACAGAAATGGAACCCCAGTGTTCTGGAAGAAGATGTTTGCCTCTCATGGGTGATCATTAGAAACTAATTTGCTCACGGTAGGGTTGGATGACGATTGTGGCAGTTTTTCTTTACTTCTCTATATTAAGGGTGCAGGATCACAAAATTACCATTTGTATAAACCAAAGATAACATTCAAATATAAAAAGAAAACATACATACATACACTAATACATGATCAGTAAAAATATATCACGAAGCCTCAAATTTAGTGTTTTTCTGATATATTTCATTTTTTACTTCAGTATTAGAAGAATTCGTCAAATAGAGTTGTAAGTATGGAGGACTGACTGTTTCTTGGAATACCCAAGTTAACAAACGAACAAACAAAAAAAACCTATGAATTTATGGACAGGAACAAGAAACTGTAATCTACTTGAATTTGGAGTTTACATTGGGGATGTATATATAAATCCAAGGGTAAGCTTAAGTTAACTTAAACCAATATTATTTAGATCCTTCAAATGAAGAGATTTTATAACTAAAACAATAATTTTAACATTGAGAGTATGTATTCTGTCTGTTTAACTATGGACCTACTGCTTGTAATATTTTTTTCATGATTTTCCAAGACAGAGATTCCCAAATGCTGGGGCCATTTATCATTCTTTCTTGTATACCCACAGGATGGGTAGCAATAAATGAGGAGAGAACATTGCTTGAATTATTTAACAAAATGTTTAGATAATTTCCACCCAGGAATAAAAGGATAGAACTAACATGCATAATATAGTTACTATTAGATAGCAACTCTGATAGGTTATTTACATATGATGTCTTGTTTAATTGTAAAACTTAGAAGTATACATAATCTACACATTATCACTTTGGAATGTGAAGCTTAAATAATCATTGAAATGTCATCTGTATGTTGTGTGAACATGCTGTTCACACTTGGTCATGTCTACTACTCTTTATTTTTTTTTCTTTAAATATATTATAGAAATTAAGAATAATTGGGAATTAGAAAAAAAGATTATAGGAAAAAAAGTTTGAGCATGTAGGTAAGAACCACAGCATATACGAGTGTAAAAATTTAATAATTGTGTATTTGTAAGGCAAATAAGCTCATAAAATAGTATTTCTTAAATGGGTGATATTATCAAAATCATATGAGCACAGTTCACAAAAGTATACTTACCACATTTGTCACTAATTAAAATAGTGTAAACCCCAGGAGGTAATGTATGCATTTGCTTGAGAATATAATTTATTTTCACTTACATAAATGTTTTTAGAATGATTTCAAGTATGTAAAAAATATATAATTAATTTAATGATTTTATATTTATTTTACTTTTTAATACTATCTTTTCTAATGTATTTCACACTGCTCTAATATTTTTATATGAATTAAAAATTTGATTGATTCTTGGAATATCTTATAAACTGCCTTTAAAAACTTGCATTTTCAAGATTTATGCATTACAAAGTGGAATAAAAGAACTTTGTGAATAACACATAAATGTGATTGTTTAATTTATTGGAGCACATTTAAAGCATTCAAAAGCAGCCAGAAAAGTTCATAAAATTATAGCAACTGTAGATATATGGATGCCATTGTTCTAGTAAGTAATTCCTAAATCAGCATATTTTATTACTTGCCAATCTTAATAGCTAAAACTTTATAACAAGTAATTTTTCTTTTCTATTACCCTTATTTTAACTCCTAGTAAAGGAAAATACAGATTTTATAATTTGGCAGTATACCTTTTTACTCTGATGTTTAACCAAAATCATTAAATGTTGATTTCCAAGTAGACTTAATGGGTACTTGAGTAGAAATAATGAGCTCCTTAAATATGCCTGACTTTAAGCAGCTGATTTTACCATTTCTACAGTTCCAAAAATATCCATTTCTACTTACGCAAAAGAAACAATTTCTTGCAAATCAATTCTAAATCCAAATTTATGTTGATCTTATTTACTAAATCTTATTTAACAATAAATAGTAACAACCAACACTAATGACATTAACAAAATTTATGATTTGGCTGCCCCACCATTTAATTGGATATAATCTTTAATTATTGAAACTAATTACTTTCTATACAAAATCCATTTTATTTTTTGTTTGTGTATTCTATATTTTACTGCATTATTCAATCTATCATCAGAACTAAAAGAAGTATGAATAAAGCACATACATTGTTTCATTGAATGGATATTGAGAACAAAAATTAACTCAACTTTGATTTTTTTTTAATATTTCAAACAAATGAACCAATTCATTGTTGGCTTAAGTACTTCCATGAACTTAATCATAATTATTAGCATATGTTGCTTGACTGAGAAGCGCTGGCTGATAGAGGAGTATCATAATGAATACAAAATAAATCCAAAGATATTTGTAAAATATGTATAAACTGTTATCATCCAAAATTTTTGATAATTATCTTACATTATAAGAAACTATGGAAAGAGCCTGGATGTCCACCAACAGATGAATGGATAAAGAAGATGTGGTATAACTAGGGTGCCTTGGTGGCCCAGTCATTAAGCATCTGTTTTCGGCTCAGTTCATGATCCCAGGGTCCTGGGATTGAGCCCCACATCAGGCTCCCTCCTTGGCGGGGGGCCTGCTTCTCCCTCTCCCACTCCCCCTGCTTGTATTCCCTCTCTCGCTGTCTCTCTCTCTGTCAAATAAACAAATAAAATCTTAAAAAAAAAAGATGTGGTATATATATACAATAGAATATTATGCAGCCATCAAAAAATGAAATCTTGCCATTTGCTAGGACATGGATGGAACTAGAGGGTATTATGCTAAGCGAAGTAAGTCAATCAGAGAAAGACAAGTATCATATAATCTCACTGATATGAGGAATTTGAGAAACAAAGCAGAGCATCATAGGGAAAGGGAGGGAAAAATGAAAGAAGATGAGAACAGAGAGGAAGACAAGCTATAAGAGACTCTTAATCTCAAGAAACAACCTGAGGGTTGCTGGAGTGGAGGGGGGTGGGAGGGTGGGGTGGCTGGATGATGGACATTAGGGAGGGTATGTGCTATGGTGAGCGCTGTGAATTGTGTAAGACTGAAGAATCACAGACTTGTACCCCTGAAACAAATAATACATTATATGTTAATTAAAAAAAATTTTAATTAAAAATAAAGAAATGGGCACTTTTATCAAGTATCTCTGGAGGTTTCTGAAAGTCCCAATATATATAATTTTGGGTATCAGAGATGTTACTTAAATTGCTCAAGTTTGTTTTTTTTTAATTAATTAATTTATTTGAGAGAGAGACAAAGAGAGAGATCGAGTGGGAGAGGGAGAGAGAATCAAGCAGACTCCATGCTGAGCAGGGAGCCCAACAAAGGACTCAATCTTATGATCCAAAGATCATGACCCAGCCTAAACCAAGTTGGATGCTTAACAAACTTTGCCACCTATGCACTTATTAAATTGCTCAAGTTTTAACAGTTTGCGGGTGGAAGGGTCAGGACATGATTCAAGACTTCACACAATGTAACATTTGTTAACATTTGTGCATGTGGTAAGCTTCTGCACAGTTTCTCAATCTCCATCACAGAACACAAACATGAATTTATGTAGCCTAGATGTCCATGAAAATAAGCCTTTTATCTACCGATCTTTAAATATAGTGCTCTAGTTTTAACTTCTGAATTTCATCCAGATGCTTTATTTAACACTATTATTTCACTGAAAAATATGTTACTAAAGAAATGAAAGTATATAAACATTTGACAAGTCAAAGTTAATTCACTATGCCCAAATTTCATTTGACCTCTACATTCAGAAAATATTTGAAAACTAACAGTAAAATCATGAGATAAAAATGAAACATTTAGTGAATAAATGCTAAATAATTACACAATTTAAAATTTTATGATCAGTGCACACATGTATTGATAGGAGGTATATATATGCATGTATATCTTTCAGTATGATATATATACACAATAATTACTGTGGTTAAATGGTAGATTTTGAATATCAAAAAATGACAGTGTTTTGCATTTTTTTCAAATTCATTGTATTCTTTTTTGAATGGCTGAAAATAATGATATCTGATATATACTTACCTTTCCAGTAGATGGTAGTACAGATGTTCATAAGAGAACGAGTAGTATATATTTTGAAAGGAGAGGTATTTTCAAACTCAAAAATAGCATAATAAAACTTAGTGTTAATATTAATTATGACTAAAACAATTATAGCAACTGATATATTTAATTTAAAAACTTGGAAAAGCATCAATCCCTAGAACATCAATCCTTAATATTTACATGTGTCTATTGCTGTGACCCAAACACTGCTTAGTTCAAAAAGTCCAATTTGATGTCTCATATTCAACACAATCTTAAATCACACATCTATAATTTTTAGCCATTACTAAGAAAATTACATCGATAACCTTTATCCCTTGAGATTATCCAGTGTAATATTTTCTCTCTACCTTTGTTGATGTTTACAGTTTTCCCTGAAATAGACATTCTTGACTTAAATATTCCAAATCAGTGTTATAGAAAAGATAAAATATTCAGAAATCATCACTGGTAGGTTGTAAAAGAAAAATAATTACAACTGGGTAGAGTTGTAGGGAAAATTTTAATACCAAACAAAATTTTGATTGAGGAAATTATATAAAGAAAGAAGGATTCCTTATATGTCTTGAAAAGAATAGATACCTAAAGGGTAATTACTAAGAAAACCTTAGCCTTGTAGTTTGCACATGTGCCTGGAATGGTTTATTTAGTACTTTCACGGGTAGCACTAGTCCAACTATGTTTTTATTATAGCATTTCCTTCGTATAGTCATTGATGTTTAATTAGGCCTCAGTAGAAGCAGGTTTAGAAATGACTTTACAAAACTACTTTGATTCAATGCTGTAATATGACATAACCTATGTGCCCTACAGTAATTATAAGCAAGTGCCTTTTTGAAGTGATGGCACACAAAGCAGCTTGGTTGTATGACCTGCTCTAGGAGCAGTATAATAGCTTCATTGGGAGTAGGCCACCTAAGCCAAACAAAGACAGCAACCAGCGTTGGCTGCTCTACCAATTATCTTGGTGGGCAGGGAGCCTCTGAACGGACCTCAGCCTTGCACTAACCTTTTGCAGAAGGTCATTCTGGTACTTCTGTGTTAGGATATAAGAATGGTCTGACATAATTCTGCCAGGCATTTTTTACAATAACAGTAATTTTCAGTTATTCCGCTGCTCTTTTGGTTCAAAGTATTGTGCTTTCCTGAACATTTCTCTTTCATGTGGATGACATTTACCTAATACCATTAGGTAATTATTACTAATATTTTTGAGGACTTCAAATTTTTACTATAAAGAAGCTATCAGCAGTAGTTTTCAAAGTTTTGATTTGCTTATTTATTTTTAAGTCACACAGCCTTGTGTCCAAAGGAAAACTTAGAGAATTTCATTATATAAGATTATAAAGTCAAGTTGATAGTAAGGACTGGCAGGAGAATACAGAACTTCTTCCTTCCTACCCATTCCCTGTCACTTCCCAGTTGGCAGAGGTAGTTTGAGGGAACTCATGAAAACTTACCAAAAAAGTAGAGAGAATATAGTATGCTAACATTCATTTTTAATATTGTGAACTTAGAAGAAACAGAAATATCTCATTATGTGAAGAGTGACCAAAAGAGCAATATTTAGAAACTAAAGTTTTGTGTATTTTCATAGGAGTACTTATTCTCAAAACTTTCATTAAATCCTATCACGTTGACCAATTGTCTATTCCCAGCGGACTTTAAAGGAACACTCCCTACAACTTATCTTCAGCATACATCACAGATAACCACAAACACACAAATGCAAGACCCATAAACTACGTATGTATACATATACATACTTACAAAGACCATATTTGATTATAGCAAAAAATCTTTTGACTATCTTCATTCACACTTCAATCTAGGAGAACCCTCCCCTCTCATCATAAAGTATCTCTATCATTTCTTTTCTATCTTTTTGTTTTCATAAGGAAGATGCTTCCTTTTATAGTGGGATTTCCCCCTCTTTGTACCCTATAGGTGACTCGTATAAAAATATCACTGTAGTCTGCAAATTGCAGGTTAGTCTCCATACTTCCTCCATCTCTTGTTTCTCCCCAAATCCATTTTGTATATTCCAACTTAGATGAAAATACGTACTATATATAATTAGTTACAATATATACAATATGAGTATATATAAATCTCATTCCTGCTGAATTCAAACCTCCAAAAACCTGGTCCAACTCTCTTGTAAGGCTTACAGACTTACTTCCTGAAATGTATTATAAAGGTCAAACAAGTTGGACCTTTTGATCTTCTGTTCTATGGGAAAGGCCCTATAGCCAATTAGTAGAATCTATTCCATTGTTGTAGGTCTTACTCAAAGGGCATCTTTAAATCAAACATTCACTGATACACCCACTTGGAAAATTTTATTACTGTCTGAAATCCTACAGAATATGATATAATTTTCATGGTGATTTGCCTACTTTCCTTGTATTTTAGTTTTTATCTTCTATATTTGAATTAAAGATCATGAAATTTTGTAGCAATGAGTTATTTATCCTTATATTCTGGATTTTCTGGCAAAGACTAAACATAAAAGAGGGCAAGAGTTGTAAATGTAAAAGAGTAAAAGAAAAATATTTGTTAACTGAACTCACAAATACACTTAATTAGTATTAGAAATTAAATAATTGTTTTGGTGTAACAAAGGTAATTGAGGAGAGAAGTGAAAAGAAGTTTAAAAATTTTTTGACAATCAGTTCTGGAAAATAAAATTTCAATAAAATATTTACCTGAATGTCAAATAGAAAAACATATAAGTGTATCAGATATTACTGCTTCTCCTTTATATTCTATGAAATATTACCATAACATTACCATTATTCAAATTCACTATTTACAATGCTGCAATCATTTTGTATTATTTCTCTGTACTATCAAAAGAAAACAAAGACATGCATTTGTGTAGGAGTTTATAATATAAAGTGGATGGTAATAGAGAAGATAGAATTAATACACAAAAGTCTTATGACATGGCAACAGATGTAATTAAATATTTACTTTCATTTTTTTGGCTTTTTATTGTTAATAGTCTTCAGAAGAATTTGCATGTGTTTTGTTGTTCTTTAGGGCATAAATTGGTGATGTAAAAGTTATATTTATGACACTATGAATTAATTGCTAGAAACATGTTCTAATTTAACTACATGACCAAAGTACAGTCAGGGATATTAATCATATTCAACTTTTAAACATGAAAAAAATCAACTTTATCTCCATGAATAATTTCTTCTACTAAAAGTTGGTTAACTCAATATGAGCTATAGTTCTTGAGGGAATAAGGGTCTTATTCAAATAATTTGTTTTCTTGGGTAATGACTTGTGACATTATTATCAGTTTATGTCTAGTATTACAAAGTTGGCCCTCACAAATTTTAGATCAGTCTGGTTCTTTGTGTATGATTAAACTATGTTTCTTTCAACTGATTAGCCATACCGTGGTTATTTCTACAACACATTCTATGAAAATAAAATTATTTGAGAAATCTATGAGATTAATTGAAAAAATATAACATTTTTTTATTTTTAAATCAAAAAATCTATTTTGGATTTTTTTTTTTTAATTTATTGACACAGAGAGAGAGAGCACAAGCAGGGGGAGTGGTAGGCAGAGAGAGAAGAAGGCTCCCCGCTGAGTAAGGAGCCCAGTGTGGGGCTGGATCCCAGGACCTGGGGATCATGACCTGAGCCGAAGGCAGCCACTTAACTGACAGAGTCACCTAGGCCACCCCCATAAAATCCATTTTGAAAGAGATAAGCAGTATTGGAAAACATTTAAAAACTACAAAGCAAAATATATGAGATTTAGACAAACACTGAGGAAGAGATTTGTATATTTATTGTTTCTTATTGAAGTTACTATTACTAAACAGTCCCTTTTTTCAAAGTGCTTGGGATTTAGAATGTTTTAAGAGTAGTATTTCACAGAAATGAAAACAAATTAAATATTTTATATTAAAAAATGTAAGTCATGGACTGAAAATAGTGTGTATAGTGAATGGCAAAAGTCATAAGAAAATGTCTACAAATCTTATATACTATGTTTCAAATATTGTTCCCTTTTGCATACCTATTAGACAGTAGGAAAAAAGGAGAGCTTACAAGAAAAATGAGACCTATGTACCATCCTTTCCCAAAATATGACCAAGAATCAAGGCTTTTTGACAAAATCTAATTTTAGCATTCTCTATGCCAACTTTCTTGCCTTCTCTTAGCAATCCTATTTGAGGTGAGATCTAGGTGAAGCATGAGGTCAAAACCAGTTCTGTGAGATCCTGGTCAACTATCTCTTGGCTTCATCTTCTATCGTGTTTGGTCTGCCGGTCTAGACTCGCCCAACAAACACATTTACACTTTATGTTTCCTCTTTTTATTTTCAGGGATGTTTTCAACCTCTAATCTGTGGGACAAACCTAGGTAGTCAATACTTTGAACTAAATAAGACTCATGGGACATAGCTGGTAGTTCTTTCCCTGACAGTGAATAAAATCTCCCATATGCTCATGTCTTTTCTGGTCATTCCTAAGCAATTCAGAGGCCTACAGTCAATTTAAATTGCAAATATACTCTCAATTTAGAAAGTAAAGTTTTTCAGAACTGATAATCAAAACTCCTAGCCTGAATTTAAAATAATATCTTCTTTTTTTTTCACTTACTAACCATGTTTCCTGATATTTCTGAAATTGAAGCATAGAGAAGAAAGAGAATAATCTAACTAGGTCTGTGCACAATGTCCCCTTCTCAGCAAAGACTTATTTAAAGATTATAGTTTATATCATGATAATGCATAGAGTTTCTTCACAGACTTTTTTGTTGGACCTCTCCATGATAAGTTCCTAGACAAAACAGTGCTATTTTTTTTTGGCTGGCCAATTCCAATTCCACCTAACCTTCTGCCTCTGTTAGCATACCCCATAGCCTATAAATGCTGGATTGTCCTAGGCTTTTCCTTTGTTCTCTAGAGTGGACTAGGCATGGTGGCAGAGCTGGAAGTTATTATGAGCTCAGTAGCATCAGCTATCTCACCAAAATTGACTTTGTGATTGCCACTCTTGACCTACAAGCAATAGAAACAAATACTGAGTCCATAAAACCAAACTTCGAGGAGACCAGCCAACCTTTTGGTAAAAGTGCCTAACATCAGTCACCTTCATCCCCAGAACTGGCAAATTTTCCTCCTGACTAGGGTAAAATATGGGTTTGCCTTTCCTTCCCATTGTACTTCAGCCAGCACTACTATCTGTGTGTGTAAAGAGGACCTTATGTTATGGGATCTTGCATAATATCGCCAAGTCTGAGAGAAAAAAATTTAAACCTAAGGAAAGGCAGCAGTGGTTACAAAACATGGGATCAACTGCTACTACTACATATTACACCATCCAGAAGCTACTAGATACATATATGGGTGCAAAAGAATGGCCTCTTGAAGACGCAGCAAGGCATCAGCTTAGAGACAGCACTTGGTCAAAAGGCAACACTATCTGTCATTCAGGATGCGATTTCAGTCCTCTGAGTCCTTGAACAGAGAACCCAACTAAGCTATGCCCAGACCCCTGACTTACAGAAACTGAGATAATAAATGGGTGTAGTTTTAATCTCCTAACTTTGTAATAATTTGTTACATAGCATAGAACACTAATACAACTCCTTTTATATTGAAAGCTCTCCGCTGATAAATCACTTGAACAAGAATCTTCATCTTAGATTTTTCTTCTCGGTAACATAAAACTAAGACACCATCTTAGGCAGGATTTCTTCTTTTCATTTCTACTATGATTGCTCATCTGGTCTCCAGGATTCCTGCGTCCTTGACCTGTTGTCATAAGGAAAAGCAGTTATTTCCCTGATACCAGCTTTTACTCTTTGATGCAAATCATGCTCACTTTCTAAAATATGAATCATGTAACTATCCCCTGGATTAACTCAGTCACACACACACACACACACACACACACACACATCATTATATATCAAATTCAATGAGTGGTCCATCTGAAGCCTCTCTCAGTAATCATTGGTTTAAGAGTGATGGGTATTAAGGAGGGCACGTACTGAATGGAGCACTGGGTGTTATGCACAAACAATGAATCATGGAACACTACATCAAAAACTAATGATGTAATGTATGGTGATTAACATAACATAATAAAATAAAATTTAAAAAAAAGAGTTAGTACCCCTTATAGCTTCCTCTTGAAAGGTAGGAAAGTGAGATTCAGAGCACAATTCTTTTGAAAGAAATTTTCCAAACCAAATCCACTCAATCACCAATATTTCAAAACACTGATATGCTTGATAGAGAAGAATATTGGGATCTATAATGGTTTTGTACTATGTACATAACTATAATTACAATCTTTTCCCTTTGTGGTTCCATGTGCAGGGTGGTCACAAGAGAAATTCTTGGGAGATTTTTAAGTTGGAAGCAAAGCAGCAGTCATTATACTAGGAAAAGGTTATAATGCCTGGTGTCACCGTAACTCTAACACATTCCTATAGTTGTCCTATCTCACTCTGTTGGTAGGAGACAATAGCTGCGTTCACAGACAATTGCCTTTCTCTTTTAGGTAATTCAAGTTTTAGGTCAGGTACTTGCGTAACTCGGTATAAAGACCCCAGATTCTTCTGCAGGTCAAACCATGTCACTGATATTGGATACAGTCAGGAACAGTTGAGGGCTTCAATTTGTCCTTGTAGGTTTTCAATTGTCCTGTGAGTTCTAGTTCTCCATTATTTCATGTTCAACTTCTCTTCTAACTGCCAGCCCTGTGACAGCGGCTTCAGGCTCACCAACACGCACAAAGGCAAAAACCTGGCACAGACTTTTTTTACCAGCTCGCACAACTATATCAAGTCTAATCTTTACAATAATTCAAATATGAAATATGTATAATTTTCATATTGTGAAAACTTACACAGGACTCCTACTGATTCTATTTTCCTAGTCAAATTCTTACAGGTATGGGCACCCACTCTCAAATTTCCACATGATATGAATCTGACATAGATAATATCTATTTATATCTTATATATCTTTTACATAGGCTTCTGATTTCTACTGTGTTTAATCATTAGCAAGAGCATTCAGTGCCTATTTGTAGCATTGTCAGTGTTTTATATTTGCCATTAATGTTATACTTCCTCAGTCACAGGACACTCATGGGGCAAGTGCACACCCTCTCAGGGTCTGATCATGCGCACATGCATGCAATTAACCCCCCAGCTGCCAGGTTTCCTCTCCTACCAGCCACTAGACCAAGGCACAGTGCCTCACTTGAGGGTTGTGAAATCAATCTCCACTTCCAACAAATCACCACCTCAATACATGGTGGAAGGGTGACCTCCAAGGGGTTCCAACCTCCGTGCTCAACACCTGGATCAAAGATAGGCAAGAGGCTCAAAGTAGCTCACCAAACATATCATGGCGCAATGCCAACCCAGAATGAGGATGACCACCACCTCCTCCTTGAAATGCCATGGTGTGTGCAGGCCCAGTGCCTCCCCTCCTCACACTTGTACTCAGATCCCCACAAGGAATAGAAGGCAATAACATTTTGTTATGCCTAAAAATATTGAATCACTGATGTACACCTGACACTAATAGAATATTTATGTCAATTATACTTCAATTAAAAAAAATAGAGGAGTAAAAAAAAAAAAGCAATAACAGAATGCAGGCTTTCTCCTTTCTTCCCCTCTGCTTACACAAATAAGTCAAGCGTGAGGGTGGCAAAGGTGAGGGGACAGAAAACCAGTCAAGGGTGAGGGTGGCAAAGGTGAGGGTAGGTCAGGAAAACCATTGGGACACCAGGGGGTGGGAAAAAAAAAAAAAAAAGAAAAACTATGAAGAATACATCCTGGGAGGGCAACATGTGGTATTGGAAAATGTGAGCCCAATTGCTAAGACCCTAGAGTATGCTTCATTATCCCACCAAGGCAAAATTATTAAGAATTTCAAGACAGTGAACAGAAAGCATTTAATCATGAGCATGTGCTCTTTTGACTGAGGGGCTCTGTGCATCTGTGCTGTTTACAAGCTCAAGAAGCCAGCCCTGATTCCTATGTGTATGGGGTTCAGAGTAAATACTTCACTTTATTTAACTTTTGGGAAAAATAAATCTGCATAATGTAACTCATGTAGTATTTGCCGAGAAAACCATGTATACTGGTTTGATATTCTATATATAGTGAAACACTGTTTAGAAATAAAGTTTCCATATTTAACAGAGTATAGAATTAAAGCTCTATGCAAAAGTGTAATAGAATTCAGCATAAAGTGGAATTTTATAAACTTTTTCTCTGAACTCAGCCTTGAAGTATGAATGATAGAATTTCAAAGTTGAAGTTCATGAAAGGCAAATGTACATTATACCACTGAAGGTTATTGCATTAATTTAGTGACTAGTATGGAAATCCCAATGCAAATGTGCTCACTTTCAAACTAGATATTCGTGAACAACCTAGTTGTTGTCAAGACTAATTCCTAAGATAATTTGACATTGCTGTTACATGAATCTAAATCCATATTCATTCACATCCTCAGAAATATACACCATCATAATGGATATAATGCTCACTGGGTTTTAATTCCACTAAAGGTTTGAGTTTTCCACCTCCATTTTGTTTCAGGCTGACCTATTTAACAAAAAACTAAAATAGCCGCTGGGGGATAATCTTTATATAGGCAAATTTGACAAAAGATTTAGGGAGGGGCACACATCCTTTAGATGAGGCAGTGAAAAGCTCATTTAAGAAGATCAATCAGAAAATAATTAGCCTCAGGATATTTGAAAGTGAAATAGCCAGTTTGGGATTAGAGGTGAGAGAGAGAAAAAGAGGGTCAAGGTTCCTGAGAATGTTCTTATCTCTAACAAACTTGATTTAGTCTCTAAGGAGTAGGACCTGCCTATCATCCTAGTTTTTACAAGTTTTCATCAGATGCAAAATCTTACTTTTCTTTGTCTTTGTTAAGAAGCAAAAATGAGTTATTTTATGACCTGACTTATGTCAATAAAATTTAGGCATAACATCTTTCCTCAATTATAAAGCCAATCATTTTACTTCAGGAATGAATGTTGTAAATCAAGATAAAAAAATATTAGCAGTTTAAATTCTGTATAACATTTGCCAAAAAGAAGTGAAATTGTTTAAGAAATAGTACTACTCTAACAGTTACTATTGTCCATAAAGGCGATCTGGATAAAGTTGAATTTGTATAAAAGCAGTTACAACATACCTGTTCGGATGCTCCAGGGTTTCTCAGGGTCTCCTGTGAATGGACTTTGGTACCACCAGTTGGCATTCTTACAAGCTATGACCCATCAGAACATGCCAAGTCATCCTCTTTTTTACTTTTGATATTTCATTTTTTTATATGTTCTTTATTTTTTTAAACTTTCTCATGTTTTTCTTTCTAATGGAGGTTATTGTATTCTTCCATTTTTTTCATTCCTCCACTATTTCTCCTTTTAACCAAGTGCAAACTAACTGCCATTTGCTCAGAAGTATACTTTAATCTTAGATGGTTATTTTCTCTCATCAGCTCCTTTGGTTGATTCCCCTTTATGTTTTGTTGTTGTTACTGCTTTCAGTTGATAGTTATGTTCCATGAGACAGAAAAAAAAATAACCATGGATAATATATTTTAATTATGATCCAGTTTTTAATCCTGTACACTTTCGCATGCAGATCAGTTTGCTCATTGATATATAACACATTTTTAAGGCTTTTTATTCATTGGTATTCTTTTCACCTTTCCTAGTAAAGGTAAAAGTCTTGCTTCAATTTATCTTGCCGCTTTCCCCTCCCCCTTTCCCTTCTATAAAGCCGATGAACAAAGTGCTCAAGCACTGCAACCATATCAGCCCTTAGTGGGCCTATAGCTTTCTGAATCGAAATCCAATAAATATATATTGAATACCTCTCATTTTCTAAAATGAGGATGAACGGAAAATGGTTGCTCCACTCGAGCTAAAAATGAGTCCATTATTGTACTGTGTTTTACATTCCTCATTAGAGGCAAGCAAGTAGTATGACCGTAGTCAGGGCACCTACCTGTCACTCAAAGCCGAGAACAATGATATCTTGGCTGACTCCTGAAGGACATGTAAAAGTTTACCACCAGCTGAAGAAGAGGGACGAGAATGCCACCCAGAGCACCCAGGATGTGCAAAGGCTCCAATGTGAGAAAGAAAATGATGAGTTGTGGAACTTACTGCGCCTAGGAAATAGTAAAGGGACTAGGTTGGGGAGAGGAAAAAGAAATGCTGGCAAGAGATGAGGACAGGAGTCAAAAATTCAAGTACCTACCGGGGTCAAATCTTAAGAAGCAATAAACATTTATTTCTTTGGGTGGAAACAAACTGTAAGACTATAATAGAAACCTATATGAAATTATAGCTTAGGGAACTATTGCTTCTAAATCACAATTCCATCCTCTGCTCTGCTAGTGCTGAGGCTGAGAGTCTGCAAAAGACGGGTCTACTTTGACAACTGACTTCTGGTTAGAATGTGTTAGCACAGGGGATTTAGGGTGATTGAAAGGTGCAAGGAGAACGGAGGAGGCTTTCTCCTTATTTGCTGGCTGCTGGTCCTGCAACAAATCTCCACAGCAGTTGTGGGTCCTAGCCTCTGGCTTCTTTGAGCATCCCTAGAACCAGCTTTACTGCGCTCCCTCAAACGGTCAGCAGCTGCCCCGGCTCCAGCTGGGAAAGCCGTTTTTCTTCTTCTCTCTAAAATCTGATCAACCCAACTTTTTCCCCTTATATCCTCCAGACTTGGGACTGTTAGCTACGCCATACAGTTACCTCTAAGTGTACCTCTGTGTTTTTGCTCTGGCCTCACTTCTGTAACAGGTGCATAACGTACTGTCAAATGAAATACCTCCTGTTTAAATATTTATCATGTATTCTGTTCCTGGCTGATACAGTAACTATAACTTAAATTCAACATTTCAAAGCATTCACATTTAAAATAGAAATAAATCATTGTCAGTGATAGCTTTGGACCAGAAATCTGAGATATATATATATATATATTTTTTTTTTTCCTGCAAAATGTCAGTATCAATTCTTGTAATTTGTTTTTTTTTTTTTTTTTTTTGATTTGCAGGTCAGAATTCGTTCTTGAATTTTTCAGTTGAAATTAGTGCTTTATGTACTGACTATTTTTGTTTGTTTTGTGTTCTTTATGATTGATTTAAGGTTCATAATGGAAAACGGCTCTTGGAAATGTTTCTTAAAATACAACCTGCCTTGTGTTCCATTTCCAAAGTTTTATTGTCACATCGATTAAGAGGCTATCATAGTCCAAATTTGAGCAACAGAAATGATAGAATAAAAATTTGGTAATAAGAAATTATAATGATTTATTAAAATCTGTTATCACTTTAATACTGTTAATAAAATTTTATGAGAGCTACAAATATCTATTTAAATAGCATACTATCAACTATGATTACATATACTACCTTATTTAAGCCTCGTAATAACTTATCAAAGCCTCAAAATATATTAAAAAGTGCTATAGCCAATTCAGAAAGTTGTGCCTTACGTGTGGATGTTAAGGAATTGGTCTGTTTGAGCACAGCACAGGTATCCTTTTCAATTCTGTAGCACACTTTGGACAACTAATCTGATTCTTTCGATTTCAAATTAAAATGCCATTTTAGTTAATAGGAACGGTACTTAGTAAATTTGTTTAAATTTATAGTTAACAGTATTTTGTAACACTCAGAACTTTCTAACAAAATGTACCACAGTTTTTCCTTATCTTTAAGCTATTATTTAATTACTTTTGCTTTTTGAAGAGTAGAACTGACAACTTCAAGGTTTAAATTATGTTTAAACCATAATTTACATGTTTATTTTCCTAGGATGAAACTGGTACTGTCCATCATGAATTAACTCATTTAAGTACATATATAAGTACATGTACACTCACACTCATATATGCATATATATGTTTTTTAATATGTAGTGAAGCTAACGACATCTCCTCTAGATGGGGGTTGGGGGGGAAGATCCAATTTTCAATATTAAGACAGAAAGGCTTAAGGAATAAAATATTGTCTGTTAGATAGTCATGGGAGATCTTTGCCTGAAAGAGATTTACTGTGTGTTCAATTCATACCTGGGCACTCTGGTGAAATGATATTTTTTTCCTTCGCATTCCTTCAATCAATAACTTGCTCATTCTTTATACTGTATAGAGTTGATCATTACTATTCCATATGACTCATCATACTCTTGTATTTATATAAACCTAAAAGAAACTCTTCACCAAGAGATATGTTTGAGAAAGTTTAAAGCAGCACTATTCCTAATACTGGAAACCTAATGCTAACTCAAATACCAGAAAATGCCAACTTTGTTTCCGTACGTGGAGGATGAAATAAAACTGTGGCAAAGTCACACAATAGAACATTATTACAAATGAACTCTAAGCAGTTGCAAGATATAGATGAATACTAGCAATATAATACTGAATTTAAAAAGTCTAGGGGATGGGACGCCTGGATGGCTCAGGCAGTTAAGTGTCTGCCTTGTGCTCAGGTCATGATCCCAGGGTCCTGGGGTCGAGCCCACATTGGGCTCCCTGTTCAGCGGGGAGTCTGACTCTCCCTCTGCCTCTGCTCCTCCCCCTGCTTGTGCTCTCTCTCTCTCTCTCAAAAATAAATAAATAAATTCTTTTAAAAAATAAAAAATAAATAAATAAAATAAAATAAAAATAAAAATAAAAAAATAAATGAAAAGTCTAGGAAACACATATCCTTTCAATAAAGTTAAAAAAACTTTAGCAACACATGTATTTTAAAATACATACACAAATATATATATATATTTAAAAGCAAGAATATGACGAAGCAAATGAATCACAAAACAATGTGATTCATTTTAAAGTCAATAAGATTAAAGCATGACTGACATAATTATTGGATTGGTTTATAACAGAGATTGTATCCATAAGTCATTTGAAATATGAATAGTAAGGTCAATGTAGATTGAAAATAAATTACACATTTTTGTTAGGCATATCCAGAAAAGCTACCAAAATTTACAGAGGCATGATATTTCAATATATTTATTTTATATACAACTATCTATGTATTCATCATCTATCTACCTGCCTACCAATTATCTATTTAACTAATGATTTTTATTTTATCTCTCCAGCTCAAATTTTGGAAAAACAGAATTGTAGATGGAGAGAGCATTTTGACCTGAATATCCAATAGACAAAGTTGCAAGCCTCCAAGTATGTGCTTTGAAAACCACACTGTAGATATGAGTTGAGTAATTTTTAAAGTGTATCTATCTGGTATTCTTTAAGTGTAAGCTTAATTTTCTGCAATATAAAATAAATTTCACCCAAATTCTTCTTAGTAAAATAAAATTACGTATACTTGCTTTTGCATACATGGGTAGATAAATAAATGTTCTAAAGTTACTGGCATATGTGAATAGTCTAGAACATAGTCTCAAGAGCTTAAGAAGATTATTTTAGTCACTGTTTTACCCCAGAATCCAGAATATTACCTGAACATAATAGGAGTTCCATAATTAGTTGAAATAAGTACTGAATGGGCATAAGACTATTAACATTTGTTATCATGCCAGATAGAGATTTTAAAAGAAAATTGTTTTTACAGGTATGGAAATTTGCTATTTTAATTGCTTTTCTTCAAAATTATTATTCTAAATGTACCAGGTTATTTCCCAATTGAGACTCAAAATTTACTTTCCTTTATTAAAGTGTCGTCTATTTTCTTTTTTATTGCAACAGATTGTTTTACTCTCTTAATTATATTATTTAGAGAACATATTATGAAAATGTTTTAAAAGTTGCAAAATTTCACCCAAACTTAGTCTGCTCCTTATATAACATAGTATACCTCCATATACCTGATTTTTAAGACAGTTTGGAATAATTAATTCTTGTTATCTATATATCTAGAATTTTCTTCATGACATCTGAAAAAACTTTTTTATTCCAAAAAATCTTTATCCTCTTTTGACAATCTAAAGAGTAGGGTTAGTGCGAAATTTAAAACAGCACAATAAATTGGAATATCCAATTTAGGTCGGAATTTTGGATTTCTATCATTTTTATTTCCTCATATGTTATTCATAGAGTTTCACTATATTCTACTCAGTATGTAAACCAGCAAGCACATTCTGAATAAGACAACTTTCTATGTTCTAAGAGAACATTCTATGAGGTTGAAGAGCACAGGATTCTATAAATAGGTGCTTGAAAATTGCTTAGTATCTTTAGTAGATCATAAAATACATACAGTCTATATGAGCAGATGTAAGTATTAGTTAAACTGAAGTAAAATATGACTAAAAATAAACAAAGATTAAAAGAAAAAAACCCTTTAACTGGAAAACTGGAGTTTATTAAAGTACTTTCCTTTGATATGTTTGTATGTATTTCAGTGCATGAGTTTACTGCTTAACGCCACCTTCTGACACCATTTAAGAATCCTCAATACTAATATCCATATACTGTAGTATTTGTTTCAGAGGTACAGGTCTGTGATTCAACAGTCTTACACAATTTACAGCACTCACCATAGCACATACCCTCCCCAATGTCTATCACCCAGCCACCCCATCCCTCCCACCCCTCGCCACGCCAGCAACCCTCAGTTTGTTTCCTGAAATTAAGAATTCCTCATATCAGTGAGATCATATGATACATGTCTTTCTCTGATTGACTTATTTCGCTCAGCATAATACCCTCCAGTTCCATTCACATCGTTGCAAATGGCAAGATTAAAAAAAAGAAGAAGATAGCAGGAGGGGAAGAATGAAGGGGGTAGGGAATCGGAGGTGGAGAGGAACCATGAGAGACTATGGACTCTGAGAAACAAACTGGGGGTTCTGGAGGGGAGGCTGGTGGGGGGATGGGTTAGCCTGGTGATGGGTATTAAAGAGGGCACGTTCTTCATGGAGCGCTGGGTGTTACATGCAAACAATGACTCATGGAACACTACATCAAAAACTAATGATGTAATGTATGGTGATTAACATAACATAATAATAAAAATAAATAAATAAATAAATACTAATATCCACATCTAACTACTTTTCCAAATTCCTACGATTTTTTTTTAGTTACTCATATGAATAATAATTCTACTAAGTATGAATGAACATATAATACTGCTTCAGCAGATTGTAGGAAATGTTGGTATTATTGTAAGTTTAATTATTATTACTTAGAAATAGATATATTTGTAGGTCTCTTCATTGATCAAATTTATTTCATTTTCCTTTCACACTTCTACAAAAGTTTTTAATAGTATTTTCAATATGTTCTGGAAATGCTCAAAAATCCTTATGATTCAATTTTAACAAAAGAGATAGTCTGAGAATACATTTTCAAAATACTTTCTAAACTTTGTTTTCTAAAATTTTAACTAATCTTAGGATGGTTAAATGATTAAAAGATACATTGTATGGATACATAGATACAAATACAGTGAACTTTATGAAAACAAGTGGAAAATTACTTAGATATTTAAAGAAACATTTGCAAATAAATTATCAAACTAGTTAAGCCAGAAAGAAGTCATTTTGCCTATGTCTTTAATATTTTTATGTGGAAAATTGAATCAGATTCTCCTTAACTTCCTCATAAAATGTTCATACAAATATAACACAAAATTCCTGAACACTTATCATTTGTAACTGGGAGATGTGTAGTCTGTGGTTTTTACAAGAGGCAGTGACAAAAAGCGATTTTTTCCCCCTGCTGGGGCCTACACACCAAGAAAGGAACAATTTATTCTTTAAAGTCATTTAAGAGTAACTTTAATAAATAAAACACAAATTATAAAAGATTTTAGCTTTTCGATGTTGTATCTTAAATTAGAGACTATAATCCCAGCCGTATCTTCAGTTGGCACAACTCTTCCCAGTAAAGTATGATTCCTTTTTAAGTCATATAGCTTGCACCAGTAAAATTCTTCTCTATCTTATCATACTTATTGTCTAATATTCTAAAATGTATATACTGTCAAA
Source organism: Neomonachus schauinslandi (assembly GCF_002201575.2). Lineage (NCBI taxonomy): Eukaryota > Metazoa > Chordata > Mammalia > Carnivora > Phocidae > Neomonachus > Neomonachus schauinslandi. The sequence goes on from NC_058404.1 coordinate 90,077,794, forward strand.
CTTATTTCATAGGTCAAAATTTTCTAGCTTCTTTTATTTTCAAATGTGTGTATGCGTCTCAGTGTGTGAGTATTTTCTTTTTTTTATTTTATTTTTTAAAGATTTTATTTATTTTTCAACAGAGAGAGAGAGAGACAGCGAGAGAGGGAACACAAGCAAGGGGAGTGGGAGAGGGAGAAGCAGGCTTCCTGCTGAGCAGGGAGCCAGATGTGGGACTCGATCCCAGGACCTGGGATCATAACCTGAGCCGAAGGCAGACGCTTAACGACCGAGCCACCCAGGCGCCTGTGTGAGTATTTTCCATCCCATTATCCATTAGCTGTTGCTATTGCTATTTTGGCTTTTTATTTTCATTAAGATGAGTAAGTATTTACTTTATACTGTTATCATGTCTCTTGAAAATGTTGGAGTAAATATATTATTGAAGAAAGCAAAATATTTTCCACTTTCTTATACTGGAAATTTTCTGATTTTTTTTTTTTTAAAGTGGTACCTCAAATTAACAAGTCATCACAGTTAAAAAATAAAACAGCTAATAAATACACTAAAACGTATTGCCAGTAATATGAAATTATCTAGACATAGATATATCCAATATATCCAACATATTGTCTTTGGCAACTGCCAGTGAGAAATAGAATAAAGGAAGTTCATTTAATTGAAGACATTTTCATGTCATTCTTGAGAAAAAGCCACTTAAATGTAACTGCTTTGAGCATTTTTATTTTTCCTCCTAGTGTATTTCCTGTAGCTAAACCTCTTACCCACTGGACACATTCCAAATCATTTTATTATAAGTAATAAAATCATAGAAATACCATACACCAGCACTTTAGAATTAGACTTGATTTCCTCCATTTGAGTTTTGCAATTGTCTCCCTCAAGTTTTTGGTCATTGAAAAAAAAAAAAAAAAAAAAAAATGCTAAAAAAAAGGACTCCATCTCCCATAAAAAACCCCCACAAAATCCAAAATGTGAATGCTGTCAAATAAGATGCAAATTCAAGCTTAGCCCTAAAGAATGAAAACTGTTAAAATTTGTGTTTCCTTATATGAACATACTGAAACAGCCAATTTGTAAGTATACTAAAAGTGACAATAAATAGCTAAAATCAGTTTGTTAAATAATTGTAGTGAAGGCTGTTATTTCAAAGGATTACCTTGCTTATGAAATATGCCATATTTAGTCTCTACTTCAAACTAAAACATTTGAGACATGGATCTCTGAGACTCAGGTTTTCAATATATACTTGATAAATACAAATTTGTAAGTCCAAATCCAATTACAGGTATCTTTATTAATTAAAAAAGAAAATCACTGAGTTGAGACCTGGGATTTCAGCAATGAACTACACAAAGTCTATCCCTTTCTTCATGAAGCTTTATAATTTTACAGGATAGGCAAACATTAAACAAATACAAATCAATTATATAACAGGGATTGTGATAAAAGACAAAGTTACAAGAGGTATTACATGTATTTTATGGGGTGAAAGAAATAGTTAACTAGAGTCTAGCAAGGAAGATTACCTGGTCCTAGTGACATTTAGAGGAATAACAATGAAAGTAGGAATTTACCAGGCAAAGAAATAAGAAAATAAGTAATTCAGGTGAAAGAAACAGAATCTGTGGAAATGCTGAGTAGGAAGAAGCTTGACACATTCTAAGAACAAAGAGAAGGCAGTCTCACAAAAGACCCAAGAGGTAGGTAGATAAAGACCTTATCATTCGAGGTTTCATATCATATAGAATATGTTCAACTGCTGTATTCTGGAAACAGATGAATGATATTGTGAGATTTTTGAGCAGGAAGGTAGTGTCATCTTATTATAATGAAAAGAGATTGGGGGGCAATTAAGAATATTAATGGAGACCCCAACCAGGATACCTATGGTATCCAGGTGAGAGATGTTGACACTAGTGGGTAGTAAGAGAGGAGACAAAAATAGAAGAATGTTAATTGTTGATTTTATGTTGTGTGAGAGAAAAGGGAAGTGTCAAGATGGCAATCAAAATTTTGGCAGAAATGCAGGATACATTTCACATTAAATGTTCTTACCAAAATAAAATATAATTTAAAAGATGAAATGTGAAATATATTAATGAAAAAAGTTACTGAGATGAGTAACACAAGACTAGTAATAGTTTACTTTGAAAAAATTAGATTTCATTTTGAGATGCATTAATTGCAGGTGCCTGGAAATGACATGACAAGGCCTCTGAATGGTGAAAAGAAGAAGAGCTCCTGAGGAACCTGGAGACAAGAGAAACAATACAGAGGTTAATTCCCTGAGTTTTCCTATGGCCTCCCATGTGCCCCAGGCAATGTGCAGCAGAAGTCTCCAATCCGAACTGCATCTAGACACAGTGAAAAAAAGATCCATGAAAATTCTATTTTCCTAGTCAAAGTCCTGGGAAAGGGATGTCCTAAAAACAGAAAACCTAGATACCAATATCTACCCTACTTCAGCAAAAAAACAAACAAAAAACACCCAGAGTTTCAATGGAACCTTAGCAGACCCCGAAGTTGATCTTCCATCTCATGTACACTAACTCCTTAATATACACATATATATAAAGAATTATGCCCCATGTATAATTATACACCACTGTGAAGTATATACATCATGACCAAGTAAGATTGATTCCAGATATGCAAGGCTGCTTTGATACTTAAAAGTCAGTCAATATTAAAAAACAAGACAAAAACAAAATAAATAAATAAATAAATAAGCAGACTTGAATAGGCACTTCACAAAAGATTACAAATGGTCAATAAGCACATGAGAAAATGTTCAACATTATTAGTCATCAGAGAAATGCAAAATCAAACCATAATGAGATTCCATTTCACACCCATAGAATAACTAAATTTTTAAAAACTGACAACACCATTTTGAGTCTATTTTTGTGTGTGGTGTAAGGAAATGGTCCAGTTTCATTCTTTTTATTGTGGCTGTCCAATTTTCCCAACACCATTTGTTGAAGAGACTGTCTTTTTTCCATTGGACCTTCTTTCCTGCTTTGTCAAAGATTAGTTGACCATAGAGTTGAGGGTCCATTTCTGGGCTCTCTATTCTGTTCCATTGATCGATGTGTCTGTTTTTGTGCCAGTACCATACTGTCTTGATGATGACAGCTTTGTAATAGAGCTGGAAGTCCGGAATTGTGATGCCGCCAGCTTTGCTTTTCTTTTTCAAACATTCCTCTGGCTATTCGGGGTCTTTTCTGGTTCCATACAAATTTTAGGATTATTTGTTCCATTTCTTTGAAAAAAGTTGATGGTATTTTGATGGGGATTGCATTGAATGTGTAGATTGCTCGAGGTAGCATTGACATCTTCACAATATTTGTTCTTCCAATCCATGAGCATGGAACGTTTTTCCATTTCTTTGTGTCTTCCATTGACAGATGAATGGATAAAGAAGATGTGGTATAAATATACAATGGAATATTATGCAGCCATCAAAAGGAATGAGATCTTGCCATTTGCAACAACGTGGATGGAACTGGAGGGTGTTATGCTGAGCAAAATAAGTCAATCAGAGAAAGACATGTATCATATGACCTCACTGATATGAGGAATTCTTAATCTCAGGAAACAAACTGAGGGTTGCTGGAGTGGTGGGGGGTGGAAGGGATGGGGTAGCTCATAATAGACATTGGGGAGGGTATGTGCTATGGTGAGCACTGTGAATTGTGCAAGACTGTTGAATCACAGATCTGTACTTCTGAAACAAATCATACATTATATGTTAAAAAAAAAAAAAAAGAAGAAGAAGATAGCAGGAAGGGAAGAATGAAGTGGGGGAAATCAGATGGGGAGACGAACCATGAGAGACAATGGACTCTGAAAAACAAACTGAGGGTTCTAGAGGGGAGGGGGGTGGGAGGATGGGTTAGCCTGGTGATGGGTATTAAAGAGGGCACGTTCTGCATGGAGCACTGGGTGTTATACACAAACAATGAATCATGGAACACTACATCAAAAACTAATGATGTAATATATGGTGATTAACATAACAATAAAAAATTAAAAAAATAAAATAAAATAAAAACTGACAACACGAAGTGCTAGAGAGAATTAATAACTGAAACACTCATACATTGCTGATAGGAATATATAATGTTACAAACACTTTAAAAACCTATATGGCAGTTCCTTACAAAAGAAATTCAGAAATTCTACTTCTAGGTATTTGTTTATCCAAGGGAAATAAAAATAAAAATAAAAATAAAAGTTCCATTAAAATCAGTCAATATAATCACAGAAGCAGGCTAAAGAAAAAAATTATGTGGTCATCTCAATGGATGCACAAAAATCATTTGAAAAAATCCAACACTTATGCATGATAAAAACTTCCAGCAAAGTATAAAAGAGGTAAATTTCCTCAATTTGATAAAGAACATCTGCAAAATAAATGAATTCCTACAGCCAACATTATACTCAATGATGAAAGACTGAATAATTCCCCTCTATATTTCAAAATAAGACCAAAAAAAAGGAGGGGGCAACACAAGGACTTTCTGTGATGATGGAACTCTTTTGTGTCTTTACTCTATCATGCCAATATCCTGATAGGCTATTTTACTATATTTTTGCACAGTGTTGCTATGGGGGGTGGGTAAATGGTACACTATGTGTATTTCTAACAGCTGCATGTAAGTCTATAATTATCTCAAAATTTTAATTAAAAACAGGACATAGAGATAACATTTCTAATTCTTTTAACAATTTGAATACAACCATATTTTTAGGGCTTTCACAATTTAAGTAACAAATATATTAGTTAATTTCCAGTAAAGTTGAACAGAAAATAAAAGGAAAATATTCCACAGCACTGTGGAGAATTTTCTAGGACTTTGTGTGTGTATATATATATATATGTGTGTATGTATGGACAGGTGTGTGTGTGTGTACATATGAATGAATGTAGATGTACATATATACACCCACCTTTTTATTGAATGAATACTTTGAAATACATCTTAGAATAAGAGGTGAAATCCCTAGAGAAATCCACTATCATTGACCCTACCAAGAGAATATTTTTATTTGCTTGTCATTTTTTTTCCTCTGAAATAAACTGTTCAACAGACCGGAGATTGCAAATTAAAATGAGTGTAGGACCAAGAAATAGAAAAATCCAGGTCCTAAAAGATAGATTATGAAACATTTAATGGGTAGGCGCCTGGGTGGCTCAGTTGGTTATGCGACTGCCTTCGGCTCAGGTCGTGATCCTGGAGTCCCGGGATCGAGTCCCGCATCGGGCTCTCTGCTCGGCGGGGAGCCTGCTTCTCCCTCTGACCCTCCCCCCTCTCATGTGCTCTCTCATTCTCTCTCTCTCAAATAAATAAATAAAATCTTAAAAAAAAAGTGAAACATTTAATGGGAATTTTTATTAATATCTTTGCTGTGTGATGCTTTGTTGTAAACACTGCCCATCTTTTCACATACAAGTATGTCATACATAAACACATGCTGGCTACGGCAAAATTTACAATGCTGGCTTTCTGGGACCAGCAAGATGGTGACCAACACGTTCTGAAAACTCATCTGCTACAAAATGCTTTAGAAATCCTGAGTAAAAATTAGAAACATCCTTTCAGTGACAAGCTCACTGAAGGAGGCTGATTTTCAGGAAGCTGATAACAAGAGTTGTGGCATCATATTGATGCTTCGCTTGTCTGGAACAGAGAACTTTGGTATATAGGTCATCCAAGCTCAGAAAATAAGGCCTAGGGCGCCTGGGTGGCTCAGATGGTTAAGCATCTTCCTTCGGCTCATGTCATGATCCCAGGGTCCTGGGATTGAGTCCCGCATCGGGCTCTCTGCTCCTTGGGAGCCTGCTTCTCCCTCTGCCTCTCTCTCTCTCTGTCTCTCATGAATAAATAAATAAAATCTTAAAAAAAAAAAAAAGAAAGAAAATAAGGCCTACACCCTCACAAGGCAGGCAGTTAGAGCTAAATCTAAATAGAAGCAGGACAAGAAAGGGCCACACAATTAATGAAAATAGCTGCATAGTTTCTAAAATTAATTCCAACCTAGGCTCTATAAGAGCAAACTTTATCTGAAGACTTATAACCACAGGCTAGTCATCACAGAGGCTTAGGTTTCTAACATGTATTGCCTTCATAGCATGAGTAAACTCATCTATAAAAGGAGTCTTTAAAATGGTGCCACATTGATAGAGCTTTGGACTCTAAACATACCAGGGACAAAAACAAGTCTTTTTAGATTGGAAACACCATTAACTCATTTCTATTCCACCATAAATTCAAAATACAAACCAACAAGACACACGAGGCATCAAGCCACAATGAACTAAGAAAGAAAACTAAAACTGATCAGTAGAAATTAAGACTTTTCATTAACAAATATATTTAAGATAATATAAATAATTAAATATGGAATACGATTTATATATGATGACAAGATAAATATACAAAAATTAGTAGAAATTCTAGAAATAAAAATATCATGCATTTAGGGGGCCTGGGTGGCCAGTTGGTTAAGCTACTGCCTCCGGCTCAGGTCATGATCCTGGAGTCCCGGGATCGAGTCCTGCATCAGGCTCCCTGCTCAGTGGGGAGTCTGTTTCTCCCTCTCCCGCTACCCCCTCTTGTGCTCTCTCTCTCTCTCTCAAATAAATAAAATCTAAAAAAAAATCATGCATTTAAATTAAATCTCAGTGGAAGTTTTATGCATCTAATTGCACACAGCTGAACAAATAATTTAGGGGCTAGAAGTGAAAGATTACTTATAATGCAGTATAGGAAAATAAGTAAATAAAAGAATTATGAAAGAAACGGTACCTGGGTGGCTCAATTAGTTAAGCGTCTGCCTTCAGCTCAGGTCATGATCCCAGGATCCTAGGATCGAGTCTGGCGTCAGGCTCCTTGCTCAGTGGGGGGCCTGCTTCTCCCTCAACCCCTCCCCCTGGCTCGTGATCTCTCGCTCCCTGTCTCTCAAAAAAATAAATAAAATAATAAAAAAAAGAATTATGAAAGAAATTGTCACGATACAAGGCAACCAGAACAAGAAACTCTAAATGCATATAATAAAGTTTCTAAAATGAAGGAACAGAGAAAATGAGAGAAACAATATTCAAAAGATGTTTGCTGTGGACATTGGAGAACTTAAGGATATGTTTCTTCAGTTTCAGGAAGTACCACTAATCCCACATGGGCTATGGAAAAATAAATCAACATCTAGAAACACCACAGTGAATCTTTCAACTACCAAACATATGAGAATAGACAGTTTACTACCTTTAAAGAAATGAAAATTATTTTGACTTATCAACAGCAACAATTTAAGCCAAAGGTAATGGAATAATGGCTAAGTGACAGTTTATCAATTTATGTCTAATGGACTAAGATTTAAGGATGAAGAAGAGTGAAATCCCATTTCAAATGTAAAAGCTAGGAGATTTTGCTATGAACAGACTCTCATTGAAAAGCCTTTTGAGAAATGTGTTTCAGGAAGATGTGAAAAAATAACAAGAAGAAAGGATAATAAAAGACAACGTAAACAATGCTTACCTAAATAACCATATGAAAAAATAATTATAGAAATTATATATTATGGAGTTTAAAATAATAAGAAACTAAAATGGTGGACTACAAAGGAGTAAGATGGGAGAGTGTGATAAGTTGAACTTTTAGGGGTGGTATTTCCAGAGGAAGAGAATAGATGTATTGATTTATATTAGATTTTTGTTAGAGAGAATGGGCAGTTGTGGCACATACTCTTTTTGTATTGAAAGAATACCACCTTTAAAAGGAAATTAAGAGGTGCCTGGATGGCTCAGTCAGTTAAGCATCCCACTCATGATTCTGGCTCAGGTTTTGATCTTGTGGGTGGTGAGATTGAGCCCTGCATTAAGCTCTGTGCTCAGTGTGGAGACTGCTTGAGTTTCCCTCTCCCTGTCCCTCTGTTCTTACCCACCGTGTGTTCTCTCTCTCTCTCTAAAATAAATAAATAGATCTTTAATAAATAAATACATAAATAGATGATGGATGATGGATAGATAGATAGATAGGATAGATGAAGGAAGCTACAAACTTAACAAATTCCAAAAAAGGAATGAAGACTGAAAAGAAGCACAATGTGAGCATAGTAAATAGTACTCAATAAGGTGTGAAAGTAATGCAAATGTATTACAGTGAAATAAGCATAAATATTCTTTATTTTACACTTAAAAATAAGTTGATTTAATTTTCTTCCAATCTTTTACAAAGGAAATTCTGTTTAAGATTGGTGCTGCTAAATACACAAACAGACTAGATTCAAAGGAAGAAGATTGAGACAGCACTGGGCAGTAATTGAAAATAGAACATATTACACTTTTGACATGTACCTAACATGTGCTGAGAGAAATCTATATTCTTAGTGATATACATTTTTGAAAGATGAAAATTGATAATTTGAGCTTCAAGATGCTAGAAAAAGAAGAGCAAACAATGTAATAAAGCCAGGGAACTAAAGAAATAAAAAGAAATAAAATTGAAAAGGACTAAAAGGGAAGAAAAAAATGTTATTACCAGAAAATAACATGACTGTATACCTATATGATATAATGGAATTATATGGACTATTAGAATTAATAAGTAAATTTGGCAACTTTCCTGGATACAAGATCAGTTTATAAAAATAATTACAGGTAACAAAATAGAAATTGTATTAATAAGTTGCTATTAACTATAGCAGTAAAAAACTAGGAATAAATCTAATAAAAAAAGTACAAATATTCCACACCAAAAATGCATAAATAGAAGAAACCAAAGAAACCTACATAAATAGATAGAGCATGTTTATTTCTTGGAAGACTCTGTTACTAAAGGATCAATTTATACATTAAACACACTGAATTTTAAATTCACTAGGATTTTTTTTTCCTCTGTGGAAATGTACAAGATGTTCTGAGAATATATATGGAAATACAATAGGCCAAGAATAGCCAAGGAAGTCTTGAAGTGCAATGCTGGAAGAAATACCAGATTTCAAGATTAATTTTAGTGATTAAATCTCTTATTTTAAAAGCTTATAGTGGTGAATTTAGATTCTGCAGGACATGAAAGTATGTCATTGATCAGAAGGCCAATGGAAGATGTGTCTGTGTGTTCCTCTTTAAAAGTTTCTTAATTTTAATTTCTAACTTTATAAATGTCAACAGGTATAATCAAATAAACAAAAATTTGAGGTTAACAATTTTTAAGACCTTGAAGGGGTCCTGAAGCCAAATATTTTAAGAACACTGATGTGAGATTACTATAGGTTGGGTTATGAGTCAAAAGAGATTTCGGTGCCAAATACAACAATTTTAGTTTTTCTCTTTTCCATTCTAAGTCATCAACAAGATTTTCCTCAGCCACAAAACCACCTCTTCCCATTCAACAGCAACCGGAAAGTTTCACTGTGAATACAATTGTTAAGTATTTGCCCAACAGCTGAAATCCCCGTTACCTCTCCTCTTAATGGGTTATACCTGAATAACAATAGGTAGCAGTCAACAGTTTCCTTTCAAGATATAGGTATATCAATTTAGCGACAGAAAATAAAAGTGATTGGAGAGCAAGAGTGAGAGATGCATTTGTGAAAGACTTGGAATAGGAGAGTAGAAGAAAAATTTGAGAGAACAGAAATACCTAATAATATATATATATATATTTTTTTTTTTAGTCTGTGGTTTGCAGCAAATTACTCCTTTGTTCTCTGCTAACAATGGCAGCACAACCTAGGCACTGAATACATAGTAACAGAACAGAGTTCCTCAGTAATCTGATTATTTTTTGTCTGCGTTCTCTCTCATTCTACTAGATTAGAATTTGAGAGAAAAACCTTGTCTGCTGTGCTTGTCACTTGATCATTACCACTCCCAGTAATGTCTGACGTGTAGTACAACCAAATGCATATGGTGACTGAGGAAATGCATGGAAGAGGACTCTTCCAGTAAGTTGTAAGACCGATGAAGGCCAGGATTTTTTCTCTTTTGGCTATTAATGTATCCCAAGAGTTAATAATAGTGCCTAAAACATAGGAATTGGACAAATATTTGTTGAATTAATGAATCCTGAATTATTATATCTGATTTGGCCCTGTGGGGTCCTAGATGGTAATACTGAGCAAGCAGAAAGGACCTTGAAAGGCACACTTTCCATTTTTTCAACAGAACTTCATGTGTCGTATTCACTAAAAATCATCAGATAACAGAAAGAGAATATATTGTAGTCTAGTTGCTAGTTCACTGAGTTATGAGACAGATGTCAGCCAAGATCACAAATGTATTACTTACTAACCAAAGAAAGATGTATTTACATACATAGTCTGAAATTTAAAATAAGAACATGATCTACCTCATGAATTTGTTGTCAAGGTTAAAGGGAATAATGTGTGAAGGCACAAAGCATCATCTCACCCAAAACCGACACCCAGTAAACTTTTTCTTTCCTGTGTAGAGGAAATGTTCCTAACTATTCTCTATACTTTAAAAGATTATGAAGTTGGGGCGCCTGGGTGGCTCAGTCGGTTAAGCGACTGCCTTCGGCTCAGGTCATGATCCTGGAGTCCCTGGATCGAGTCCCGCATAGGGCTCCCTGCTCGGCGGGAGTCTGCTTCTCCCTCTGCCCCTCCCCTCTCTCCTGTGCTCTCCCTCTCTCATTCTCTGTCAAATAATAAATAAAATCTTTAAAAAAATAAAAAATAAAAAAAATAAAATAAAAGATTACGAAGTTAAAAAAAAAGAAAGAGATTGAGAACTTAACCACAGTTTTGAAAAAGTGTCAAGTGACAAAGAACTGTAGCCATTAATAGAGAACATGAAGAATGGTATTTTACGGGCGCCTGGGTGGCTCAGTTGGTTGGGCAGCTGCCTTCGGCTCGGGTCATGATCCTGGAGTCCCTGGATCGAGTCCCGCATCGGGCTCCCTGCTCGGCAGAGAGTCTGCTTCTCCCTCTGACCCTCCCCCCTCTCATGTGCTCTCTCTTATTCTCTCTCTCTCTCAAATAAATAAAAAAAAAAAAAAAGAAGAATGGTATTTTGCAATCTGGGACTATATTTAACCTGAAATATTGTTTGAACTACAGAATATATTGAACAGACCATACTGGGTACACTCACTTTTGAGGAGTCCCAATCATGCTGATGTGTCTCTGTTTCCAGCCTTGTTTTACACACTTGGTTCTAACACCAACAGAATACTAATTGTTTTAAGCTGATTCCTCAACTGACAGAGACCTTTAGCAGAGAGACAGGCTTGACATGGATAATTGAACGCTAATGAAAAACACTGAAAATACCTTGGTAGAATGTTAATTAACTCTCCTCATTTTTTTGGAAAAAGTATGACTTTTACATGTAAAACAACTCTGCCCATATAAATATTTGCTCTTTGCTAGGGCTCAAAATGATTTGACTGATTTTACATTTAAAACATATGCTCAGTTTAAGCCCTAGATATGGTTATTGTTCCATGTGGGATTTTTCTAAGATTTAGAAAAAGTTCTCTGCCTTTTTTCATATAAAAACAAATAAAAAAAACTAAAAAAATGATCATGGAATTTAGCCACACTACATATATGAAATTCTCCCTTTCAACATTGCTTGATAATTAGAAGGCCTAATGTCCTTTATAGCATTACATGGAGCATGGAGCCCTCTCTGGTGTCACTCATTGTCTTCTGTTGTAAGTTAAAGGTAAAAATTTAGATAACATTCTTGGACAATGACAGTTGTCTTGGACTAATGGAAGGGGCATTGCGTCTTTCTTTTGTTGTTTGTTTTTGTTTTATTTATTTATTATTTGTTTTAATTTTATTTTATTATGTTATGTTAATCACCATACATTACATCATTAGTTTTTGATGTAGTGTTCCATGATTCATTGTTTGCGTATAACACCCAGTGCTCCATGCAGTACGTGCCCTCTTAATGCATTAGCAGGACTCTTCAGTTTATTTTAATTTTCTGGGAAATCAGGAAAAAGTAACATAAGTTACTTATTTTGAATATTAATTATATTACAACCAAAGTATGATAGTAGGTATAGAGTTGTAGCCATATAAATTTTGAACATTGAATGAGATTGTGGGTTTACTGGAGTCCTTCCAATTAAACATTTTTACCATGTGAAAATTTTATGTAGCAACTGAATAAAGACATGTTTTCTTGTGACTCATTTCTATTTCTTTGTCCTTTCTGTTTATTTGACTTGGGTCTGATGTATTAAATACTTTTTCTCTTCAACTATAATGACTCTCTTCAGGAATTCTATCACATCTTGCTTCTTTCAGTTTTGATGTTGAAAACTTGCCATCACTTGAGCGATCTTTCAATTAACACCTCTCCACTAATGCAATCTTCCATGAATTTGCTTGTCTGACTTGTTGTTTACTAAAAACAGGATTAATTAATGATCCCTGTGATATTTGTTATGGATAATTCTTTTTTATCTTAATTCAGACGTGCCTGGCATGTGATGATGCCAATAGTAAAGTTTATGTTGAGTGTTAGACAAAAAAAGAACTACAACAATTGTCAAAAATTGACAACTACAGATGAAAGATTAATGTTATGTTGAGCTGTCAGAATCTTCATTAACAGTACCCTCCTATTTTGGCAAACATTTTAATAGGTCAGCTGGAGAAAAATTAAAAAAAAAAAAAAAGGAGACTGTGCTTGTCATTTGTGACCAAATTAACAAGTAAAATTCCACATATGAACTTGCATAATAAATATGGAGGCAGACAAAGCATCTGGGTTTTTAAAAAATTAACTTTTTATATGAATATATTAAGGTACTGTTAGAGATGTTATTTTATATTCCCATTTTAATGTAAGTTCATATTATAAACCCAGTACCCATAGAGTCAGTTGTAGTTCACTGATAGATCTAGTTATATGTCAAGTAACATATGTCAATACAAATGTAAGTGGTGACATCACAAAATGTATTAAGAGTTGGATGTTGAAAAAACTTCATTTAGGTTGACTGTTTCCTCTATCAAAATAGAAAAAAAAAACATTGAAATTCCCCTTTGAGAAAAACATAATCATCATTTTTAATATAAAATCATTCATTTCACTATATGAAATGAGGATACATGGTCATGACAGTGTAATGTTAATTAATATATCAGATAGGTTTTGACTAAATGCTCTGTGCCAAGCAAGTGAGTGAAAGAGGAAGGAAAAGAATGTTAGTTTTCAAAATTGCTTGCAGTTGAAATGACATGCTCTGAGGAGAAGACTGCAGAATCATTTGCAGAAAGTTAATCTTTTGGCCGGGGTAGGGGGGGAACACACCTTGATTGGCCTCCTTGGCGATGAAGGCAAGGCATCTTTATTACTATCTCCGTGGGACATATTTAGAAATAAGAGCTAAATTCTTCTGTAAAATGATGTATGAGGGATTTCGTGTTTGATAGGTGATGCCTTAAAAATGGAGTAGGCATCCTGGCAGAGACTATGGGAAGAAGACTGAGGTGAGGCTGGATCAGGCAGGAGGTGTGTTTCGGGTGAGTGAAGGCAGTCTTCCTGAAGAACATCTTAGCCTCCTTCCATCCTCCAATTATGGCTTGACCACTGAGACTTTACAAACAATGATATAGAGCTATCCGTGTGAACTTATTTTTTTGCATGCGTTATGCTGACCTTCTTTTATGCTCGTAATTCAGTAATAATCTACCACACTCAGAAATACTTTTTAGGGGCGCCTGGGTGGCTCAGTCGTTAAGCGTCTGCCTTCGGCTCAGGTCGTGATCCCAGGGTCCTGGGATCGAGCCCCACATCGGGCTCCCTGCTCGGCGGGAAGCCTGCTTCTCCCTCTCCCACTCCCCCTGCTTGTGTTCTCTCTCTCACTATGTCTCTCTCTGTGAAATAAATAAATAAAATCTTAAAAAAAAATACTTTTCAGTGATGCCTTGGACAATGAAGGAACTGAGAAAGCAGCCAGGAGTTTCTATTAATGTTCAGCAAAATTGTGAATAGAGGCCTATTGTCAATGCTGAGGGTGGTGATTGACTCTATTAATGGTTGGGGAACAGGGAGAAAGAAGCACCCACCTTTCAGGGTTAGTAAATGCTTTCACCCAAATATATAAAAATCTCAGGAATGAAAAACATAGAAGCTATAGTCCTACAATGCCTGAGACAGTTTCTAGAGGTATTAGTAAATTTCAATAATCAATGATGATTTAATATTATACCATTTGAAGAACTATCTTCCTATTTTCTAATGAGGAAATATTTAGAAAGGTCTGAGTAGCTTTGAGAGAGAGAGAGAGATTAGACCGTATGAAGAAATTGTGTATAGAAGAGGGTCTTTCATGTGATGAGCTTGATAATATATTTGTAATGAAATTACAGATATATGTATGGTTCTTAATAATTTAAAAGAAGAATATATACACAAAAATTTAGATCTTAAGAGACATTTCAGAGAAGTATGATACTATATTTTCAGAAACCCAGGTCAGGCATGGTCTTAATGATGTTCATGTACTTTCAATTTAAGCTTTCAAGAAATTAATCACTTCAAACCATTTTATGTGCTGAAATAACATGGTTTTTTTATTACATAATTATTGGGCATGGCAGAGTAAAGTGGTCTCAGCACTTTCCTGACTCTCAGGTGAATAATAGATTGCAGCTCTGCAGAGCAGCTCCAAATACAAAACACGATGTGCTTTTTTATCTTGTCAGCGTAGGTTTTCTTTATAAATGTCTTAGACAATCTAAGAGAGCTTTGGTGACAACATGAGACATTTCCAACGATAAAGCTTAGGAATCTGTGCAAGTAACACCAATAATTTGAAATATAAAGAATTCAAGTCCCCTGATTTTAAAGTATCCTCTTAAAATAGGAGAGAGGTTTTATAGAATACAAACAAGCAGATAGCAAGAGTGAAGCTGATTGAAATTTTAATAGGAATATAGAATATCTAATAATTCTCAGAATTGAATGCATAAATGTTGGTGATGCAAAAGAATTTTGATCTTCAGGCACCTATGATCATTAATTAACAGCACAATAATTGGGATTAGTGTTTTCACCGTAATACTTTCTGGTTAGACAGATTTCACGGTAAATAAAAAATAATTGATTGCAATCATTAGAAGTTAGTCCGCTTCCCCCACAATATACATTTTAAAATCTTCCTTCACTTTGAGTAATTATAGCTAACTGAATATGTAGAGGAAAAGAAATGGTTTAGAAAAATGCATCTTTAAGGATAGAGGTCACTGAGAGTGAAAAATAGAAACCAGTTTCTAGTACAAGAAATATCTAAAGAGAAAGGAAACCCCTTCAAAATGCCTTGAGGGTTATTCTCTGTGTGTTCTAAATAGCATAGTGAGTGTCCTTAACCTAAGAAATAGTGGTTCTGTTGTATTGATTGATCAGTCTCACTAAGAATAAAGCATATAATTGTGTAACAAAGATGATATGGTTAATAACTAAATCATATTTGTTCTCAAAACACATCTAAAAGCTAAAAAATTGGAGAAAGTTGTTAATATTTTTCTAAAATAAATTTGGGGTTCATACAAATTCTAAAATCTTTCATTTTTTTAATGTAGGGGATTTTCAGGGTTTTATTTATTAAATGGTCAATATTCTATACTCAACAAATTACTAAAAATCAATAACTATAGTAATTGATATATGGATAATATTTGATGTCTTCATAAAGTGGTAGTGTATAGCTATAAATATTAATTTTGGTGACAAATGATAAACTGTAATAATGTTTATTAATTTTGTTTCAGGGCTTATGGTTTATCATGTTTTCTCTGTTAATGGGTGACTGAGTTTCAACTACTTTATTTATTACTAGTAAAACACATTAACCCAAAAAGAGAGTGCTATGGCGGTTGAAGAAATGTTCTCAAGTGAGCAAAGTCATGGAGGACAATAATGCTGTGAACAAAAGCAGGAAAAAGCATTGAGGTCACGCGAGAGGTAGATTTGTGTGCAGCAGAGTGTATAGGAAAGGAAATAGGTAGAAATGAAAGAGGAGATCAAGGGCAAGATGTTAAAGTGTACTGACAAGCAAACATTAGTGGTCAATGGGCAATAAAATTTTAAGATGGGGGTCTCCCATTCTTAAGGTATTGATTTTTGTAATTTTATTACAGGATAGAAGACACAAAAATTATATCACCAGCACTTACATCATTTAAATATCCACACTTTGCTTGAAGGAAATAAAAAATTAATGATGGACATTATTCCACCGGTGCTTAAGTCATTCTTTAGTCAAAAATTATGTGATTTAGGAATGTCTAATTTTTTCAAGCTAATTTTTGTTAGTAGTGACCTTGATGAATGAATGTGTTTTGCTGTTTGCCTATTCCTTTATTTCTAGGACATTATTAAATTTTCCCCATGTGTTAAAAGGTGTTTTTTGCTCATTTTTTTGTTACAGGTTATTTGATTCATAATATCTAAATATATTTAACTACTTAAAGTTGTTAGCACCAATAGCGTTCATACCCCAACATGACCTGCATTCATTGTATATGTATTGCATTGGATAAAATATTAATCTGTGTTATGAGATTGACATTCTTTATGTATTTCTTAGAATATGGCTTCTCCTTTCTTTGCATCTTTTCAATTCTTAAATATCACTGATCTAAAACTCAATAGTTATATTTTGTTTTAGACCCAAGCTTAGACAAGTGAATCACATAGTGCAAAGGTTATATACTTCAGTCAAATAAATATAGTTTATACATAACGCTTTCTCCATGATACCATCACAGAGTAAATATCAGTTGTTCAGCAAATGGCGTGTCCCATAATGGCAGCATCGCATTACATATAATTTCATAGTTGCTTATAATTTGGGTAGTTAGTTGTCTCGCTTTAATGACTATATGAGAAATAAAAGTAAGTATTATTAATGATTCATTTAGAAGCAAACATGTTCAAATATTCTTGTTTCAGGTATTTTGATTAATTAATGAACATTTTATAGATACTGCGAGTTATTAAAAATAACTGCTATTACTTTCTATTACTATGTGATTGAAACAGTGTTTTCTTGGTTCTGAACAACCAGAGTAAAATGTAGAAATAAACCAGATATTGATTCTAATACACAGTTTCAAATTTTTTCCACAACATTTCAAGTATTTGTTTTTATCAAAATAGCCTCATACTTCTTTGGAAAAATACTAAATATTAAATGTTTGATATTTCCCAACATATAATTATTTTCTGAGAAAATATTCTTTCTTTTAATAAATAATAATGTTCCAGTAATAACATCTCTGTTGTCCCTAGAGGATAATTGATATAGATTGAAATGTTTCATTTATCATTACTGAAAAACCTCCTTTCAATATGTTTATTGGCAATCACAGAAC
Source organism: Neomonachus schauinslandi (assembly GCF_002201575.2). Lineage (NCBI taxonomy): Eukaryota > Metazoa > Chordata > Mammalia > Carnivora > Phocidae > Neomonachus > Neomonachus schauinslandi. Next base: position 90,095,167 of record NC_058404.1, read on the forward strand.
ATTTTCATTTGATCTAGTACAAGATAGAAACTCTTATCTTTTTTAATGCACCTGTCAGACCACATTTAGGGTATGTATTCACTTCTGCAAAATATCCTATCAACAGAAACCTCTACCTTCAGAGGAAAACAGACCTGGGCAAGAGTATTCAACTTTCCAGCCACTTGATCTGGCAGTCTACCCAATAAAATAGGCACAAAAATAGCCACCTTGCTGTTCGCACCAGATTTCTGTGAGGACCAAATGAGATAGTATCAAGAGGTGTACTTAATAGTCAATATGTATTTCTAAAAGACAAGGATACCTTGTATAGAAAGCTCATTTCCTGGAGAGTCAGATTATGGGTAATAGGACAAAATACTGCTTCCTCCTTGAGCATTGCCCAGAAGCTTGCTATTTATAAAATTATCGGTTTTCTGAATATCTATCACTCCTTCTAATCTGCAAACTATGTATTGACATAGCAACTATTTCTGTGTTTGGGTAAGGGGAATAAATTTTACCCAAATTATGTCTCATAAGAAGGTTACAAGTTATTTTTTTCTCATATATGCATATATGTATAAAATATGGATTATTTCCTGCTTGAATTATTTTCATTAAAAAAAAAACAAGATTACTAGATACGTAATTTCTCATATTACTAGACAGGTAACAAGGTTTGGACAATTCCACAATATACAATCCAGGTTAAAAAAAATGATTATTGAGTCTCTGCCATAAAAACAGCTTACATGGTAATATACTCACTGACTTAATCTGAAATTGCAAAATAACTGTCCTTTATAACACTGAGTGCCTCACAAGACCTGCTATCTCCCTTTGGAGATATTCATTGTGCTGCCACTATGGCAATATACAAATGTCAAGATTTTTGGGAAATGTGAAACTGAATAACTTAAACTGGCCTTCCGATGACCTGCTACGTTTTCCCTGAAACAGTCGGAGAATTTTTTGTGCATGTCAAAGTGCTTAAAATTATTATTCTCCTAAGAATTGCATACATTTTACTTTTCTGCTTCTTTGCCATTTTCTTCTACATCTGTGTATTTAGAAGCACCACAGTTCATTAAGAATTGGAAAATGGCATTTCTAATGTGGAACTTCTACTTACAGACTTCAGGTGTTACTGTGAAAATTTTATAATTAATTTCTACAGATTGAAATTTGGGATGAAGATGAAAGGAGAATATAGAAATAAGGAAATACTCCTAAAAAAAAACTTGGAAATCTTAGTGTTTTACAAGTGATTGTCAGCTAGTTAATGTATTAAAGGATTATCCCTCATGGGTAGTTGCTTAAGTACTTTTTTTCTTTTGATTTGGTTTCACTCCCGAAAAAGATTATTTCCACATGAGATGTGCATATTTCATCCTTACCCTGCATGAAATTAGAGCTACCATTAGGGATGGGCGAACTATTTTCATAATATTTGCGTAAAACTAAGCTTAAAAAAAATCATACAATCTCAATTATTTTCAAATGGAACAAGCAAATAATTTAGATGGTAAATTTCGTTTTTTTTTTGTAACACATATAGGTTGGGCCAGAAACAAAGATTGGATTCATCTGTCAAGTGAAGACATGTAGCATTCTCTCCTTGACTATCTGTGAAGACAGTTTTGCATAAATCCTCCTTGTTGAATGAAAGGAGGGAAGACACATGAATTCTCTTTCACATAGAGCGTTCAGACAATAGAGCTCAAGAGGAGCACGCTGTAAGGGTTTGCTATGTTGCTCTTCCTTGTATCTTTATAGAGACCAGGCCAGGCTGGAATGCATGTGGATACAGGGAAAATGTTAAAAAAAAAAAAAAAAAAAAAAAGTGTTGGTTTGCAGCTTTTTTTTTTTTTTTTTTTACTTTTATAGTGTTGCAGTTTCTAGACAAAACTTCTATGTCCCCTTAATAGACCAGAACATGACATCCTTTCATTTTATTTACTACAATGCAGAAGGAAAGGAAGTCATTCCCCTTACTTTGTAGTGTTGTTAAGCAAGGCAAAGGGTACTGAAGGTCAGCTTGTGGGGGTAGCCTAAATGCAACTCAGTCTGCAGTGGGATATCTGTCGTACTCTTAAGGCTGCCTTTGGAGATTCCCATCCAAACTACCAGGGATGTCTGCCGATTCATGCCTGATGCATGACAGTAGAAAATAAAGGACAGCAAGAGTGGGAACTGAGACTCCAGCAAAGCAAAGTGGACCAGATTATTCCTCAGTAGCCCCAGTACTAGATGGGAATGGACGCTTGATAAATGTAAAATACCGATGTTAATAGGGAATAAGAGCTACAATTAGGGGGTCGTATTAATGTGACCATATTTATACTCTGGGTTACCTAAAGCCTGTCATTTGAAATATATTCCTTTATAATTGTAAATACCTGTATTTCACAGATTTGAAAATTGAAATAGGTAAGAAATCTTTCAAAATGATTTGCTGCATGATGTACAACAATCATGGCATCTCTTCATCACAAAAAATTTTGAAGGATATGCATGCTTAATACAAATGAATGTGTTAATGCATTGCTACATGAACGATGATTCAAAATACTGATATGAATGCATTTAATTCTGAAACAGTGCTAGATTCTGTAACAAACAAAATGCCAAATTTCAACTATTTTAGCACAATTATTTCTTGCTCACATGATAGTCCAGTGAACATACTCATGGAAAGAATAGGTCTTTCCATGTGATAACTCAGGGGCTTAGACTCCTTCAGATCTTCCATGCTTCCTGTACTCAGTAAGCAAATGGACAGATATCATAGAAAAGTCACACATGTTTCAGACATTCCTAGACTCAGAAATGTTACACACCTCACTCACCCACTGTTGCTGATAGCCAGTCCCTCTCAATTTGAAAGGGAGAAAGAGATGCACGGCCTAGCCCGGAACAAAAAATTCTATGCTACGGAAGTGACACTATAAATGTTTGTGAATGGCTAATAGTCCTTGGCACGATTATACAGTGTTTCATTCTGTATACAATATTTTCATAGATATTACTTTATTTGATCCTTAAAATAAGACTGAAGCACATTTAGAGTGTTAGAAATTTAGTAGAGTAGGGATAGAATTAAATATCAGTCATTCTAACACACAATATTGTTTTCTTTCTATAATAGATATTTATGTAACCTAATTCCATCAGATTCTTATGAAATACCTTGATTATTTTTCTTCATGGCCTGCCTATCCTTGATGTAAACTATAATTTTTTATGTTCAAGCCCCAAGTTCCAAATACATATTAATGTGCTTTTTTGCATTAATGCTTTCTGTTTAAAGGAAAATGAAATTAAGCTAAATAATACTTCCCCAAAATCAGGAGTGCCTGGGTGGCTCAGTTGGTTAAGCATCTGCCTTCAGCTCAGGTCATGATCTCAGGGTCCTGGGATCGAGCCCCAGGTCTGGCTCCCTGCTCAGTGGGAAGCCTGCTTCTCCCTCTCCCCCTCTGCTCGTGCTCTCTCTTGCTATCTCTCTCTCTCTCTCTCTCAAATAAATAAATAAAATCTTTAAAAAGATACTTCCCCAAAATCATTATAAGAGATGCTAATTAGAATAACGCCATTTGTAAAAAAAAAAAAAAGTTTCATAATAATGGCTAAAATAAGCAGAGTGTAGGCAGGTGATTTTAAAAGTATTTGACTCTAGCTCAGCCTATGCCTAAATGTAACATATACATGTCACTAATAACTGCATAAGTTATAAATTTGTGATAACTATATAACTTATAATTAGGTTGCTGATCTCTTTTAGTCATAGTCTGAGTACAAACTACCCACTCTCCTGAATCTTATTAAAGCATATCACATGGCTCATGATGTGAGAAAAGAGGAAATGTCTAGTATGAATACCACAGACAATTTTCCACTTACCACAAGAATTGGAAGCTTATGAAGCTAGATTTGAAGCCGAATGCCTGTGAATTCATTTATTTCTCTCTGACAGTCCCTTGCCTTTGCCCCCAGCTACAGTCGAAGCACCTTCTTCTGTTAATATAAACACATTCACAATGACACTGTCAATTATTCCTAATCTGTCATCTATTATTATTCTCTGCAAGACTTAGAATCCCAGCAGATCTCAGTCCTGTCTATCATATTGCCATGTATACTTCAAGAAGTCTTTCCTTATATGAACAATTCTCATCCACAAATTTAGCATGAGGATATGAAAAACATTACAGGAAGCAATGTTAGGCCCTTCCATAGTATAAATTTAAGGCAACTTTTAGACTTCAGAACACCTCTTTTAAGAGGTCCTCCTGGATGGTAGGCATTTAGAAAATCATTAAATCATTACAGAACATTTTCAAAGTGCAGGGACTTAGGAATACACTCATTCAAAGAAATAGAAGACATAAGCAGTAGCGTCAGAATGGTTATAATCCAGGGAGGACCGTGGATTGCTCATTCAATGTTCTTTCTTGTTTGGAAAATGTGGTTCCTAGTGGATTTCAGTGTGTGCTATATTTAAGACTGTGGTGAGTGATATTCTATAGGGAGGCCCTTTATTTTATGAAGCTCTTTGAATCAACCAGCTTTTCTCTTGATAAACTATCACCCAGATATTCAAAGTTACCACCCTTTTCTTGGAAGAACTCTTAAGTGGCCCTGCATACCCTTTCCCCATATTCCAATTACATTATTTTCCCCATAGCCACTTTTCTCTGCTGACAAGACTAGAAAATGGGAAGATTTATTTAAAGCATTCAAGAAAAGAATAAGGTGATTTGAATTTAAGAAGTAGTATGCTCACAGCCAGTTATTCCTACGGACAAGGCAGCAAAGACCAAACAAGCAGAACCTCCACTATTGCCCTTACAATGAACGGATGAATGAATGAATGAACATTTAGAGACTATGTATAGCTCGAGGTCTAGGTTCATATTGTGATGGAGTTGAAGTTGCTATTAATTACAAAGGGCTTCCATTATATGCATAAGAAACCGATAATCTGTTTGCCATCACCCAGGTCTGCTCTACAGTAATATATGAGTTTTTACTGTTGCTGTAACACATCACTACAAACCCAGTAGCTTAAATATAACACAGAATTCTTTACTTACATTTCTGTAATAAAATGCCAATGAGTCTCACTGGACTAAGATCAAGATATTAGTGGCTCTGGGGGAAAATCCATTTTCTCTTATTTCCCACTTTCTTAAGGCAGCCACATTTTCTGGCTCCTGGATCCTCCCAGCATCTTGCTTACTCTGACTCTCACCCTTCTTCCTCTCTCTTCCACATTTAGGGAAGCTGTGATTAAATTGGATTCACTTGGATAACCCAGCTGACTCTCTTTTGCTTTCTCTTAAAGTCAGATTATTAGAATGTTTATTTTTTTAAGATTTTATTTATTTATTTGAGAGAGAGAGAATGAGAGAGAGCACATGAGAGGGGGGAGGGTCAGAGGGAGAAGCAGACTCCCTGCTGAGCAGGGAGCCCGATGCAGGACTCGATTCCGGGACTCCAGGATCATGAACTGAGCCGAAGGCAGTCGCTCAACCAACTGAGCCACCCAGGCGCCCCAGCTTATTAGAATCTTTAATTCCTGTCTGCCAACTTAGTTCTTTTTGCCATGTAACCTAACAGATTCACAGATTTCAGGGATTAGGATGTGGACGTCTTTGGGGGGACATTATTCTGCCTACCACAACAGAGAGATCTAATACTACAGCTACTTTATGCTGTTGTATTACATAGCAGCCTCTTACCAGACCTTGTAGCTAATGCTACATTTTCACTGACTCCTTGAGGTCAAGATGGCCACATAAAGATGGAGGCCTCATTAAATTTCAATCAGCACTGGCTCTCAGGATCAGGCCAATTATCTGCTGGCAAACCTGCAACAGAAGTATAAAACTGGTACCGCTTCTCAAGACCTGGGCTTTGGTGAGACTACTAGAATCAGAAGCTCAGTTGTCAATACAAATTCTTTTCGGACCTCATACACCCAACCCATGTCCGGTGCAGAGATACCTCCCTCCCATAGGTGATTATGTCCTCTCTCTTCCCCTGGAAGACAGAGCCCAAATGCACACAATAGCATGGTGCCCCATAAGTCAACCCCAGAAAAACTTAACTCTCCTTACCCACAGACCCATTCTCAGCAATCCTGCTAACTCTACCATGTGAGCCAACCCACACCACACAGAACAGTTTCAGTTGGAAGATTGACGAGAATGATGACTGTGACCATGTGCAAAGATGTTTTTATTTTATTTTCTATCAAGACAGGAAATGGATAATTCAAAGGATAGAGAATAAGGATGGCATAAGTAAATGCAGTTCTCAAATGCCTCCTTGTTCCAAGGGAGGCCCAAAAGTAAGTGCTCACTCAGGGGCCTTTGCATCATTAGGCTTGAGGGGGGGCACAGCAGCTCCTAAGAAGTAACCCTCCTCCTCATCACGTCTTGACATATGTAAACAGCCAGTCTTCTAACCAGAATTATTTACTTTTCTTCGTGTTTTCTCTACAAATCTCTTTTTCTTCCTATGTATTCACAGTGAGCAATGAAATTTTCCCTTCCCTTCTTTCCTTTGTATATATTTATCAGACATAGGACATTTTAATCCGCATAATTTCTTATTGTAGGATTTTTAAGCCTACCAACCTAATGCAAAATATTCTAAAATATGACTAAACAGTAGGATTAAGATTCATTAGCATTGCATACTTTGTTATTAAAAAACACTTTGTTATTAAATATAGAATACTTTATCATTATGATTGATAAAATATTTATATGAATAGGATAGAAAAGCGGGACCCTATTTTATAGCTTATTAATGAGTGTCACATTTTTTAAAAAGCTCATTGGGCAAGTATATTTAGGAGCAATGACTTAAAAAAAAAACAAGTTTACTAAGTTCAGATGTGCACGTGTGTATGTCACGTGGTGTGCCTGTGCAGAAGGCTTTTCTATGTCAATGTGTTATGTACATCTCCAGTGGGGGATGGACAACACAGTGTTAATGAAAGTTTTCCTTTTCACATTATTTACTTAATGTCAACAATTCAATGTTAAGTGTTTTTCTTTAGGAACAACAATATATAAAGTTATTTTATTGTTTCTTTCTTATTTCTCCTGTTTCAGTTTTTTACTGTACATGATTAAATGTTCTGCTTTTCACCTATTACAGTTTATTGAGATAAATGATAAGCAATTATATCTTTAGTTTATCTTCAATAATTAATATATTTTCTTTCTTTTTTTAAGATTTTAACATCCATTTATTTTAGCTAGAGAGTGTGAGCGAGTGTGAGCAGGGAGAGGGGCAGAGGGGTAGGGAGAGGGAGGGACTCTCAAGCTGACTCTGTGGTGAGCAAGGAGTCCAAAGGGGGGTTCATGCCCACAATCCAGAGATCATGACCCCAGCCAAAACCAAGAGTCAGACACTCAACCAACTGAGCCATCCAGTTGTCCCAATAATTAATATATTTTCTATATTAATTAGTTGTTTAAAACAGAATTTTAATTAATAATGCTTTGCATCTTGACAAATAAATGAAATGATAAATATTATTACCACATTAAGAGCATCTAAAGAGACTTTGAAGATTATATATAGCAATTTCTATCTGTAACAAGGCTTAAATTTATGTTACTGTGTAATGACTTATAAGAGGAAACTGTGAAAATGTTATTATTAAAGTTTCTTTGGTTTCTTGTTGACTTTCATTGAAATTAACATTTTAATAAAACATTTGGGTAAATATATATTTGATAATCAGTACATTGTATTTGGGCAAAATGCGTATGTGCTATTCTGTTTTCCTAGCAATGCTGGCAGAATCTTTTGTGGGCCTCTCAGATGTGAGCCCAGGACTCCTTCTGGACACTGCTCTATCACTGTGCTCTCCTTTCTTCCTTCTGCTGGGCTTCATTGTGCTTTGCCCTCCTTCCCAAGCTGTTTTACTTGACTCTATTTTCTTATTTTGTCTTATTTTTCTCAGCACTTACAGACTAAGTAATAACCCATTTTCTTAGCTTTCATTTTCTGTGCTGCACCCAAAGACAAAGACACAAAGAACTACAAGGAAATACAAAATAGCAACAGTGATACAAAGCTAACAATTTCTTTGTAATAATGTCACAAAACTGACACATTTCTTAAGTAGTGGCTCCTTCTCCATATATTGCTATTCTGAAATGATAATTCAAAGCAATGATTTGAAGATTGGAAATCTGAAAAAAAATCTACTTTGATTAGTTTTAGTCACATCATGAGTTTGCCTGGGTAAAGCAGAATCCAAAGCACAATTAACCCTGCAAGTGATTTATTAAGGACAAAGACCATACAGGAAAATGAAGGAATCAAGGGAGACCAAGGGAACCATCAGACCTTGATGTAGTTTTGATTCCATTTAAAAGAAAGAGGGAAGAAAGTTTAGGTAGAAGCATCTTACACTGCAACACAATTCTCCCTCTCACAGCTTTTTTGAGATATAATTGACATATAATATTGTGTAAGTTGTGGATATTGTGATGATTTGATATATTTTGTGAAATGATTTTTTACCACACTAAGCTTAGTTAACACATCCATCCTTTCCCATAGTTACCTTTTGTGTGTATGGGTGTGTTGAGAACATTGAAGATCTATATTCAGCAACTTTCAAGTATAGAAACATACAGAGTAGTAAACTTTAACAATATTGTAGTGCGGTCCTAAGAATTCAGTATGGTCTTTGGGAGGACTTGAGCCAGAGTCAACCAGCCTCAGGGGATTCCAGTGTCTTCTAGGAACGGGCAGGCCTTAATAGTGCTGTCATGCTTAGTCCCTGGATCGGAACAGCTAGTTAGAAGTGTGGATTTCATGGAAAATTTGACAGATTTCATAGCTGTATGGCTGTATCTTTGCTCATGTATGTTCCCTGTGATCAGAGATTGAAGAGATAGATTCTAGTGGTTATCATACATCATATACTTCTCAACATTCATAAAAATATTTCTATAATCCAGAGTAGTTGATTTTTTTCTGACTCCACCTATATAATCTCTAGTAATTCTGTGTAATTGCACCAACTCTTGGAATGCCAATGAATGGGACAATTTGATGGCATTAGTAAAGAGAACTAGAAATAAGCAATGATAAACATGAGTTGGAAGTAATTTGCCAATATTTCTTGTTACTTTTTTTCCAGCCTCTTCATCTCATGAGCATGTTGCAACTGCATTTTGCAGTGAGATCTGCTCTTCACCATTTTCAGGGCCCATGTATATAACACGTATATTAGGATCAAATTCAGTGCCTTTTAGGTTGTTTTGTTAAGTCACCCTATGGCTTTGTTTCAATGTATATTATATGCACTTTATAACCTCCTGATGTTTCATCATTCTTTCTATTTTGTGTGTCTTTCTAGATATATTTAATAAAAATATATTATTTTTTTAAGATTTTATTTATTTATTTGACGCAGAGAGAGAAACAGCGAGAGAGGGAACACAAGCAGGGGGAGTGGGGAGGGCGAAGCAGGCTTCCCGATGTGGGGCTTGATCCCAGGACCCTGGGATCATGACCTGAGCCGAAGGCAGATGCTTAACGACTGAGCCACCCAGGTGCCCCAATAAAAATTCATTATTAATGCCATTTAAAACTTACAAGTGGCACCTGGGTGGCACAGTCAGTTAAGCATCCTACTCTTGGCTTTGTCTCAGGTCATGATTTCAGGTTCCTGAGATTGAGCCCTGGGTCAGGCTCTGAGCTCAGTGAGGAGTCTACTAAAGTTTCTCTCTCCCTCTGCACCTCCCCACACTTGCTCTCTCTCTCAAATAAATAAACAAATCTTTTAAAAAAAAAACTATAATAAATAATCTACATTGTTTAGTATATTTGGTATCTGCATCTCAGAGGAGACATATTAACACAATATTTAGCTAGAATTAATCAAACTAAATGCTGCTTTGTTTTCGGACTCTGAACCTCCTGATTATTGCTGCAAATTACCATATTAAAATAAAATATATAGTATTGTATGGTGATATCTATACACAAATAACATATTGGCAAACAATGATCCCATATTATTATTATTAATTATTAATAATAATATTATTCATTTTATTAGTGCTAATATATTTCTACCACTGGAGGCAGGAATTGATTCTTTTTGATCTCTTTATTTTCAATCTCTATGTCTTGCATCCTTTTAGAAGATTAAAAAAAATTGTTGAATTGGTGAATAAATAATGACTTAGAGAAGTATCTGTTGAGAAAATCTAGATGAGGTTGAGAAGAATACTGAACTAAGTTAAAGGAAATCTGAATCATTAAACATCTTAACTGAATGCTTATGAACATGAGTCTGCTTTTTCTCAAGAAAAAAAAAATTGTAGAACCAGACTTAAGTGAATTTCAAAAGAATATTGGGAAACGGAGAAGTAAACTCTACCATATAGGCCTTGTCCTTTAACTGCAATGAAGAAATTTCCTTTAGTCAGTTCCTTTAAAAACAACCTTGGAATACACAACATTGTGAGTCAGTAGATCTGATGACAGAGGGTAAATGTAGTCATTTGGTTGCTAAGGTGATGAGGACTTAACCTTTTCAAGACCTTGAAGATAAGATGTGGAGTTTTAAATTGGGTTCAAAATCTTATTGCATTATTTGGCATAGGGATGAAAACCATCAAATCAGAAAGCATTTTTTCCCTTCTTTTCTATTCTCACCTTAGCACCTTCTGGGATTGGTCACAAAAATATCAAAATATCTGGAATTATTTATCAAGCTTCATGCTTTTGAGCTACCACATAAAGAACAAAAAATCAATAAAGATGTTTCCTGCATTTTGTAACTGTGCTTTGCCCTTTTCCAGTGCATTTATTCTCTGTCAGTCACCGAGGATCTTCAAGCATTTGGAAATCTGATATTCCAATAATTTCCCATTCAGTCCCAATTACTTCTAAGTTAATGCTTTTTATATTTAAAAACTTTCAATTTTTAAATTTATAAATGTATTTAGGTATGAAAAGTTTTTCATAAATTTGTATGTGATTCTTCTTTGAACAATTTAAAAAAAATGGAAGACTTTTTAGAAAGAGGTTCTGGGATTAATATGTAGCAAATATGTCTGACACAAGAGAAATGCTACACAGTATACATTTAAAACACACATTTGCAAGTTTTAATGTTTCAAACAAATTGAATATATTTTTATCATGAACATTCTAAGCAATGCGTTATTCTTTTTGTTATTTTTTAAAGGATTTATTTCAGTGAGAGAGAGAGTGCAGGTTGGAGGAGCAGAGGGAGAGTGAGAGTTAGAAACTCAAGTAGGCTCAGTGCTCAGCCCAACTGGGGGCTCAAGCTCACAACTCTGAGATCAGGTCTGAGCTAAAACCACGAGTCAGACACTTAAGCAACAGCACTGCCCAGGCGGTCCACTACTCATTATTTTTATCACCTTCTAAAATAAATATTGTCATTAATTTGGGGTATTCTAGCAAAACTAAGTCATTTCCTTCTTTTCCATTGACATTTACCCAGAACTGACATCATCATCATCCCAGAACTAAATATGTAATAAGTTTTCAGTTATGTTTGATTCATGGTCCCTTACTACAATTATATTCTGGGTAATAACATTCATAAGCAAGCCAATTTTAATTTATAATTCAATTGTTATTTTGTGAGACACTAACACCATCCTCTACTGAACTTAAAATATATTAGAATTTCTTCCACCCTTCATCATATAATTTAGTCAAAGTAGAAATGAAACAGTCTTCACATAATCCTCTCTCTACAGACCTGTGATGTTGATGTGTTCTATCCATTTCCCGAAGTTATATACATCCTGTGATTTTTACCACCAACCCAAAATGATTGACATCAGAAACAGCTTTGTATAAAATGTCTAAATTGTCTAATACCCTCCATGGCCTTGGTCCCCCAACCAAAAATACCTTCATCATCTCCAAAGTGTTTCTCAAATTCATTGTGACTTTCTTTTTTTTAAAAGATTTTATTTATTTATTTGACAGAGAGAGAGACACAGCAAGAGAGGGAACACAAGCAGGGGGAGTGGGAGAGGGAGAAGCAGGCTTCCCGCGGAGCAGGGAGCCCGATGCGGGGCTCGATCCCAGGACCTGGAATCATGATCTGAGCTGAAGGCAGACGCTTAACGACTGAGACACCCAGGCACCCCTCATTGTGACTTTCTAGTCTTCACTCTTATTTCCTTCGTTTACTTTCCCTCAAGGCTTGTTTGAATTACCAAAACAGCCTTAGAGTCTCTCTTGCCCAGCCTATCTTTTCTAATTGTAATGCCACTATATCCATATATTGCTATAACCAAGTAATATTGATTTTGTCATTTCTCTCTCTAAAAACCTTAAAGGGCTTATTAAAGCCTGTAGGAAAATCTCAACTTTTCATTGTGCAATAAAAAGCACTTCACAATCTCAAGTCAATCTACTTTCTTATCTATTCCCCACTACTCTGGAATACATTCTGCATTTCAGTTGTGCTAAGAAGTTCACTGTTCCTAAACTGCCTGCCATATTTCTCTTAACCATTTGCATATGCACAGTATTTCTTCTGTTGAAAATGGATTTTTCCATTTCATTGGCTGATAACATTCTATGCTATATCCACAATCTACATCAAACATTAACTTGTTTCTGAAGCTACCCATCAGTCATCTCAGAATGGCTTGTGGCTCCTTCAGTTACTCTCCGTAGTATATAAAGCGGCCTTAGTTTATTTCATGACATCGATTGTGATATTCCTTTGACTGGTAGTGCCTACTACTGGATTGTGAACTCTTAAAGAGGAATTTAATTCACATTTGTAATAACCTGTGATTACCAAGGTTACTTACAAATAATGGGTACTAACAACATTTTTATTGGTAACGTAGGATTATGATCCTCCATGATACGATTCCCCCAACAGTCTCTCTGACCATCCCCCTCTCTCTCCTCAATCTTTAGTCACACTGGCCACCTTGATTTTCCTTGAACAGGGTCTCTCCTCAGGGCTATTTCCTCTGCTCTTTCCTGTTCTTGAGCATTCATTCTATAGATTGTCAAATAACTACACCTTCACTTCCTTCAAGACTCTCCTTAGATGTTATCTTAGCAGTGAGATTTGCAACTTTGGATCTTCATCCATACCATCAAACCTTGCTATGATCTGAATGTGCCCCCATCCCAAAATTCACATATTGAAATCCCAACCTCCAGAGATGTTGATATTAAAAGGTGGGGCCTTTGGAAAATGCTTCAGTTATGAGAGAATAACTTTCAGGAATGGGATTAGTGCCTTATCAAAGAGGTCCCAGAGAATTCCCTGACCCTTTCCACTATATGAGGCTACAAGGAATCTGCAACCCTGAAAAAGGCATTCACCTGACCATGTCTCAGACTTCCAGCCTCCAGAACTGTGAGAAATAAAAATTTCTGTTGTTTATAAGCTACCCAGTCTGTGGTGTTTAGTTATAGCAGCCCAAATGGATTAAGGCAAACTTTATCCTCATTTCCTTGTTGAATTTTCTCCCTAGCCCTCACATCATACGACATACAATGTGTCTCCTTGTTGAAGTGCTTATTACCCATCTCACTCCAGTAGAATATAAAATTCATGGAGGCAAGATTATGTTTTGTGGATCTTATGGCCACCAAATAAAATAGTACCAGTACACAATAGGTCCTCATTAACATTTTTTTAAAAGAAATAATAAATCAATGAATTAATGAATATGAATGACATGATTGTTGCTTTTGTAATCCATTTTTACAACTAACTTTTACCCCTTCATAATAAGCAAGAAATGAATGAAATTTCTTCTCATCTCTGAAGCTAGGTTTAGTTTTCACTGTTATTTTTGTGTGTGTTTGAAAGCATACTTTGAAGTTCATATGGTTAGAAAACCACCATAATAAATTACCTGTGGTGTTTTCATCAAGTATTAAAATACTACTTACATACAAGTTAAAAATAGTCCTCCAGTACATTATAACTTTAAACAAACGTAATTCTGAGAAGCAGACTAGAGTTTATTACACAAATTTTATAGGTAAGTAAACTCAATATGATTAAGAAACTGATTTACCCTTATTACCCATAGCTAGTAAGTGGCAGAAATATTTGATTCTTTCTTCAGTGTTCTTTCTACTGTTCTACACCCACCATCACAAGTATTGGTTTTACTATTATAAATTTATTTAAGATCCAATGAGTATTATTTAAAATCCAATGACTGAAAAAGTTGAAATCCAATTATTTTCATGCTCAGTGATGACCAATACATTGTTTCATTGATTATAATAGCTAAAAAATGTGTTATAAAACTATAAGTACTCTTCAGCATTATTCAGTTTTAGCACTTGTTACTATTTTCTTCATCTTCCCAGTCATGAATGCCTACATCCAGGGGTACTCTTCAGTCAAATAACAAATCTGGCTTAGGTCAGTATTTTGTTACTTGCACGGGTTGCAATCATTTAAAATAAGTGCATGACATTTAAATTTAGTCATTTGGAAATAAATAAAAAAGTGTATCACTTTATAATGTCTCATAAAAACCCCTAAAATATTTCTACATACATGTGTAATTAAAGATTCCGTTTCCTGTCTTCTGAACAGGCAATATATAGTGTGTCTTCATATGTAGACTGATACAACAAACAAATTTATGATACTCTCATAAACTGAATAGCACTTACAAAATTAAGTAAATTATATTTAGGGTAATTAATCACCAATCATTAGCTCAACTGTGCAGTACAGAGTGTTGAAAATGGTTTCAAAATGAATAAATTTATTGTTCAATAAATTTAAAATGATCAGTACTTTGTTGATTTTCTTTTCATTGTTTTCCTTTTTATCAATCAATCAATTTTTACAAGTAAAACTGTCCAATAAATAAATATTTGGATTTTACCAAGGTAGCCAAAATGGCATAAATCTTCCTTCATTTGGTTAAGCTATCAATGCTTAAGAAGCACACCTACACAGTCATGTGCATACACACATACGCATAGACACACATATACAGTTTCAATGAATAAACTGTTAGCAAAGATCAACTAATAGGTTTATATTACAGAGTTTACATCTTAACAGTTTTCTATATTATTTTCTAGGTATTTAGGACAAGATAGAGATTTATGAAAAGGCTTCATTTGACTACTAACTGTAGAAACAGTACAACTTCTACACAATTGAAATATGTTGGGAGTAAGAAATAGACATTATTTCCTCAGTATATTGTCAGATAGCTTTGGTAAATATATGACTACTGATTAATTTTATCTAATTGTTATAAAATATTCACTTACTTTCTTTGAGTCAGCTTAGGTAAATTTATATTTCTCTATTTAGAGACCAACTCTAGGCTTTGTTGATTAACTCTAGTATACATCTGTTTTCCTTTCCTTAATGTATGTCTTTATCTTATTTCCTTTCTTTATCACTTTGGTTTTAATTATTGTTACTTCTCTAATTTCTTAAGTTACATAATGATCTCATTATTTTTCCATATTTCTTTTTTTCTAATAATTAAGACTGTACAATGATCTCTAATATCAATTTATTAGCTTAGCATAATTTTATAAGTGGTTATTTTTGTTTACATTAAATTCAAAGTATTTTTTAATTTTTATTTTTCTATGATTCATGAGCTGTGTGATTTTAAACTGCTAAATGAGTGAAATCCGGTTATCATTTTGTCATTGCTACCTAAATTTCTAGCTTTATATTGGTTTTTGATACTTCATTATCAATATTTCAGTATCTTTGTGTGTTAGATATGTCTCCTGTAAGTGACACATAACTTCCATTTAAATGAAAACTGTGGTATTTTGGAGAGGGCAAATTTATTTTGTTTTTTTTGGATCATATTATTTTGGAGTTTATATACATCTTTCTTTATGTGCTTTATTTCTCCTTTCTTTTAGATTGATTTTTTTTTCTTTTCACTTATTTTTCTTACTGCTTTGGAATTTTTATACTTTATTTATTTTAGAAGTTACCTGTGTTAGTTTCTTCAGGCTGCCGTTGCAAAATACCACAGATTGAGTGGCTTAAACAACATAAATTTATTTTCTCAGTTCTGGTAGGCTAGAAGTACAAGATCAAGGTGTTGGCAGGGTAGGTTTGTCCTGGGACCATTATCCTTGACAAACAGATGTCCAGATTGTTGCTGTGTCCTCTCATGGCCTTTCCTCTGTGTGCATGCATTTCTGGTGTCTCTTCCTTTCCTTATATGGACACCGGTCATTCTAGACTAGGACCCCACCTTTATGACTTCAGTTAATTTTAATTACCTCTTTAAAAGACCTATCTCCAAATTCTAAAAAGGTGGGGTTTAGGGTTTCCAACATATGAATCTGGAGGGGGACAGAATTCACTCCATAACATTAACAGATCTACCCAAGGAGATGATAATAAATATATTTGTCCTTCTTCTGAACTATGTGAATTTACAATTTTAATTCTAATCACCATTGTTTTCTTATATATTTTTCTCTATTTATATTCAAATTCATTCAATTTCCCAAAGTTGTCATTTTTATAATTATTAGTATATAGGTAACTTTCACTAATTTTTACCCTTTATTAATTTCTGTTTTCAGAAGTCTTTTGCAGCATCTTACTTTTCTTCTGGAAATAAATTATTCAGAAGAGAAGTTACTTTAGTAGAAATCTATGTCATTTTTAACTAAGAATGCCTTTGAACTTTTTTTTTTTTTTTAGGAGAGAAAGAGGGAGGGGGGAGAGGGAGAGGGAAAGGGAGAATCTTAAGCAGGCTTCACACCGAGCATGGAGCCCTTTGCCAGGCTCAACACGGGGTTTGATCTCACAAACCTGAGACTATGACCTGAGCTGAAAACAAAGGTTGGACACTTAACCAACCAACTGAGCCACTCAGGTGCCATGATTTTGAACTTCTTCTTAAACAATGTTTAACCATAGTATAGTATTCTAAGTTACTATATATTGTCTATCAGAATGTTGAAGCCATTTATTTCTGTTTTTTTTTTTTTTTCAATTTTTGTTGTGGTTGTTGTTGTTCCTTTGCAGTCACCCAACTCAGATTTGTCAATTGGAAACCTGTTTACTCTGGATATTTATGTCCTTCACTATTATTGATGATCAACAGTTTCACTATGATGTGTCTACATGAGTTACTGTTGTTTTTTATTTAAACAACATTTATTGAGCTTCCTTGCACTTCACTGAATCTGAGATTAACATATCTAATATATTCTGAAAAATCTTCATCCACTATGGCATTATGAACTCCTCTTTCATGATTCTGGTCTCTTCTTATATAATTTTTTTAATTAAGTTTTTTATTTTAATTCCAGTGTAGTTAACATACAATGTTATATTAGTTTCAGGTGTACAATATAGAGATTCAACACTTCCATACATCCCTACTCAGTGCTCATCTTTAGGACAGATCTTGTCTTCCTGTTCCTCTCCATCAATGATTCAGAAATATAAATATTTTCATCTTTTGCCTTTTAAGTTTTGTCCTTTCTAATATTTTCATCTATCTTCTAGTTTACATTTATTCCATTGTTAACCAATCTACTTAGGTTTAATTTTAATTAAAATAATTTATTTCTGGGGGTGCCTAGATGGCTCAGTCAGTTAAGCATCTGACTCTTGGGTTCAGGTCAGGTCATGATCTCCAGGTCAGGATATCAAGCCCAGAGTCCAGCACCCTGCTCAGTAGGGAGTCTGCTTCCCCTCTCCCTTTGCCCCCCTTCCTCCTCCCTGAAATAAGTAAATAAATCTTTAAAAAATATTTTATTTCTAGTTTTGTTTTCAAATCCACCACATCATTTTTTAAAAAATACTAGCTTGTTCTTTGCTCTGGTTTGCTTTTTAATTTTATAGACTTTAACATCCAATATGACAATTGTAATACATCAAGTCCTTAGAGGTTTTAATTCTGCTATAGGTTATTTCCAGTGGCTCTTGCTCCTAGGGTTCCATGTGTGATGTTTTAGAGAGCATGCTCATCTTGGGAAAGGCAAGTTTGAGAATAGGCTCCTCTAAAGGTGTCACATTTTGCTTCTCTCCGATGCCCTGCTTCTTTATCAACCTGGGACCAATTAAACTTATTTCTCAACTTTGAGTTATCTGGACCAGATAGATGTATCCATTTGAAACTGAAAAGTAGCAGAGGATAGAACATAGATTTTGAATGATCAAACTTCAAATTAATAGGAATCTTTGATTTTTCTTCCAAAAGCCCAAAGGCAGGGGATATTGTTGTTGTTGTTGATGGAAAGATTTCTTCTAGCTGTCTTATTGTTTGAGCATGTAGCCATCTGAAAACCTGGCTTCACATGTGGATCTCAGTTCTAATTACCCAATTTATTTTGGCCAAAAGTTTTGTTTCCTGTCCCCAATTTGCTCATTAGAATTAAAGCCTCTGGATCCTTTTAGGCTGAAAATACCTTTTAAAAAGCAGTTCGACTAACAGCGAGCTTAAGCAGCATATCCTTCCCTGTTTGGGGCTCAGGGGATTTTCTTTATTTCTTTGAAAACATTTAAAAAGATATTTTTTTGTTTTATATACATGATTTGTGTAAGTGTGACTTTTGAGTAATCTATAATATTGATTGAAATGTACTAAAGAAGTTGATTTCTAAAGATTCTAAAGTTTTTCTTGGGGCAAAGTATTAATTTTTAAATGGTGAATGGAGAGGGAATGGACATTGAAGGGTCTTTGGACCTGCTAACTTCTATATTCTCTATGAAAGATTTTATTTAAAGTCATCTACTGAAATTGAGAAGAAGGAGATTATGAAGTGGGCTTGAATATATGGATGCCAAGTTCTGTTAGCTGCTAAGATGATTAGGAGCTAAAAGCAAAAAAGAAAAACAAAAAACCAAGTACGTAAATTGCAACCATCATCACAGGACTATTTGATTTTTGAACAAATAATTTGTGGAAAACCCAGTTTATTCTTTCTACGATACTGTTTAACCACAACTCTCAACAAATAAAGAACACACATTTTAAGACAATCAGTGGTTGAGTTTACACATGGTGGGTGTGGCAGAAAGAATGAGGATGTGGAAGTAAAAATAATTCAATCTATTTACTTTCTAAACAATATTTTATAAATGAATTTAACATTTATTAGTTGTGTTATCTGTACTTTATTTACCTGCATTGATTCTTCATTTGATTAGTTTCATTAATAACATTTGATATTCTAAGTTTACAGTTCTTTGCATGTAGGGTACTTTTATTTCAAGTGAGTATCATTATTTGAAGGAATGGATATAAATTTCAAAACTTGATATTTTAATTAATGTTAAATATAAAATCACAGAAAGCAAAGTATTGATTTTAAAACAGAAGAATATTAACCTTTGAAATCTAAAAATAGTGTAAAATAATCTTGATAAATAATTATTAAAATTCTGGTTATATACCATTTCAATAATTATAGTAAATATTATCTAGTGAATGTTGAAGGAACTAATTTCGTAAATACAACAAGTTTTTTTTTTAAGACTTTATTTATTTTTTGAGAGTGAGAGAAAGTGCATGAGAGAGCAAGAGAGAGCACGAGTGAGGAGAGAGGCAGAAGCAGAGGGAGACACAAAGGCAAAAGGAGAGGGAGAAGCAGACTCCCTGCTCAGCAGGAAGCCTGCTTCTCCCCCTGTCCCTCCCTCCACTTGTGCTCTCTCTCTAGCTCTCTCTCTGTCTCAAAAATAAAATAAAAAATCTTTAAATAAAAATAGAAATCATCTACAGACATCCAAAGGCCATAAAAATAAATGTTATCATAAATACAAATAAACACGTCTAACATTTATGTATAGATGTCATTAAAATACTATTTTCCTCCAATCTGAGACAAATACCATTTTCCTAATATAAAAGCAACATATAATGCATTTACCTATTCTAATTTATTAAATGTGTTCAATTTTAGCCATTAGTATTTGGCTAACATTTGACATAATAAAAAAATTCCATCTCAGACCTGTGTTAATCAGATCATTACTTTTAAAAACATGTACGTATAATATCTCTTTGTCCCTCAAAATCAGCTCAATACTTTCCTTCTCCCATTGTAGGTTCCAGAAAACTAAGCTATATTTATTGAATTAAGAGTTCCCTTATCTTTTGGGTCAAATTTGAATTCGATCACTAAAGAATACTAGCAGGAAATCAGAGGGAGGGATGTGAATGAGTCTGATTATTTATTCCCCCATCCTCCGCTCTTTGGGGTCACTGTGGACTTCATTTACTCTTTTGTGTGAGAAACTTACAGGTCTTATCAAGCAACGGCTCCACACAGCTCTCTCTCTACCTGAGTGTTGTAACTCCTTTTTTCTTCCACTTTTTAGGTCTAGATACGGAAACCTGTTACGAGGGGTTTCCTACACACTGCCTGATTCTTTGTCAACAGTCTATTAACTCTTCTCAGATTTAAGAGCAAATATCTCTTCTCAAATATTTTTCTTGCAGAGATTCAAGAAGGCTTTTGGAAATTTTCTTATTTCTCTTCATTATTTATTTGAATTTTGAATATTTTATTTGTATGAGTTAGGTATTCCTTAAGCATGAATTCTAGTGTGATCATAATCCAGGAACAAAGATCATAATAGCTATAATAATGACATTAATAATAAATAACACTGATTAAGACCCAAATATGTACCACTCCTCCAAGAGCTTTGTAATTATTAGCTCCTCATTGTATAGATGAGAACTCTCAAGTAGGGATAGGCTTTGTACCTTGTCACATTGAAAGAAAGTGATAAAATATGTGATGTGTAGAAAAAAGAAGAAAGTAATCAAGACAAATGATACCTAATATAGACTAATACAACCTTACATTCATTATACATGGATTTTCATTCTAATGATGTCAGCCATTTCTATAAAAAATTTCTTAAAATTCAAAAAAACTCAAGGTACTTAAAGTTCAATTTTTTCTCAGTGCGCCATTTTTCATTGTACGTAAGTTCTTCACTCAATTTACAATATGCACATTTATTTCAATACAACAATATGTAGCCTCCAAAATTCTAGCTAGCTCAGAGTAAAGAGCTGCTTAAGACTTGATTTAGCTGTGAAAATGCTACCCATAAGAGAAAATTTAATAAACTTTATTGTAATATTGCAAAGTAAAGGTTGTTTCTATCCATGTTTACTTTCTGACTACTTAAACATTCATAAAAAATATTTTATTTACATTGTTCTAGATGGTTTATTTTATTTTGTTATTTAAGATTTTATTTTTTAGAGCAGTCTTAGATTCACAACAAAATTGAGAGGAAGTTACAGAAATTATTCTTATATCCCTGTTCCCACCCATTCTTAGTCTCCCACATTTATCAACATCCTTCACAGGAGAATACATTTCTTACAATTGATGAACCTATATTGACACATCATAAACACCCAACATCCATAGTCTACCTCTGATTCACTTTGGGTGTAGTACAAATGGGTTTGGATTTGGACAAATACATAATGACATGTACCCATCAGGATAATATCATACAGAATATTTTCACTGCTCTAAAAATCCTCTATGCTCCACCTATTTATCTCTATTTATTTATTGGATCATACCTTTGATGTTATAACTACAATGTCATTACCATACCCAGTCATCTAGTTTTTCTCCTATGTTATTTTATAGTTTTATAATTTTGCAGTTTACATTGTATCTATGATCTATTTTTAGTTAATTTCTGTGAAAGGTATAAGGTCAGGTTATTGATTAGATTCTTTTTGTTTTGTTTTGCTTTCTTTTCTTTTCCTTTCTTTTCTTCCATTTTTTCTTTTTTTTTTAAGCATATGGATGTCCAGTTGTTCCAGCACCATTTATTGAAGAGACTGTCTTTGTTTTACTGTATCATCTTTTTTTTTTTGTCAAAGATCAATTGAGTATATTTCTGTGGGTCTATTATTGGACTCTCTATTTTATTCCATTGATCTGTTATTCACCAATACCA
This sequence comes from Neomonachus schauinslandi, assembly GCF_002201575.2. Lineage (NCBI taxonomy): Eukaryota > Metazoa > Chordata > Mammalia > Carnivora > Phocidae > Neomonachus > Neomonachus schauinslandi. The sequence goes on from NC_058404.1 coordinate 90,117,131, forward strand.
CACTCTTGATTACTTTAGGTTTATAGTAAGTCTTGAATTTGGTAGTGTCAGTACTGTGACTTTGTTCTCCTTCAATATTGTGTTGGCTACTCTGGGTCTTTTGCCTCTCCGTAGAAACTTTAGAGTCAGTTTGTCAATATACACAAAATAACTTGCTGGGATTTTGATTGGAATTGCACTGAATCTGTAGAAGAACTGATGTCTTGACAATATTGTGTCTTCTTATCAATGAACATGGACTATCTCACCATTTATTTAGTTCTTTTTTGATTTTGTTAGAGTTTTTCATTTTCTTCATGTGGATCTTATACATATTTTGCTAGATTTATGCCTAAATACTTTATATTTTTGGTGCTAATGTAAATGGCATTGTGTTTTTCCTGCAAATTCTACTTGTTAATTGTTTGTATATAGAAAAGCAGTTGTAGTTTGTATCTTAACTTCGTCTCCTGAGAACTTGAAATGATTGCTTATTAGTTCCAGGAGTCTTTTGTTGATTCTTTCAGATTTTCTACACAGAAGATCATGCCATTTATGAACAGAGATTTGTTTCTTCTTCCTAATCTGTATATATTTTATTTCCTTTTCTTGCTTTATTACGTTCACAAAGACTTCCAGTATAATGTTAAAAGGAGTGGTGAAAAGGAACATTCTTGTCTTGTACCTAATCTTAGTGAGAATGTTTTGAGTTTCTTACTATTACATATAATGTTAGCTGTAGTTTTATGTAGATATTTTTATTAAGTTTGGGAAATTTCTTTCTATTCCCAGTTTACTGAGAGTTTTTTTTAACGTGAATGAGTGTTAGACTTTCTCAAATGCTTTTTCAGTATCTATTAATATGATCATGTGATTTTTCCTTTTTAGTCTGTTAATGTGATGGTTTACAAAAAAAATATTTTTAAGAGGCATATTTTAGAGTTTCTTACTCATCTGAAATTAGTACCTATTGGAATCATTCTTTATTTTGGTTTATTTTAGAAAACTAATACCCTCACTTTTCCCTAACCCCAAGAGAAATACTGTAGATCCATGGAACGACAAAGCCATCTGTGCTGGATAGTCTGTGGTTAACTCAGCACTGCCACTGATTCCTTCCTAAGATTTCTAGAATGACTTTTCCTGTGAAGGTCTAGATTAGAGTTTGCTAATGAGACCAATGGGTATAAAATTTGCAAAGCAGAAATGAAACAAATGTTATTCGAAGAAGATTGTGGCAGTTTTCAGATCTAGTGGTTTTCAGATTTCCCCATGATCTCTAGACCATGGTCCTGGCAGCCAGATGTGGTGGCTTTTCTAATGGCTTCATGATCTCTGGGTTCATAACTCCTGTGTTTCATATGAAGTCCTTAGTAAATTTTCTCTAAATACGTGACTAAACTTTCCAGAATTGACTTCCCTAGCCCATTCTATATTTCTTTAAGCTGTACTTCCCATGTGACTATGATTCCCAAATTACTTGTAATGATTCTATTTTCTTGATTAAGCTCAGGCACCAATAATATTACTAGAAGTGGTTTAAAGGATGGGGTGAGGGAATGTGTCTTAAGGCTGAAATCTGGGATTGGTTTTTGATTTGATTAGTTTTAAAGTTATTGATGACCTCATTGATATTCTAAGCATGAAAACAGTTGTGAAACCACTGGGTTCTCTTCAGTAGGATTACTTTTGTGTATGTTACTCTGCTTTGTACTATTTAATCAACCTCTTAACACCATTAGCAGAGATAGTATCAGAGATCAGCATACCATTAAAAAAAAAAATAGTTACATGAATGTTGGTCAGCAGCCATGAGTGGGGCATAGAGTCCCTCACCGATACTTGAAGTACACTTGGTTAGTAGTTGGCCAGCCAACCTAATTATTATCTTTATGCTGGGAGGCTACAATTTGAAACACAGAAAAAGCAAGAAGTCAAGGATCCATAAATGTAGAAGCTGTGAAAAGTAAAAAATAAAAGTTTTAAGTAGAAGAAAAATATATAATTCGTGATTAATGGAATAGGAAAATAATAAATATCAAGACAAATAGAGATCATGATTCATTAGGTTAGGAAATTCTAGGCAAAATGAATACCTGATGAGAAAACGATTGCATATTCCAAATGGTATACTACAACTACTATTGATTTACTATAGTTGGTTGGTGTCTAGATTTCCTAATTTTCTAAGAAAACTGCTGAGAGAGTTATATATTTTCCTTAGTTCCTCAAGTATATATAGAGTGAACTTATTAGATCATAAATAACCTAAGTATGTCCCCCTGGCATTCAAACCAAGGGGTTTAAATGATAGAGAATTCATTTCCCCCCTTAAGTCAAATTCATGCATAGAACTAATAGAAAAGTGAAGAAAAATATTAATATTCAATTTTTATTTCATTCAAGTTTGTCCCATTAATTTATATTATATTTAGATTCAAAGCAAGTGAAACAATATGAGTATTATTTCTGTTCTACTCCTACTTACTTCCCTGACTCACCTCATCGATGTCACTCCTCTGCTTTATTTAAGGAGATTGGAAAAGAGAAGCAAAGTCTACTATTTGTAATCAAAACTTGTCTAGAGAGTAAATAATTCCAGCTGTGTTTTCAAACTACACAGAAATATGTTGCTTTTATTTGATTCAGGGTGGCAAAGTCCCTGATGGGTGGGGGGGAAAGCCCTATTTGTCCATTTTTATCTTGCCACTCATATGAAATACAGAAGGATATTGAAAAGAAACATTGCAATACCTATTGGGATATGTTAGCTATCAACATCTTCATATATTTCACTTCTAGTTTATTCCTGTTTGAAAAAGAGGCAAAATGTACCCTGTAGATTTACAGTATTAGTCACAGGTAGGGAATGATATAATTTTAACCTCCATGAAAAAGGCTCAGAAAATATTTGTTACAGATATTTATTATTCTTTCACTTAATTCGCTCAATAAATATTATATGCCAAGGACTGAACTAGAGCTAGAGGTGTGATATCACGTGAAACAAACTACCTACCTTCATAGAGTTTACATTCAAGTGGAAGAGATAGACAATAAACATATATTTAAAAACTCAATATAATATTGTCAGTTATTAATTTGAAGAAGAAAATAAGGGTGCTAAAAGAAGTCTTTTATGAAGAAGTGACGTTTGAGCTGATACTTGAAGTGAAGGGTCTATATATGTAGATATTGAAGGAAAATTAATAACAAGTTTCCATATATTACTCTCTGATTTTAATAAAATTTGCATCTAAAAGGTTATGTCCAAATAGGAAAATGACTAGGAGGAAGACCAGAGAGAGGTATCCAATAGTTAGATCTATTTTATATGGTCAGTCATTTCTCAAGGAGTGGGTTCAGAAGTTTGGTACATGTACATAATATTAAAAACCTGACATAGACCAAATGTCGTTCCACTCATGAACTTTTACCTAATAGTGTTAAATACAAATGCTTCCTATTTTTTAAATCCTGCAGCTTTAAAAAAAAAATCCCTTATGGTTTCTTTACTAACTAGACCATAACAACCTAGAGGACAAAGTTTTTCTTTATTATTTGCTGCAGAAACTTCAGTAGGAAATATATACTGAGTATAATGCTTATGCTAGAAATGAACTAAATGTTTTTTAAAAGTATGAATACATGAATTAAGGAGTGGTCATCTGCATAAATTTCAGAAGACATTATCACCAGTATTGCTATCATATCTTTATCATTATTTGTTTTCTTGTTGCTAATTATTTAATTTAATCCATGTGATCATTTTGATATTTTTACAAACAAATTATATTGACTGATAGCTACATATTGTACTAATATAACAAACTCTAAAATCTCAGTGACTTCACATTGAAATCTAAGTGGCTTAATGGGTGAGATGTATTTCTAACTCATTGTAAGCCTTCTGAATCTTCTGGTCAGTCATCCATATTGCAGCAATTTGATAGTTAGACTGCGGTAGCCTAAACCATCCATTAGTGTTCCTTTTTAGGTCTCTAACATTTTAGGTCTGCTTATCAAAAAAGCCTCATATTTAAAAAGGCACATATTACTTCTGCTTGTGCATCATTGAGTATAGCAAGTGATATGGCTATGACTAGCTGCAAAGAGGTATGTAACTAGAAGGAGAAGAGGATCAAATAAGGGTAGGCAACTTAAGTTGATATTTCAAGTACACCCCAGCAGTTTTGATTATTTTGACTAAGGAATGGGAAAGGTAATGCCGGATCTATTTTACAGATTAGGACAGCAGTTATAAATAGCAATGAAAGGTATTTTAACGTGTACAGCCATAAATCATATCTGAATTAGTCTATTTGGCTGGCCATTTATTATTTTTTAGTCATAACATGTTGGAGTAAAAATGAACTAGTTGTATATTTTTTCTGAACTATAGGCAATGTAACTATTAAGAATGTTTTGAGTACTAAAAGACAACCTGCAGAGTGCAACGGAGTCTTAATTATGTAGTTTATAGAATAATACTGAAAACAACAATAGCCATAAAATCTAAACTCAAAAGGTGAGTTTACAAGATATTCATTCTGGTACTTATTAAATGACCTCATTTACCACTATTATTTCCTTTAAAATAGACTTTCTAGCCATGATAAATTACTTGCAATTAATACAATCTAGAATTTGCTTTTCCAAACAAACCCACCATATTTTTTTTGTATAATATTCCATTTTCCTGCAATAATATACTACAGTAATTCTTCATTTGGCTGATTCCTATTTATCCTTTAAAACTTAAGTCATTCATCCAAGAAGTCTTCTCCAACCTCGAAGTTTTATTTAATCATTTCTAGTTTTCTCACACTTAAGAGCTTCCTTGGGCTTCTCCCTTTGTATCTCTATTTTAATTGTGTGTTTACCTACCATTTACCTCAATAGACTGTTAACCCTTGAGAAATAAGACCATTTTTAACTACCTTTTAAATCCTCAGTTTCTACCACAATTGATGTACTAGAAAAAAAATAATGTGATATATGTAGTTGAGGTCTCTGGCAGAAGAGGACAGATCTCACAGGCAGGCTCAAAATGGTTTGAGAAAGCAAGGAAAGGACAATGGCTTGGATTTTTATTGTGGTTTAGAGAGTGATGCCAGTATGGGGATTCACGTAGGAAGGAGCTTGCATGATTTGAATCCTCAGCTTGCACCAAAGAGGGACCACCCCAGCCTTCTTATGAGCTTGATCAGATATAGGACACAAGAGGAAGAGGGAGAGTGAGACTTAAAGCTGTCAGCAGTCAGACCTCAGAATATGGAATCAGATTCCTTAAACAATGAATGATTGTAAAATCTTAGGCATATAGACTAGAAAACTGAATTTTCTACTTTCCACCAGATACAGAAGGCATTAAGATGAAAGTCACTTGTCCTTCATCTTTCCATAACAACAAGGTTCGTTTCTGAGTTTGATTTTTGATTTTTTATTTTTTTTAAAGATTTTATTTATTTATTTGAGAGAGAGAATGAGAGACAGAGAGCACGAGAGGGAAGAGGGTTAGAGGAAGTAGCAGACACCCCGCTGAGCAGGGAGCCTGATGTGGGACTCAATCCTGGGACTCCAGGATCATGACCTGAGCCAAAGACCGTCGCTTAACAAACTGAGCCACCCAGGCACCCTCTGAGTTTGATTTTTGAAGCTAACACATAATGTAGTAGATTATTCATTTTTAGGCCTTTGGGTTAATGTGATTTAAAATAACTCAATAAAAAGTATCTTCACAAGGATTATATAACTTAAATAATATAAAAAATAATATATTCACCATCCCAGTAATTTGCAGTATAGCAAATTACTTGTTTATGGAGAAATTTGGCATTTTTAAAAAACAATGAAAACAATTAGAATCAATTATTACTTTATGTACAGATGAGTTATTTTTGTTGCCTATTATCATTCTGATTTATTCATACTAAACAACAGTGATAAAAATCTATTCCTTCAACCACAGACTATCAACTTTTGTTTTCATTCTGGTTAAAAGTGCTAATGATTTTCTTAGATGAGTACTTATTTATGTAAGAATCTATACTTCATTTTTAAAGTGATTAATTTAAAGATCACCTTCACAAAAAATAACTCTGTAGGTATCCTTACACTTGTGTGAATATAAGTAATTTGTAGATTGTTTTTGTAACATCGTATAAAAATATCTGCATTAAAAAGTTGAATGAAAACTTTATGGTTTAGAATTCTTCAAGAGACTGGAAGCTTATTCAGGGGAAATAAAAGAATGATGTCACAAAATTAATATTTCGGAGAAAGTGACAAAATCTTTCCTCATTCCCTCTACATTACTAATAAATTGGGATTTTAATGGTCTTAGAGTCTTGAGTAATTTTAACGTTTCAGTTTCTTTAATAAAGTGAATCAATAAGTGGTAACTTAGTAATGGGTGAAAGAATTAAATAAATGAGATATTTTATATGTTTAGAGATTAAGAGAGCTTCTATCTCCATGGCAAACTTCATTTCAGGTATATGGCTAATTTCCTTAATGCATATGTAATAAAGTTGCTATCTTCTCAATAATTTGCTGTAATACAATTGCAGAAAAGAACAACCACAACAAAACAAGATGATGAAAAGATGAGCAATCTATGCAAGCTTGTTACAATTGCTGTAATCCATGATTAAAATGATTTCAACGAGAGAATCCTGATCATTCCATACTTTAATAGTTTTTAATAAAAAGTGACATATTCCTTCTATGTACTTTCATGTACTTTTTACATGAAAATCTCCAGGCGTCTGAAATCCAGCACCACTTTTCTGTGAAAATCTAGGTATATATCCATATTTCTCCTCAGTTTCCCTGCAGTTCATTTATAAGATGATGCTGCCATCCTTTCTTCCTCAAAGCTAGGTTCTGCTTCTCCTATTTCTCTCCATTAATGAAGACATTCCTCTACAGAAAGACGTTGGTCACCAACTCACTCTTGACTCAAGAGTTATTGACCATAACCAATGCTATGTTCCACCTATAGCTTTAGTCCCTCACATCCTATCCCCACCCCCGCCAGTGTCACTGATTTTGAGAACAGTTCTTGTGTTTGAGACAAAACTTCTCCCACAGACTTACAAGTCAACTACATGTTATGGGTCTGGAACTAGCAGCATTTTGAAGGTTTCCAATTTCTGTACCTCAGTCTAACTTATTTCTCTACCTGTTATCTTAACTCTTTGTCTTTATATTGACATGCTCACAATTTGTCCTTTGCTAATGTAGAATTCTTATAAACCTTTATGCCTTGTATTCTTTTAATATTTATATCTCCACTCCTCTAATTATTGAAAAATCTGCATGTTCAATTTATTATTATCTGAAAAAAATACTCTATATGATATTTATAGGTTTAAACAGGAATTTGTTATTGAAGTCGTCTTCTTCCACTTTACTTTCACCTTTATTTAGTTTGATATTGAATCACACTTTCAGTTTTAGCCTAATTTGTATTTAATACTAAAATAACTTACAAAGTCATTCCCGTCTCTTCCCTAACTTGATCCTCATGGCATCCTCATGAAATAGGTAGGTTGCATCCTTTTGTCCTTAATTTACATGAAACTGAGGCTTGAGTTTTAAAATATTTTCTCAATAGTGCACACTTAGTCCTCTGTCAGATTTTGATTTTATCTCATGCTTGACTGAAGAAATTAAATAAATAAATTCATTGCCCTCTGGAGGAAAGCAGAGTGTGACAACTTAATAGATAGACCATCTATTGCCAGTGCCTTCCACATATGAGCACTGTGTTCAGACATTTTCTCATTAAAATATTATTAACTAGATACCAGTTTTCCCTACAAGGTAATTGAGATTGAGAGTGTATATAACTTCCCCATGGTCACACAGGAACAAATAGCAAATCTGAAATTTAAAATCAGGTCAACTGGTTGCAAATAATATCCTCTTTCTACCATAACAAAATGACCTAAATGTGGAAGAATTATCCTTCCATATTTAGGTCATTTTGTTTGAAAAAACAAACAAACAAACAAACAAACTGCAGGGCCACCTGGGTGGCTCAGTCAGTTGAGCTTCCAACTCTTGGTTTTGGCTCAGGTCATGATATCAGGGTCATGAGATCCAGCTCTGTGTCAAGCTCCACTCTCAAGAGGGAGGCTGCTTGAGATTCTTTCTCTCCCTCTACCCCTCCCACCCCACCACTTGCTCACACTCTCTCTCTCAATATAAATAAAGACATATTTTTTAAATAAAAAATAAATAAAATAAACTGCAGCTTCACTCTTACGTAAAACAAAAAAAAAAAAACTGATATTTATCACAAAGATATTTCTAGATATATTCTGCATATTTAGTTTTACATAACTTCCCCTTGTGTTTTTTGTTTGTTTGTTTTAGTTTTAGTTTAGTTTCGTTTTTTTTTTTACCTGACAGATTATACCAGTAATTGGGATATCTCTTAGACTACATTGAAATATTTCAATATAGTTTGTATATAAAGAGATTATTTCAGTCAGAAATTACTTTTAACAAACACTACACAATCTGGAGGTATCACATTCATACATTACTTTTTCCAATTATTCAAAAGACCTTGGAGAGTTTGGTATGTGCCAAGTATTGTAATTGTCTCTAAAATTACAATTATTGTGTTATATAGGCCCTATGTTGCTCTGTTAAAAGACAGTGGTGATTTGAAATAAAAGAGATAGAATAGAGTGACAAAATCACAAGCAAGGAAGGCTACCCAAATTGAGGTATGTTATTTGGGATTGTTTGGGGTAGCATACTATGATACATAAAGATGGAGTGATAAGCAAATGGCAAAGTAAGGTTGCATGTCCCATGTAAATAAAAACTTTATGTTTTCCCTAAAGAGAAATACTGAAGTATTTCTCTTAATCAACTTATCAGGCTTCCCCCCACCCTCCACAACCCCCGTTTCCTATTTAAGTGGAACAATGAGTTCTATTCTTTGGATAGTGATTAGACCGGGGCATGTTTTTGGTGGTACTGGAGCTGGTGGTGGTGGAAGAAACGAACTTGTTTCTCAGAAGTATTAAACTTGATGTTTAAGTGACATTGGACCATTTACTAACACTTAACGTTTTTATCGATTAAATGTATGCATTGAAACCCATTTTTTTTCTATCTCTCAATGTCATAAGAAAGTCACTGTATTTTCATGAATTTTTTTTAAGTCAACATTCCTCTTTGTCCCCATTCTGGAAAATATCTGGGAAGAAAGAAGGAGGATATTATTATTTTTTTTCCTTCATAGTTGAATGTTAAATATTTTGTATATTTTCTTTAGAATCATTGTTTCTTTTTTTTAAGATTTCATTTATTTATTTGAGAGAGAGAGTGAATGAGAAGAGGGCGAGAGAATGTGAAGCCGACTCCCCATTGAACACAGAGCCTGATGTGGGGCTCGATCCCATAACTGTGAGATCATGACATGAACCGAAACCAAGAGTTGGACACTTAACTGACTGAGCCACCCAGGCACCCCTAGAGTCATTGTTTCTTTTGGGAGTATTGTTTAGGGACTGGTAATTTCTCTACTTACTTAAACAAAATGTATGGTTTTTACGAAGTCACCATTATGGTCTTAATATTTACAAAGAGAGAACACAGTTAAGATGTTCAGTGTCTTGGGGCGCCTGGGTGGCTCAGTTGGTTAAGCGACTGCCTTCAGCTCAGGTCATGATCCCAGGGTCCTGGGATCGAGTCCCACATCGGGTTCCCTGCTCTGCGGGGAGCCTGCTTCTCCCTCTCCCACTCCCCCTGCTTGTGTTCCCTCTCTTGCTGTGTCTCTCTCTGTCAAATAAATAAATAAAATCTTTTAAAAAAAAAAGATGTTCAGTGTCTTAAAATATGTAATTTTTGGCATTATCTTAGGAGAAAATACTAAGTAAATTTAAATAACTAATATCAATATAATTGTATATTCTACAGTAGTATTTTAACTAATATAACTATAGTTAGATTTTTCTGTACTTGAGATATGGTGTGTGGTTGTGTGTGTGTTTAAAGAATATAAATGTTGGGTGGGGGGAGAATAGTGGAATTTGGATTTTGCTAGACTACAAAGAATGTCCCGGGGCGCCTGGGTGGCTCAGTCGTTAAGCGTCTGCCTTCGGCTCAGGTCATGATCCCAGGGTCCTGGGATCGAGCCCCGCATCGGGCTCCCTCCTCGGTGGGAAGCCTGCTTCTCCCTCTCCCATTCCCCCTGCTTGTATTCCCTCTCTCACTGTGTCTCTCTCTATCAAATAAATAAATAAAATCTTGAAAGAAAGAAAGAAAGAAAGAAAGAAAGAAAGAAAGAAAGAAAGAATGTCCCTACACCAGTAGAACAGTCTCCCGAGTTTACTATTTATCTTGTTTCGACTCAACTGAAATCAAGTAATTTTATTTCTAATTTAGTTGTATTCAGACTGTTGCAAACATCCCCAATGGTTGGCTTTAATTAGCCTGTGTTACCCTTTATTAGCCAAGAGAGTCTAACCATTGTCTGTGCATTTTCATTTGGCAATATGTGTTTATTATTTTCTTGCCTGGTTATTTAGAGCATTCTGCAATTTAGCCAATCTTATTTAATAAACCAGCCACAAATTCTTCATTACCATACATTGAGCAAACGATGTTTAACTGTTACACACACACACAGACACAGGCATACACATATACACAATATCCAAGTACCTTAATAGCAGGTAAACAAATACATTTAATAAAAGAATATATACTCATGTACAGATGACTTACAAGAGAGCACCTCAGTAAAAATATGTTCTTTGGAAGTGTTTACATTTTGAAATTCTTTATGTATAACACAAAGAATAGTATCTAAAGATGAAAATCCTGATCAACATCAATATATATTTCTCTAGCTCTTTTTTTTTTATTGCAGAATAATATATATTAGGATAAGTCTTAGGAATGAAATGGAACTTGTATATGGCTTATAGTTTCTTGGCTTCTCTCATCCATTTCTATCACAATGCTAGCTAAACCAAGCAGTTTAAGAATATAGAGGATCATTCACAAATTGTGGCAGGTATTCAACCTGCAAATTTCAGAGCTGTCAAGGTTGAGTGTTTCAATCAATTTCGACATCTCCTGCCATTTCCTTTCATATTCTAGCTTCTATAAATAATATCCTTTCTTAGGTACCATTTTAGCTTCACAAGCTTGTTTCTCCCCCTAACATAAGGAGAGCTTATATCTCTTCGCATCTATTCATTTCTACCCTTAGTCTGAAAAAAAAATTAAAAAAGTGTGCTATATTAAATGGGCTACCTGATTCTGAAATGCTGTATTGAAAATATTGGTAGATGATGCATTCATATCAACATATTATTTAGCATTGTAAAAAAAGATTTTCTTATGAAGATTTTTAAATGCTCAAAGAACTTGCAATACTCTGCAATAAAGTAGCATGCTTATTGTTTGAAATAAATGGTTTCTAAAGATTACCAATGACTTCTCCATGTATAGAAATACTCACGAATAACTACTGAAACAACTAGGTTGTTATTTTTTTTTTTTAACCAAACAACTTGATTTTGAGCAAAGTAATTCCATCTAGGATCCAATTCTGGCTTGACTTAATTTTCATAGCATAAGAAGAATCTCCTTTAATAAGTGCTTTCATTTTTTAAAAAAGTCACATAAGAAAGATCAGAAGGGAAGCTTGAAGGATAATTTTTAGTATTTGTCAAGTTCAGCTTATTCTTTTAATCACCACTTTTATTTGGCATGCTGTCTTAAGTAGAAATTAGATAAGGAAACATAAAATACATCATGTCATGCAAACTTAGTTATGTTTGAGATAGTTAAACTTGGTGATTCTTTCATTGAAGTTTCATAAGATTAAAAAAACTGATCTAGAAAAGTTAACTAATTTTTTTCCCAAGAATTATAAGACTTAGTGGCGGAGCTGAAAAAAATGAACACAAAACTCCTCATGATACAATAAATATATCCTCTATTTGACTTGGTTTTTATGCTGGAGAGTCCTAAGCTTCAAGTGGCACTTACAGGGCTCATATTCTTGTATGGCAAGGGAAACAGCTGAGGAATTCCACTGCTGTGTACCTGGCACTTTCATAATCTGATATAGATAACTTTAGGGGAGCATGTGCATTTCTGTCCATGGTTTAAATTATGAACTCTCAAATCTTCTGTATATTCGATTACGCTTATTCTCCATGTTTACTTGCCAGAACAGTGGGGATGAATGTGTTTCTGTGGTAAACATTACCAGTAACCACTACTCTCTGGTTCCCCTCTCCTTCCTGCATACCCTTCCAGGTCATGGAAATCATGGTCAATCATGTTACTAGTTGTTACTACTCTGACCAAAGGATTCGGAGTGTTAGTGGAGTGTGTCTCCTCAGGATCAGGCATAGGAAAAGCCTTGTTTCTGGAGCGCCTGGGTGACTCAGTCAGTTAAACGTCTGCCTTCGGCTCAGGTCATGATTCTGAGTCCCGGGATCAGGATCAAGCCCCGCGTAAGGCTTCTCCCTCTCCCTCTGCTCCTCCCCCCCCACTCATGCTCTCTCTCTCTCTCTCAAATAAATAAATAAAACCTTAAAAAAAAAAAAAGAAAAGAAAAGAAAAGAAAAGCCTTGTCTCCACTTCCCTCAAACCCACTGTTGAAATGACGGGACCACAAAATAAGTCAGCTGGATCGTGGAGGCTCCCTAATGATCCATCAGGGTCAAGCAGATTTTGAGTTAATGAAATGGAAAACTTAATTGTGTTCAATATGACAGCATAAGCTAAACCGGACCAATATACGTATTACGGGAATATACTCTCTGTGTGTGTATAAACCATCTTCTTTCCTTGAAATTGTAGATTTTAAAACGGTTTTCAAATGTTAAACCTGAAATGGTGAAAAGCAATTACCTTCATTCTTAAGGCACATTTCCAACAGGCTGGTATATTTTCTTCACTTTTTTTTTTTTTTCCTAATGTACTGTGATGATCAGCAATTTTCAAGTATGAACAGAAGTTTATTTCTGTCCTTAGTATTTAAACACCACAAATGTTTAATATTTGTGTTACGTTTTCTTAAGGTATGTTTTCTTTCCTTTTTCTAACTTTCAGCTCAAATGCTGCTTTTTCTCTGAAAACTTCCTAACTTCCTTCTCTGCTTCCTGCTTATTTTCACATATGCCATCATCTGGACATTTCAAGGTTTTCCATTGTATTGTAGCCATTTATGTTTCTTTCTCTATTGCACTGTAAACTCATGGGAAGAACTAGGCAGCATAGCAGCCGGATTTTGCTCTGATTGGTTGAGTATTTGCTCTAATTACTCAGTGCCCCTGTAAAATAAGCATGTCTGGTTTATGCCATGTTTGTCTTGGAGTTTCTGTGGGAGTTGAAATGTGCCATACTTAAAATGTTTAAGGATTAAATGAATGAACATATTTTCTATTTGGAGCTTTGGCAAAGAGGAGAGTTGATATAATTAATGTTAGACTATTCTTTCCATTGAAAGCTAAGATTTAATATAGCTGAAAAAATTATAAGATTATTATTTAGTCAAATCTCTCTCTTAGCCAAAGAGTAGAAACTAGGAAGAGTGACAAGGAGAAAATGCTACTTTTAGCAATGAAAGTAATAGAACTAAGCAAAAAAAGAAAAATATACTTTCTTCACTTCCCATTACATACTTAAAGGCCTTAGTTATTTTGACAATACTCTCTTGTCAACGAGTCTACTAATCTAAATAGTGACCTTAGATTAATTACATTGTTATCTGGCCAAGAAATAGCACCAAGATTAATGGATTTAAAAAATCAGTAAACCATGTGTATAATAAGGGACTGATCTTTTGTTCGTATTGAAAGAATGTTTGCATCGTAATACCACAATATTAAAATGTTACAAAGGCAAACAATCTGGAAGACTTATGACCAACCTATTGGTGTGTTAAAATTTCGAAACTTCATGTTCTTTCTTTGCAATAGATTTGGAGGAATAGATGCTTTTTGTATTCAAATAGATAATAATGATTTCTGACTGCCCAATATAAACATTGAACATATACTTTGACAGAAATTTTTTTTGAAAATAGACTATGTTTTTTAGAGCAGATTTAGGTTCACAACAAAATTGAGTGAAAGTACAGAGAGTTACCATGTACTCCCTGTTTCCAGGCATGTACAACCTCCTCCACTATCAATATCCTCTTCCAGAGCGGTACAATTGTTACAGTTAACAAACCTGTGTTGACACATTATCACCTAAAGTCCATAGTCTACATTAGGATTCACTCTTGATGTTTTTACAGTCCATGGGCTTTGACAAATGTACAATGATATGTATCTGCAATTATAGCCATACAGAAGAGTTTCACTACCCTAAAAATCTTTGCTCTCTCTTTTCTCTATCCCTCTCCTCTATCCTCTCTCTCCCTCACTGAATAGTTTACTGCCCCTGTTGCTATAACTTTTACAGAATGTCATATAGTTGAAATCATATAACATGTAGCCTGTTCAGATTGACTTTCTTCACTTAGTTACATGCACTTAATGTGTTCCTCTATGTTTTTCCATGATTTGACAGCTCATTTCTTTATAGTGCTGAATCCCATTCTATTGTTGAGATGGACCATGGTTTTTTTATCCATTCATCTGCTGAAGGACATCTTGGTTGCTTCCAAGTTTTGGCAATTACGAAGAAAGCTGCTATAAACATCCACGTGCAGGATTGTGGGTGAACATAAGTATTCCATTCCTTTGGGTAAATACCAAGGAATGCAATTGGTTGGATTGTATGGTAGGGATATGATTAGTTTTTTAAGACTCCCCAACTATCTTCCAAAGTGACTGTACCATTTTGACCATTATAATAGGTATGTAGTGATATCTCATTGTTGTTTTATTTTTTTTTAAAGATTTTATTTATTTATTTGACAGAGAGAGACCCAGTGAGAGAGGGAACACAAGCAGGGGGAGTGGGAGAGGGAGAAGCAGGCTTCCCGCCGAGCAGGGAGCCCGATGTGGGGCTCGATCCCAGGACGCTGAAATCATGACCTGAGCCGAAGGCAGATGCTTAACCGACTGAGCCACCCAGGTGCCCCTCATTGTTGTTTTAATTTGCAATTCCCTAATGACACAGGATGTTGACCATGTTTTCATATGCTTATTTGCCATCTGTAGATCTTCTTTGAATGTATTATTGCTATTGTTATTTTGAACAATTATTTGACTTATGAATAAAAATAATGAAAGTTTTTGTTTTACTTACACTTATGCCTTCTGTAACATTTCCTTTCTTTATGTAGATCTGAGTTTTTGACCTACATCATTTTTCTTCTCTCTGAATATCTTAACAGTTCTTTCGGATAAATCTATTAGAAAAAATGCTCTCAATTTTTGTTTCTCTGAGAATGTTTTTATTTCTCCTTCATTTTTGAAAAAAATAATTTTTCAGTATACAAATTTCTAGGGTTTTTTTTGGTTTTGTTTTGTGTTTGTGTTTTCTCTTAGTGTTTTAAATATTTCACTCTGCTCTCTTCTTACTTGCACAGTTTCTAAGAAGTCAGATATAATTCTTACATTTGCTCCTCTATAGTTAAGGCATTTTTTTCCCCCTCTGGTTTCTTTCAAGATAATTTGTTTAATGTTGTCATTGTTGTTTGCATTTATCCTGTTTGTTGTTCTCTGAGCTTCCTCTATCTGTGGTTTGGTGTCTGACATTAATTTGGCAAAACTGTCATTTTTTCAAATATTTCTTCTGTTCCTTTTTCTCTTCTGTCTCATTCTGGTATTACTATTATGCATACATTACACCTTTTGTAGTTGTCCCAGAATCCTTGGATATTCTGTTCCATTTATGTATTTATTATTTATTTATTTATTTATTTATTTATTTATTTATTTGAATTTACCTGTCTGTTTTTCAGGTTTGGACATTTATAATGACATATTCCCAAGCTCAGAGATTCTCCCTTCAGTCATATCTAATCTACTAATGAGCCCATCAAAGGCATTTTTCATTTCTGTCATATTGGTTTTTATCAATAGTATTTCCTTTTGATTCTTTCTTAAAATTTCTCTCTCTCTGCTTATTGTTCCATATATTCTTTCATGGTGTCTATTTCTCCCATTAAAGCTCTGTAAGTTTCAATTTTTGAATATCCTGGGTTAGAAATATCCAGCTATTGGTAAAACATTGTTTGTGGGTGTGTCTAGAAGGGTGTTTTGAAAGAGATAAGCTTTTGAATTGGTAAATTGACAAAAGGAGGTCAACTTCACCAATGCTGGTTGGTATTACCCAATCAGTAAAGGGCTTGAATAGAAAAAAGGTGGAGGAAGGGAGAATTTGCTGTACGTTTGAGTTGAGATCCATCTCCTCTTGCCCTTGGACATTGGTGTCTTGGTTCTTAGGCCTTTGTATTCAGACCAATACTTACATCACTGGCCTCCTAACTCTCAGGCCTTTAGACTTAAACTGGGACTTACACCATCTACTCCCATGGTTCTCAGGCCTTTAGACTTGGACTGAATTACACGACTGTTTTTGTTTGTTTATTTGCTTTTTGTTTTTGTGTTTTGTTTTGTTTTGTTTTGTTTTCCAGCTCCAGCTTGCTGATGGCAAATCGTGTGACTTTTTTGGGCTTCATAATTGTGTGGGTTACTTCTCACAATGAATCTCTCTGTCTCTGTCTCCTTCTAGATACAGATAGAAATAGAGATAGAGAGATATAGAATTAGTTTTGTTTCTCTGGAAAACCCTAACACAAGCTCTTTGCATATTGATCATAGTTGTTTTAACTTCATGGTCTGATAATTTCAACATCCCTGCTGGATCTGGGTCTTGTTCTGATGCTTGCTCTGTCTGTTCAAAACATGCTTTTTACCTTTCAGGATGCCTTATAATTTTCTCTTGAAAGGTGGACATGCTGTACCCAGGAAAAGGAACTACTGTCAATAGGCCTTTAGTAATGTGGTGTGAGGTGTAAGGGGAGAGGAAGAGTTCTCTAGTCCTATAATTAGATCTCAGTCTTTTAGAGAGTCTCTGACCCTGGGCTGTGAACACAAGTGCTTCTCAGCAATTTTCTTTTTTTCACCCACTTAGGTGGTACAGAATGGCAAGACAAGGTTGGAGTTGGGTATTTCTCTTCCTCTCTGTGGAAAGTTAGAGTGGGCTGGAATTGGGTATTTCCCTTCTCCCAGGTCAGTTAAGCTCTGGCTTAACCCCTGTAGGTTAAGCTCTGTTAAAATAGTTTCTCTTAAGAGCAGACCTTGTTAAGAACATATTGTTCTTGAATTTCAAAATGGTTATTTTTCTCTCCCTGTGCTAGAGGATCAAAGAGATTTTTTTTTTTTTTTCCTAATGTTCACTATGAGAAATTGGCAGAATTCCTAAAAGTAAAACTCATAAAAGTGTGGGGACCTCGTTGTGACGGAGTCCCCTGGAGTTTTTATCTCTGAGATGTGTCCAAATTGAGCCTCCAGCAATTCATGAACTACACAGCTCAGGTTTTCCTAACTGTAGTACTGGTTCCAGTGGAGGTTGGTTTCTGTTCTGGTAAGTTGGGTTCTCTGTGTTTGTCTGTCTGTCTGTCTAAACTTTATGGCAGTTTGCCCTGTGACCTCACTTCTCTGGCAGATCTAAAAAGAGTTGTTGATTCTTCAGTTTGTTCAGCTTTTTACTTGCTGTTAGGATGGAGTAACAACTTCTCAGCTCTTTATATGCTGAACTGAAAACCAAAAGTCTTTGATGACATCAATTTGCTCGAAATCTTGGCTCATTCCTACATAGTGCCACTCACTATATCTGTTCAGTCCACATCAAAGTTCTTACTCTTCTTCCCTTGAGCACAACATGGTTTCCCACTCTCCCTTATCTTCACACTTTCTGTCCCCCTTCTGGACTTGTTATCTGCCTTATTGTATTCACTCATTCCTAGAGATATGCAGCTATGTTCCCTCCTCTGGAAAAGCCTCCTGATCCCCATTTTCTAGGAGATTCCTCTATCTGTGTTTTCTTAGTAAACTCACTATTGGTGGTTTTATTTCCTTGAAATTTTATTTGTTTATTTAAATGTATTCTCACTCCAGGAGAATGATGCTTTAGAAATGAGTCAGTGTATTCCTTCTTATTACTTGTTGTTTACTTATTATTATTATTTTTTACAATGTCTTTTAGAGGAACTCAATTAAATCTTCTTAAAGATGTCAAAATATGTTACCTCATGTGGTCCTTCCATCAAATAAATATGAACGGGAGAACAGCAGTTAGGAAAATTAATCAATCATTATCTTGTAGTAGTGTTCCTGTTTCCTGAAAGGATTTGCATTTAAGATATGCCTCTTAGGGAATAGAAAGAATTCACATTAAATTTTCTGAGCGTGACCACTCAGCTAAAACAACTCTGTCCTTAACTGTGCATAGCAGGGTACAATTAATTGGCTTTGATCCAGAAAATATTTATATATATTTTTTTCACTTTAATGTTTTAGGAAAGAAGAAAGGCTAACAACCTCAAAAGCTTAATGAAATTGCTTGGTAGATGTCTACAAACACAACCGATGTGTTAACTTAAAACTACATGTTCTTTCTTTCAAAGAGATTTGAAAATATTCATGCCCTTTATGTTGCAAACTTTGGACTAATGCATTGTTAAAAATACATTTTCTCATTTCTAGAGATTGTTTAGGGTTAAAGATGATAATCGTTTTTACCATAAATTTTTTGCTAGGTGCTCCAAAGAAGGGTAATTACTCTTGATGGATTCTTTTATTTAATTTTCACACCAATCCTTTGAAATAGGTGTTATCACTATTTTACAGATGTAATATCTGAGCACCAAGAGAGGTTAAGAGCTTGCCTAAGATAGCACCCCTGGTACACTGTAAAACAAAAATTCAAAAGATATGATCTGATTGATAAGTGTGTATTTTTTCCAGGCTTCCATATTATTCCAACCACGAAATTTCTAAAAGCGATAAAAAATATTGTTTTACTATTATGTAATTGTTCTTTTTCACTTTATTTATTTTATTTTTTTATTATTATGTTATGTTAATCACCATATATTACATCATTAGTTTTTGATGTAGTGTTCCATGATTCATTGTTTGTGTATAACACCCAGTGCTCCATGCAGAATGTGCCCTCTTTAATACCCATCACCAGGCTAACCCATCCTCCCACCCGCTCCCCTCCTGAACCCTCAGTTTGTTTTTCAGAGTCCATCGTCTCTCATGGTTCCTCTCCCCCTCCGATTCCCCCCCTTCATTCTTCCCTTCCTGCTATCTTCTTCTTCTTCTTTTTTTTTTTTTTTTAACATATAATGTATTATTTGTTTCAGAGGTATAGATCTGTGATTCAACAGTCTTGCACAGGGAATGATCACAATCTTTTGGTACCAGTTGAGACCTGATTTGTGACCTAGGATGTGTTCTGTACTGAAGAATGTTCCATGGGTACTAGAGAAGAATGTGTATTCTGTTACTTCGGGTTGGAATGTTCTGAATATATCTGTGAAGTCCATTTGGCCCAGTGTGTCATTTAAAATCTATATTTCCTTGTTGATCTTTTGCTTAGATGATCTGTCCATTTCAGTGAGGGGGGTGTTAAAGTCCCCCACTATTATTGTATTGTTGTCGATGTGTTTCTTTGCTTTTGTTATTAATTGCCTTATATAATTGGCTGCTCCCATGTTAGGGACATAGATATTTATAATTGTTAGATCTTCTTGTTGGATAGACCCTTGAAGTAGGATATAGTGTCCTCCCTCATCTCTTATTACAGTCTTTGGTTTAAAATCTAATTTATCTGATATAAGGATTGCCACCCCAGCTTTCTTTTGGTGTCCATTAGCATGGTAAATGGTTTTCCACCCCCTCACTTTCAATCTAGGGGTGTCTTTGGGTCTAAAATGAGTCTCTTGCAGACAGCATATCGACGGGTCTTGTTTTTTTATCCAATCTGATAGCCTGTGTCTTTTGATTGGGGCATTTAGCCCATTTCCATTCAGGGTAACTATTGAAAGATATGAATTTAGTGCCATTGTATTGCTTGTAAGGTGACTGTTACTCTATATTGTCTGTGTTCCTTTCTGGTCTATGTTGCTTTTAGGCTCTCTCTTTGCTTAGAGGACCCCTTTCAATATTTCTTGTAGGGCTGGTTTCATGTTTGCAAATGTCCTGGAAGCTTTTTATCTCTCCTTCTATTTTCAATGACAGCCTAGCTGGATATAGTATTCTTGGCTGCATATTTTTCTCATTTAGTGCCCTGAGGATATCATGCCAGTCCCTTCTGGCCTGCCAGGTCTCTGTGGATAGGTCTGTTGCCAATCTAATGTTTCTACCATTGTAGGTTAATATCTCTTCTCCTGAGCTACTTTCAGGATTTTCTCTTTGTCTTTGAGGCTCGTAAGTTTTACTATTAGATGTCAGGGTGCCGACCTATTTTTATTGATTTTGAGAGTGGTTCTCTGTGCCTCCTGGATTTTGATGCCTGTTTCCTTCTCCAAATTAGGGGATTTCTCTGCTATAATTTGCTCCAATATACCTTCTGCCCCTCTCTCTCTTTCTTTTTCTTCTGGGATCCCAATTATTCTAATGTTTTTTGTCTTATCGTATCACTTATCTCTCGAATTCTGGCCTCGTGATCCAGTGGTTGTTTATCTCTCTTTTTCTCAGCTTCTTTATTTTCCATCATTTGGTCTTCTATATCACTGATTCTCTCTTCTGCCTCATTTATCTTAGCAGTTAGAGCCTCCATTTTTGATTGCACCTCATTAGTAGCCTTTTTGATTTCGACTTGGTTAGATTTTAGTTCTTTCATTTCTCCAGAAAGGGTTTCTCTAATAACTCCCATTTTTTTTCAAGCCCAGCTAGTATCTTTAAAATCATCAGTATGAACTCTAGTTCTGACATCTTACTAATGTTTGTATTGATCAGGTCCCTGTATTGATTGGTACTGCCTCTTGTTCTTTTTCTTAAGGTGATTTTTTTCCATCTTGTCATTTTGTCCAGAGGTGAAGAGATGAATGAGAGAAGAAAATGCTAACAGGATAACAATTTTCCCAGAAAATATACACTAAACAAATCAGAAAAGACCTGAAACCGGGGAAAATAAAGGGAAAGAAAGAAAAAAGAAAAAGAAAAAAAAGAAAAAAAACAAAAACAAAAACAAAAAGATAAAAACAAACAAAAACAAAACAAGACAAAAAAAGCAGAATATGATCAAATATGATCAGGCTGGTGCATAGATCAGTGCCACACACTAGATTTTGGGCGTATTTTGGTCTGTTAGAAGAAAGTGCCTCTGAAAATTTTAAAGAACGAAAAACTTATATATGTACAAAAATAAGGGTTAATACAATGAAAGGATGGAATATGACTGTAAAGATAAAAATTATAGAAGACTTTATAAAAGGAATTGATAAGATAAGAAGTTGGTTGCAAAAAGAAAGAAGAGGATTTTTTTTTTTTAAGATTTTATTTATTTATTTGAGAGAGAGAATGAGATAGAGAACATGAGAGGGGGGAGGGTCAGAGAGAGAGGCAGACTCCCCGCTGAGCAGGGAGCCCAATGCGGGACTCGATCCCGGGACTCCAGGATCATGACCTGAGCTGAAGGCAGTTGCTCAACCAACTGAGCCACCCAGGCACCCAAGAAAGAAGAGGATTTAAAAAAAAAAAAAAGGAGAGAATGTGATCAGGCAGGAGACTAGAACAAAGCCATACACTAGAGATTTAGGGTATATTTTGATCTGTTAGAAGAAACTGTATCTCAAAATTTTAAAGAGAGAAAAACTTATATTTATATATAAGTGTATATATATATATATATACACACACCAAAAATAAGGTTAACTACTATGAAGGGATAGAATATGACTCTAAATATGAAAAATAAAAAAAAATATTTTTTTAAAAAAGGGATTGATAAGATGTTGGTTGAAAAGGGAAAAAGAAAAATTCAAAAAAAAAAAAAAGACAGTTAAAAAAAAGATTAACTTTGAAAAACTGAAGAATCATGGTAAAAAAGCCATGAATTCTATGTGCAGTATTCCCCTAGTGCTGGAGTTCTGCCGTTCTCATTGATTGGTAAACTTGGTCTTGGCTGGCTGTTCTCGCTGATCTTCTGGGGGAGGGGCCTGTTGCTGTGGTTCCCAAATGTCTTTGCCAGAGGCGGAATTGCCCCGCCCTTGCCGGTCCGGGCTAAGTAATCAGCTCGGGTTTGCTCTCCGGAGTTTTGTTCCCTGAAAGCCTCCTGTACAGCCTTGGAGGACAAGAGTGAAAATGGCAGCTTCCCAATCTCCGCCCAGAGGAGCCAAGAACTCGGAGCCCCACTCCTCAGTGAGTCTGCAGAGAAAAGCAGTCAATCACTCCCATCTCCCCAGTCTCGGCCGCAGTCCATGCTCACCTAGCCTGTGACCGAGCGTTTCTATCTCTGGCACCTGACCCCATGTGGGGTCTCCAAACCCTGCAGATACCTGCTGTGCGCTCCCGCGCCGCTCCTCCTGGGGGAGGAAGGGGAGTTTCCCCGGATCTGCTGCTTGTTTGGTCCCTGCTGGAGGAGCAGTGGCCTGACTGTGCTGCGGATCAGTTTATGGCAACCCCGAGCTGAGTTCCGCACCCGGCTCCGTCTCTGCAGCCGGCTTCCCTGCTCCGATACCTGGGAGTTCTGCACTCAGGCACCCCCGGTCTTTCTGTGACCCCGAGGGTCCTGAGAGCACACCGTCCCACGAGGGTTCCACCCCCCACTTAGCCACCGGAGTGACGTCCCTCAGCGGAGCAGACTTTTAAAAGTTCCGATTTTGTGCTCCGCGGCTCTATCACTTGCCAGAAGCGGCCGACGGAGGCCCCTCCCCCGCCGTCTATCCTTCCAAATATCGCCTCGGATTCACTTCTCCATACGTCCTACCTTCCAGAAAGTGGTCGCTTTTCTGATGAGAGAGTTCTTGCTATTCTTTTCTTCGATCTCCTGTTGAGTTTGTAGGTGTTCAGAATGGTTTGATCCCTATCCAGCTGAATTCCTGAGACCAGACGAAATCCCCGTCTCCTAATCCTCCACCATCTTGCCAAAATTTCTTATGTAATTATTTAAAGTGTGTTTGGTTGGTGTTACATGTGAAGTAAAATTCCCAAAGGGTTTTTATCTTAGAAATCCTGAACACTTTAGCAGTAATAAAATAGAGTTTCTAATCCCACTTTTCTTTTCTTTATGGCTTTGCTAACTCTCCTCCATCACATTTTCATTACTACTCCACATTCTAAAGAGAAGATAATACATATATTAAGAAATTTGGCTACTATTATTTGAGTAAATATTAAAATCTTGGCAACATTTTATCAGACATTAATATGAAGATATGTAATTTTCTAAATTTCTAAGCAGATGCTATTTTCCTACTTAAGAAGAAATTATTGAAAGAAAATTTGAAAAAAAAAAAAGGAAGAAATTATTCATTGCTGTGACTGTCTCTAAACCTCCCATTAAGTCATCCACATTCTAATCCCCAGCATTTGTGAAAATGTTAGGGTACATGGCAAAGGGAGATTCAGGCTACTGGTTAGCCGATCTTAAAAGAGGGAGACTTTCCTAGATTATTTGGGTAGATAAAATCACAAAAGTCTTTAAAAATCATAGGGGAAGCTGGAGGGGAGAGTCAGAAGCAGATGTGACTATGAGAGAAAGGTACAAAGAGAGACAACTTTGCTGGTTTTGAAGAGGGAAGAAGGGGGCTATGAGCCAAGGAATGTGGGCATCTTCTGGAAGTGGAAATAACAATGTAGGCGACTCTCCCCTAAAGCCACTAGAAAGGAGTGCAGCCTTGTCGACGCCTTGATGTTAGCTTAGCAAGGAGCATATGAGACTTCTGACCTACAGAACTTTAAGAAAATAAATTTTGTAGCCTTTTAATCCACTAAATTTGTGGTAATTTGTTGCAGGAGCAATAAAAAATAGTTACAAATTAATTTACTTAAAAAAAAAGACTTTGAACATAGAAAAATATTAAGCTTTTGTCGTTTTGCTTGGTGTCTTAAAAGATGAGAAAAATGCCAACAGTGCCTTGGGCTGAGTTCTTGAGATGATGTTGCTGTCTGTATCTATGTATACTATGTTGGTACACATCACAGACAAAAGCATAGACCTAAGATGTAGTGGGGGATATTTCAATTCAATGGTTCTTACAATAATTAGAATGGGTCTCCAGAATGTGTCAGCAGGGGGTGCTCACGTATAGGGCAACACTTCTTCTGCCACAAACATCTTCTGACTGGGGAAAGGACACACCAATTCTGTACCAATTCTGTAAATACATACACATTTGAAAAAAAAAAGTGGAACCTATGATTGATAATATGGCAACAATAGGAAACGGTATTTTGCACTTATTCTAGCATATTTATTCCATATATGAATAAATAATTCTTGAAGAAAGACAACTTTGATTTTAATTTATTAAATTCATTTTTGCCATATTTGTGTTCATAGTATTTAATGGAGTGTCTACCTTTCTATCATACCAAATTTTGAGGTAGAACACAAAATTGTAGCTTGTTTCCTACAAATTTGGGATAGAATTCTAGATATTGATGATGCAACTATATGGCATAAAATTATTTTATCATTGTCACCAGAATTTGTTGTCAAGCAAATTTGCCATCTTGGTGACTTCCTCCTTTTTTATGATCATGTAATCATTGATTCAAACATTTTTAAACTTTTGCTTTGGAACTTCCCTAAGCAATAATTCAGAAATATTCCCAGAATATTAGGCTTACCTACTTTTTTTTTAACCTCTATCCTTCCATCTCTTTTTTTCCCTCTTATTGTTTTATATTTGCTCGCAATGAAAGTTACTTGGCTTTATTATTTGTGTTGTTGATAGAAGTTCTTTGCTTAAAAAATGAAATGTATTTACATGACATAAAGTCTTTCTTTTCTCTTTCAAACAATCATTGACTAGTAGTTGCATAAAACAATTCTAACAGAAAATTTGCACATGCACACAAAGGTGAAGAATCCCACCACACATGGAATAAATGCACTTTTTCCGTGCAGCAGAGGCTTACCTTGATGCCTGCAACAATGTCTATATACTACATGAGTGTGGCTGCATGAACAACAAAGGTCCAAACTTAACCCAGCCCCAGGGACCAATAAATCAATTGATTTATTTGTCTGCTGTTCTTGCTACTGATTTAAACTTGTTCCCTGCTTCCCATACAATAAGAAATATCTTTGTTCCTTGTAACCAACTCTCTGAGTTACACCTGAGTTTTAATAACCAGTTATTGACTTCTTCCTGCATTTCAGTCTGCCAATCTTGTCCCCCATCCAATCCCTCTGTCCCGGACAAAATTGTTGCCTTTTTAAAGCATGATCCTTCTACCCAGTGAAATCATGCCTTTCAATTGTTACCCATTCATATAGGTTTTAGTAAGCCACAGCTACATGCTGATTTAATACTTAAAAAACATCCTAGAAATTTCCTGGTAACCTGAAGATAGAAGACTGGTGTTGATAGCAGGCTTCTCTGGACTAGGTTGTATTTGCTGCTGCTGAAATCTTCCTGCCCAAGAGAATAGATCTACTAAACAGGTCCATCCAGAGTCCGACTTGCTTACCTGTAAACTGAATCCCAAGGTGACCATTATTCGCGATTCCTGCATTTATTTGGTTGTGTTTACGTTTCTTAAACCAAAGAATATACACGAATATTATCTGTAGCTATTTAAATGGGTTCTATGGAGACTTTAGGTAAAAGTGGGATATTTATAGATGACACAGCTATTTACAGAGAAGTGCATCAGCTCATTCAAACTCATCAGGGCATTGGTTAACACTTAGATAAGCAGAAAAACAAATTAATGTGCAACCAAATCTAGTTTTGTTAGGTGTCAGGCAGTGGGAACTTGTTTTTAATGAGTCAATAATTCTTAGAATGTCTCCCAAGTACATACTAATAGGTTGCATTTTTTCATTCGTTCCGCTTATCACTAGTGTGGCCAACTTCATATCTGCTTCAAAGATGAAATCCTTTCAGACTGTTTTGACCTTTTAGTCAATTTGGAATGCTTTTTACTGCTTTGCCACAGTTAGGAAGGATTGATCAGTTACTATGTAAGGCTCCTACATTCCAGAAGGTTACTTTATACAGCTGGGTCAAGACCGTTCACAAACAGCCAAACACATATTTTATTGGTTTAATATTGCAGGTGGTTATATCACTTTCATGAAAGAGCTTTTACTTTTTTTAATTTCAATGTAGAAACTGGCAAGTGAACTGATAATCAATCACATTTGTTCAGTTGCTTTTTAAAAGCTTAAATATTTCGCTGTGAAAAGCTGCTATGGAGCCAACACAGTGGGATTTCGTAAGGGTTTTTATTAGACAGACCCTATGCTAGCTTAACAAATGATTTAATTTACAGTGTGCATTTACCGCAGATATTACCACTGCAGAAGAACCTATGGGGTATGAAATATCAATTTACATTTTTTCAAGATCCAATCACTCTAAATAGGTGTTGTGTCTGTAGGCCAATTCACAAGAGAAATAGGAAATGGAATGATGAAACAACAAGCAGGTGCAGCAAGTGAATTCATCTTTACAGGATATTTGAAATCATGAAATCCAAGTGGCATTTACTGGTCTCTTTTATTCCTACAGCTGCAAGATGTAATGGAAAGTGCACCTCCCTGGGACTCAGGAGTCTTGGATTCTTTGCATGGTTCTATGCCTACATAGTTAGAAACAAAGGTAGGTTTTCATATACTAAGCTAGTAAATGGGGAAATCATAGTTAAAATGGCTCTGCTAGCCAAAAGCATTCAGCAGGAGTTTTTGGTTACCCCAATGACATTCTGAGCCAATCCCATGTGTAATTTGTAAGACCTGGCAATGGTCTCTCTTCCTGAGTGGTATCATTAACTTTTTGGTTGCCTAAATATGATACTCCGTAGCCATTCAATAAATGTTTACTCCTTTTTTGTATTTTTTACATATTTTGTTGTTTATTTTAAAGGCCGAGCTGTCAATCTAGAATGCCGTCCTTGAATCCCTTCCCAAATATCTCCCACCTCTTTTAGTTCCCTGCACAGGGGAGGATAAGAGGGATGATGTGTAGGAGGTGCTCCTTAGTTGATTTTAGCAAGCTCATTATTATGATACTGAGACGTAATTAAAATTGATAATATTTACTTAGTGCCTACTTTCTTCTGAGAACTGTAATTGAAACATTATCTTATTTTAAGCTTCAAAATAGCTTTGAGATGTAAATACTATTATTGCTATAGATGAGGAACTGAGCTTAGAGAGTCTAAGTGGATTCATTAAGTTCACACAAGCAGTAATTGGTACACCTTGGATTCCAATGATTCTTTGTCCATTTCCAGTGTACTTGAATGTAAGCACTTTAGGAATCAATTTGAAACTAGACTTGGCAAAATGTGTTTTCATTCTCAATATTTTTAGGAACCCAATGCCATTAGTCCTCAAGGAAAAATGTGCTAAAATTTTGGACAAGGTATATTTTGATTAAAAGTTTGAAGAATCAGCAAATTTAATGTACAGTAGATATAGATATATTAAATATATAGGTCTATAGATCTATTAAATACATAAGCTATTTTATGCATCTGCCAATTGAATATAACTTTACATCTTTACTTAAAATATGGGAAAGATTTCTGTCTCTCCCAGTCACATAAAGAAATTTTGATTACTGAAAGTAGCTGCTTGCAGGAAGACTGGATCATTTAATGACAGCTTCTCACATTAGCAACATTAAGACCCTAAAGCTCCCGAAAAGGTAGGGCAAGATGATCCCTGAAGATTCAAATATATGGTCAGTGACTCATATGTTATAGAGAAGTTAAGTGTTCTTATTTTGAGGCCTTTCTCAGAGGGATGTATCCAGACACACAAAAGAGATTGTTAAAAAAACAAACAGGCAAACAAACAAAAAACAATTCGCTGAATCAATGATCCATTAACTACACCCCACATCGAACAGAAATGTCATTTTCAGAATGCTTGGGACTAAGTGTTCCTGAAGAATGAGACTTTCAGACAAGAACAGAGAGCAGTAGAGCTAGATGGCATGAGGCGAAACCATAGGAAGATTTTCTCACTGTTACAGGAGAAATGAGTTAGAAGCAAAACCAGAGAACAAGCAAAATTAATACCTAGTTCTCTACAGTGACTAGGTATGAGAATGACCCTGGGGGCTTTTAAAAATATTGGTGCTGGAGCTCTACTACTAGAAATGTTCATTTGTCTGGTATGGGCTCAGGTCATCTAAAACTTTTATTGCTATCCAGTTGATTCGAATGTTTAGCCAGGGTAGAGAACTATTACACTTATATACTGCTTCATAAAGGAAAAAAAAAAAAAATCTCTGAATTCAGTGACTTAAAAATCAGTGATTTATTACTTTTCACCTATTCTTTGTGAAGTCAAGTAAGTTCTTCTGGGATATCAAGCTATCTCCGCGTGATATGGGCTGAGGTCCCCCAATCAGTTGAATCCAGGAAGCAGAGTAGACATGCAGAAAGGTCCAAAAAGGTTTCATCGACATAGCTGGGCTTATGGGGTTTTCAAGGTGGCCTTGCCATCTCTATATGGTGCTTCATCATTCAGGATACTTAGCAGAGCTTCTTTGTCCTATGATGGCTGCCTTCCCCAGAGAGGCAGCAGAAAATGATAGTTTTCTTAAGATGTGGGCTTGGAAGCTCCAGAATGTCATTTTTGTGCATAGCAGTGGTCAAAGCAACCATGAAGGATGACCCATGTTCAAAGGAAGGAAAATTCAACTATCTCTCTTCATGTGGCAAGTGGCAAACCCCTCATAGCCATCTTTATTCCCCTGCAAGAATCACTACTGTAATCCTGTTAAGTCTCCCTTAGTTACCTCGATGTGCCTTCAAAGAAAGTTGTGTCTGCACAGGAGGGCAAAGTTGCAGATAGGGATGCCAGGGAAGGGGAGAAAGAAAGCAGGAAAGGAAACTTCGAATGCCAGTGCTGATATGCTGAGGCTGTAGAGGATTAGTCATGTCATCAAAATGTCAGAGAGGAATTTTTGGAAGAGTGTTAGAGCTAGGGTAAAGAGAATATAAGCTCAGGGCAGAGAAAGCATAGGAAACCATGGAGTTGGCCTGAATGTCGGTGTTGCCATGTGAGTTTAGGCAGCTTATGTTTTCAAAATCACACGAAAGGCCATCACATGATGGTCTCAGGGGCAGTCATTAGGGTGCTATTTATGAAGTGCTTTCATTCCCTTGCTTTTTCATACTTGGTAGATTTGTAGTTGCCACCCACTTTGATGTTATTCATGCCCATGTAATTTGCTTTAATTAATACAATGTGAGCACAGGAGATACACTCACCACTGGGCAGAAAGAGCGAGAGGTCAGACATGTACACACCTTCCCCTTTCCGGCTGGGCAAGTGTGGGAGCATGTACCAAAATATATCCTCCTTCAGCCTGACTACCATGTGACTAGGATTAGCAAAGTCCCTTCTGCCAATAGCTTTGCACATGGGTAAAATGTGGGTGAAAAATCATCTTTTTTATTTGAAGTCACTGGTATTTTATTTTTTTATTTTTATTTTTTTAAAGATTTTATTTATTTATTTGAGAGAGAGAATGAGAGAGAGCATGAGAGGGGGGAGGGTCAGAGGGAGAAGCAGACTCCCCGCGGAGCAGGGAGCCCGATGCGGGACTCAATGTGGGGACTCCAGGATCATGACCTGAGCCGAAGGCAGTCGCTTAACCAACTGAGCCACCCAGGCGCCCAAGTCACTAGTATTTTAGACATTATTATTTATTTGTTTTGCACTGTGTTATAACCTACCCAGTCCTAATGGTACAATGATTGAGGTTCTCATGGTTGGGGAGTACTCACTTTCCTTAGATTTTATTTTATTTAAAAAAAAAGTAATTTATTTACTTAGAGAGCACGCGTGTGAGCGGAGGGAGGAGCAGGGGGAGATGGAGAGAGAGAATCTGAGGCAGATTCCGCACTGAGTGGGCAGCCCGACACAGGGCTCAATCTCACAACCCTGAGATCATAACCTGAGCTGAAACCTAGAGGTGGACGCTCAACCGACTGAGTCTTGCAGGTGCCCCAAGTGTTTCGTAATTTCATCCTGGCAGTAGCGATTTGCTATTTACCCTGGTCTGTAGTTTGGACAGTACCAAGTGGAAATAAGTTTATAGTGAGGCTCACAGTCTAGCACACATATCAGCCTTGAAAGGCTCTCCTAAAATGACCTGCCACTCGAATCCTTATGTTCATATTTTATAGTTTTATATCTTCTCTGACCATTTATTGATGAGTGGAATGAGAGGCGGAGGCTTCCGGGGAATTATTTATCCAACTGCCCTGACCTGCGGTCACACCCAGGAAGGCTTTACTACTCAAAGTGCCCTGTTTGCAACGGCAGCACGATGATATATCCCACAGACGGTGAGCATCTAGGATCCCATCACAGATGAATCAAGACTCTCTTCGCCAGTTTTAGGAAATATTTGTAATGTTTTAGTGTCTACTTTGGTCTTAGAGACCAGAGATCCACATCTTCAATTGGTTTCCTTAATATCAGAGTAAATAGATTAAATGCTTATATCAATTAAGTTGTACTTGTGAAAAATGTATCAAATGTTAAGATGTTTTTTCTGTTTTTATTTTGCTGATGTGTCAGATAGGGTTTCCAGGTAGTTTCTTTCTTGGTAGTTATGGCCATGACATGATGTTGTCTCGGCTTAATTAGAACAAATTCTACCGCGTACAATTTTTTTTTTAAAGAGACTTTATTTTTTAAATTCTTTTTTTTTTAAGATTTTATTTATTTATTTGAGAGAGAGAGAATGAGAGACAGAGAGCACGAGAGGGAAGAGGGCAGAGGGAGAAGCAGACTCCCTGCCGAGCAGGGAGCCCGATGCGGGACTCGATCCCGGGACTCCAGGATCATGACCTGAGCTGAAGGCAGTCGCTTAACCAACTGAGCCACCCAGGCGCCCAAACAGACTTTATTTTTTAGATTAGGTTTAGGTTCACAGCAAAATTGAGCACAAGGTATATAGAGCTCCCATATGTGGCCAGTGCACACGTGCACACGCACACACACACACACACGTTTTATCAACATCCTTTGTTACAATTGATGAATCTACCTAGATACATCATCACAAAATGCCTGTAGTTTACATTTACAGCTCATTCTTAGTGTTCTACATACTATGGGTTTGGACATATGCATAATGACATGTATCTACCCTTATTGTATTATACAGAGCAATTTCACTATCCTAAATATCCTCTCTGCTCTGCCTATTCATTCTTCTCACCCTCCAAACCCCTGGTAACCACTGATCTTTTTACTGTCTCCATAATTTTGCATTTCGCAGTACATAGTATACTTAGATCATAAAATATGTAGCCTTTCTTTCACTTAAGTATACATTTAACTTTCTTCCATGTCTTTTCATAACTTGATAGCTCATAATTATTTTTTAGCACTGAATAATATTTCGTTGTCTGGATATACCAAAGTTATTTACCCATTCACCTACTGAAGGACATCTTGGTTGCTTCCAAGTTTTGGCAATTATGAATAAAGCTGCTATAAATATCTATGTGCAGGTTTTTTTGATAGACCTAAGTTTTCCACTCATTTGTTGTAAATACAAAAGAGCACTATAGTTAGATAATATGGTTATGACAATTCCTGTTGTTTCATATCCTCACCAGTATTTGGTGTTGTCAGTATTTTTGATTTTGGCCACTCTCATAGGAATATGATAATATCTAATTGTTATTTTAATTTTCAGTTCCCTAATAACATATGATATGAAACATCTTTTTACATGCTTATTTGCCATTGATATATCTTTTTGGTGAGGTGTCTGTTCAGTTCTACTGTCCATTTTTTGATCAGGTGGTTCATTTTTTTATTGTTGAGTGTTTTTTGTTTTTGTTTTGTTTTTTAAGATTTTATTTATTTATTTGAGAGAGAATGAGAGAGAGCACATGAGAGGGGGGAGGGTCAGAGGGAGAAGCAGACTCCCTGCCGAGCAGGGAGCCCGACGCGGGACTCGATCCAGGGACTCCAGGATCATGACCTGAGCCGAAGGCAGACGCTTAACCAACTGAGCCACCCAGGCGCCCCTGTTGAGTGTTTTTGTATATATATTTTGTTATATGTATTTTGGAGAACAGTTGTTTATCTAATATGACTTTTGCAAATATTTTCTCCCAGTCTGTAGCCTGTTTTCTATTTTTATGACAGTGTCTTTCACAGAGCAGAAGTTCTAAATTTTAATGAAGTGCAACTTATTAATTACTTTTTTATGGATTGTGGCTCTGTTGTATCTAAAAAGTCAACATCATGCTCAAGATCATCTAAATGTTTTCCTATGTAATTGTAGGAGTTTACCCTATACTTTCATTTCCTCTTCCTAAGTCTGATGAATTAACAGAGCTACTTTCTTTTCTGTAGTAAGTTATTAATTAATGAAGTAATATACACAATATTTTGGGATAAGACAAAACTCGATCTGTTGTTTCACTTGTTCTCATTAAACGAGTGTTTGTTTGATGAGAAAACTATCCTTATCACATAATAATCATCTTCCCATACATTTTGTTTTTCAGAAGAAATAAAAAGAAACCTTAATATGATCCTGAAACAAGTAAAAATTTCCTATCTAAAGTAAAATTACAAATAGGAATACAATCAAATTCATAAATATCCTGAATATCTTATCTGTGTATATGTGTGCATGGGTATATGGATGGAAATAACTGACAGGAGTATAGAATATTAATTTAATAGGATACCCTGAGTCAGAGCCTCATTCTTTTTTCCCCACGGGAAGGGCTTATTGTTTGCTTCCTTTCTCCTGCCTGCTTGCTCTGTAATTTAAGACTGATAACTCCTTGTGGGAAATAAAACCTGATCAGAGAACAGGTTGCATTGTCTCCTAAAGAAATTATGCTTTAGTGACTGCTGATATTGGCTTTGTCATAATGGAAATGTATAATTAATGCCTTCGCTTGAGCAGTTTTGGAAATAGAGCCACCTGAAACTGATTCAAAAGGAAGGATTTAATGTTGAACTCTCTCTCTGTATAACCATTAATGCTTTGGATTGTAGAGACCACAGCATACCAAAATGAGATGATTGGATTTTTGATACCTGGATTGGTTATCGTGCCTATAGTTGAAATAATGGAAATCTGCCATGTAAAAATCAAAGAGAATAAAAAGTCAATTCCATACAGGTGCAATTCTTTTGTAAGTCAGGAAAATCAAGCTATTTCTATTTTTTTCCTTGTGGTGTTTTAGGTTTCATATATTTTTAATTTCAGAGTTGCATTTGCTTATGAGATAAAGTTCTGAATTGTATTTTAAAATGTAGGATGACCTCAATATTTCTAATTAACAATTTTTTTTGTTTTTGAATTCACATTAGAGGCTGAACATCTGGTAATATGATTCAAATGTCCTCAATCTTCTCACCCCTGAGATTCAGTTTGACTATCTGCTATTTATATTTTGATTCAAATTTTCAAATGTCTACTTTATTCTGCTACAATATGTACTAAGGGATTTGAAATGGATAAATCCAATACATCCTTCAAGATAGATAGCTCCCCTGACTCTCAAAATATTAGTGCTAAGTAGAGCAATATTTTTCAAAGGAATATAATCTGTGTAACTGAATGACTTTGCTAATCAAACATTGTTATAATTTATAGATGAATGCAATCCAATAGAAGATTAATAATTAAAATAGGAAACTTTTTTTTTAAGAGAGAGAGGTGGGGGGAGGGGCAGAGGGAGAGGGGGAAAGAGAATCTTAAGCATGCAGAACCCAAAGCAGGGATCCATCTCACGACCCGGAGATCACGACCTGAGCCAAAATCAAGAGTTGGATGCTTAACCGACTGAGCCACCCAGGCATCACTGGGAATCTTTAATAACTACAATAATCAGAGATGACAACTGGCTGCAAGGGAGAAGTGAATATTTTGGAGGAAACGATTCATTAAAATAATTAAAGATATTTTTTGTTAATTGATAAAATTTGAGAATACTACTCAAAATCTTAACCAGATTCTGAACCAATTGTATATAGATACTTTGCCTGACTTCATAGCCTAGATATACCACCTTAGCTAGGAAATCTTAGATAATTTGTATGGAATTTTTCAGTCAAGTGCTGCACTGGTTAATATCAAAATGCAGAAGCTGATGGCAAAATAAAATACTTAGAATTTTGCAAGCCTGTTTTTACATTTGTAACTTGAATTCAGTTGTGGTAGGAATGTTTGCACCACAGAAATTGGCAAACACTACAAATCAGGATATTTTCTTGTTTGTTTTTCAATATCTTCATTAAACATTTTTTTAAAGATTTTATTTATTTATTCATATGAGAGGGAGAGGGAGAGAGGCAGAGAGAAGCAGGCTCCCAGTGGAGCAGGAAGCCCGATGCGGGGCTCGATCCCAGGACTCTGGGATCATGACCTAAGCCGATGCTTAACCAACTGAGCCACCCAGGTGTCCCTATTCATTAAACATTTGGTAGCACATAACTCTCTCTCTACCTTGGTTTCTGTATTTGTAAAATGTCAATGATAGTCATACCTACCTCCAATGTTTTTGAAATTTTAATTACATAAGTTGATATTGTGAAAGTTGTAGCATAGTGACTGATATACAGTAAGCTCTTATCTAGAAAAACTACAAAATCTAAGTTAAAAGCTGTAGAAAGCAAGCTGGGATGCATTCGACAAGTATTCCCTAGGTGCCACATAGTGAGTGCTACATACTCTTTTAGATCTTGGCTTGAATCAGTGACAAAACAAAGATCCGTATCTTCTCAACTTGCATTCAAGCTGAGAAAGACAGACACAAAGCTACGTACATGATAAATTAT
Source organism: Neomonachus schauinslandi (assembly GCF_002201575.2). Classification (NCBI taxonomy): domain Eukaryota; kingdom Metazoa; phylum Chordata; class Mammalia; order Carnivora; family Phocidae; genus Neomonachus; species Neomonachus schauinslandi. The sequence goes on from NC_058404.1 coordinate 90,152,039, forward strand.
TACATAATCTAATCTAGAATTTTTGAAGGCGATGCCTGTTATTAAAAAGGAAACAAAGAATAAGAAGATAATAGGAGACATAGATTATTAGAGTGGTAAGAATATACATCATGTGAGGATTATACAATTAGTTGTGAAAATATATAAATACCATCACAAATTCCTTATGAAATTTTTCTTCAAAGCATTAAAAGAATTATAGAAGAGATCAATTCTAACACTATATCTGATACTTCAGATTAACTCCATTTCTTCTGGTCTGATTCTCTACTTGACCAATGGATTTTAATCCAAATTTTTGACTAAAAACTTTAGAACATCCAGTCTTAAAGCATGTAGGATTTGAACACAATAGTAAATAATCTAAATAACATAAAAGGCATTAGTTACCAGTAAATAATGCCATTACATAATATCTGTGGCTTGCTCACTGGCAATGACATTTCTAGTAGCTAAATTAAAGGCCTAGGGAATACAGGTGCAAAGATGCTGTGGGACTTGTTGCCAACCCCCTTTTGTTAATATTCCCATTTCACTGCTGGCTGCTATGAAACCGATCAAACGTCAGTAGTAGAAACTGTTATCATAGCTAAAAATTCTCAGGGAAGATTATCTTCTCTCCTTGCCTTCTAAGCCAAGAAAGGATATGGTTTCTCATGTGTCTTGAAATTAAGTATTAACTTCATTTTTTTAAATGTGATGCAGGGAAGCATGATGTAGCAAGAAGAAAGAAAGATTGCAGTGAAAGAAAAGAAGCTGAAAGAAAAATACTGTTTGTAAAATTATTCACAATTTCTATTGTTTTCCTACATAAGTAATGTGTACCTATGTTCTAATGGGATTGCTAAGTCATATAAAGAACAGTAATTACAGATCTTACAAAAAGAGTAATGAAACTTTTAACATTTATTTATTTAAAAAAAGGAACAACAACAAACAGTATCATTTTCTTGAATAGTAGATACTTGCTGGCTAAATACCATGGATCTCTTCTTTGATCTTACTTTTCTACATCAAAATAACAAAAATAATAATTTAGGCTTTAATGACATCTTCTCTTATTAATATATTTGATATATATATTATTTTTCTGTAATAGATCCTTACCTATGTGAATGCTACATAACATAAAATGTTTCAGAATAAAGATACAATATTTTGTATAGTAAAGTGTACACGTAAATAAAGCCAGGAATAAAATAAAACTGCATGGCATATAGTAGTAAAATTGTTTGAAGGAATATGAGAAAGTAGATATGACTTTGCCTCATGGTTTTGGGATATCAGAGTGAGGAAAGGCACTTAACAAATGTTCTCTTTATATGTTACTGTGAAAATATTGCATATTACTAACCCTTTGAGCATTTGATCTTAAGTATATATTAAATTGATTTTATATAATATATAATATGAATTTACATTTTATGTATTTTCACAGATATTTTTATTGATGACATCATAGTAAATATATTGAAATACGTATTTCCCTTAGATAATTAATTAGGAGAAATGTAAAAGAATGGGGGAAAAAAAGGGGGAAGAAGGTGTTATGAACTAAACTGCTATGAGAGATTTGCCTTTAGCAGCCACAGATGGTTTAGTATCTCGTTTTCCAAATGTAAGTTGCTTACATATACCTCTGCCCTGATACAGCATGTACATTATAAAAAGACAAAAACTGAAAGTATGAGTTATAGATGAAATTAATTTAAAATATTTTATCTAGTAATAGTCAAATATATATATATATAATTATATATATGTGTATACATATATATGTGTGTGTATAATAATTTTATATTGTATATATATAATATAAACTTATTTCAGCTCCAACTAACTAAAAACTTACTCTAGTGATAGAATAGTGTCATGATTGAGAACAGAGCCCCAGGGCAAGACTGCCTGGATAGGAATCCCACTCTACCATGTACTACCTAAGTAGTCTTCCTAACTTACTACACTCTGTCTTTTTTTTTTTCTTTTTTAAGATTTTATTTATTTGAGAGAGGAAAAAAGAGAGAGAGAGCACGCACAAGCCGGGGGAGGGGCAGAGGGAGAGGGAGAAGCAGACTCCCTGCTGAGGGAAGAGCCAAAGAACTTAGGGCTTGATCCCTTGACCCTGATATCATGACCTGAGCAGAATTCAAACGCTTAACCTACTGAGCCACCCAGGCTGCCCTGTACTCTCTGTATCTTACTTTCCTTATTTATAAGGCAGCAATAATGATATTACCAACCTCATAGAATTGTTTAAATCATTAAATGAGATAATTTTAAAAGTTCTTTAGAATTATGTTAACATTAATAAGAAGTATTTGTTTTTAATTTAACCCTTCATGTTTTGGAGAATCAAACATGCTAATTTGAAATGATTTCAATTTCTGGTCATATTTGTTTTCATTGAAGAGAAAGTATCTCACAGTGATATGCAAGTCTGAATAGAAGAATTGCATTATTGTCTGCACTTACCGGAGTAAGAGTCTCCGATTTCTATTCCACAAAAGATACTTAACTGTAATTCAGCTACTCAATTTCCATTTTTCTGACATTGTAAATTATTCTTGCAAAATTTTCTAAAAGTGTTATGTTTTTACATGTTTAGCAAATGATTCAAAATCTATCAAAACTCTTTATTTCAAAGGAATTAAGTAACTGAGAACTATGCCTCTAAGTTTTTTTTTTTATAACATATGCATATATGAGTTTTCATATGTAAATTAGTTTCCTAGAGCTGCTGTAACTAAGTACCATAAACTGAGTGGCTGAAACAACAGAAATTTATTGTCACACAGCTCTGGAGGCTAGAAGTCTGAGATCAAAGTGTCAGCAGGGTTGTTTCCTTCTGAGGTCTGTGAGAGAGAATCTGTTCCCACATCTCTCTCCTAGTTTCTGGTAGCCCCAGGCATTACTTGACTTGTAGATCTGTGTCTTCACATCCTCTTTCCTCTGTATGTGTCTGTCTCTGTGTGCAAATTTCCCCTTTTCATAAGGACACCAGTCATATTGGAGTATGGCCCACACTAATGACCTCATCTTAACTTGATTATTTTCAAAGATCTTATTTTCAAATAAGATCACATTCAGTTACTGGTTAGGAGGTTAGGATGTCAATAGCTTTTTGGAGAACACAATTCAAACCATAATAATATTTGATTCATTTTATTGTCTACAGCAACATTATTTTTATGAAAATATTCAAATACACTCTCCATATCACCAATATAGAAGAAAATTTGTTTCTTCCTAAAGGTGGTTATTTTCTTACTCTTGGTTAAAAATGTCATCTTTACCTTGACACAATAAATGTGTCCTTCTTCCTTCCTTCTCTCCTTCCCTCCCTCCCTCCTCTCTCTCTTTCTTTCTACCTTTCTCTCTTCCTCTCTTTCTCCCATTCTTTTTCTCTTTCTTTCTTTCTTTCTTTCTTTCTTTCTTTCTTTCTTTCTTTCTTTCTTTCTTTCTTCTCTTTCTTTCTTCCTATCTTTCTTTTAAATATCCACTAGAAAGAATACTAATGATAACCACTTGTTATCATAGAGGTCAGCAAATTTGGAAATCTGTCTTTGCATGAATAGAAAACAACAAAATACTCCTAGAATGTTTCATTGTCAAAACAGATATATTTTCACATTTTTTTATTCTTATGTTAATCCCCATACATTACATCATTAGTTTTAGATGTAGTGTTCCATGATTCATTGTTTGTGCATAACACCCAGTGCTCCATGCAGAACGTGCCCTCCTCAATACCCATCACCAGGCTAACCCATCCTCCCACCCTCCTCCCCTCTAGAACCCTCAGTTTGTTTTTCAGAGTCCATCGTCTCTCATGGTTGGTCTACCCCTCCAATTTCCCCTGCTTCATTCTTCCCCTCCTGCTACCTTCTTCTTCTTCTTTTTTTTTTTCTTAACATATATTGCATTATTTGTTTCAGAGGTACAGATCTGAGATTCAACAGTCTTGCACAATTCACAGCGCTTACCAGAATATTTTCACATTTTAAATTATAATATTTGTAGATGTTTTACCTGAATTATTATCAGATCTGATTCTCTGATCATGATTTCTACTTAATACAGTTTATATAATAAAATTTTAGACCAGGGCCCTAGGAGCAGAATTATATTCAGTTCTGCTATTTTTTTTTTTTCATGGTACACTTGTTTGTGTTTGCATTATTTTTTTTTGTTGTTGTTGTTTTGTTTTTTGTGGGGTTTTTTTGCATTATTTTGTTGTATTTGATGTGTGTTTACTTTTCAGAAACTTACTAAGACCTTTGTAATGGCTAATTCAGTTAACATTAAATATTATAATTTTAATAATATGCACAATAAGGATCTCATAGCCTATCTGTATATTTATTTGAGTAAAAATAATAATACCACTAGAAGTTCTGATATTTTCTTCCCAGTGGATGGTATCCCCAAGGAGACAGATATCACACTTTGGATACTGAGACTACAGGTCAAGAGGAATTTCACAGGTTACATCCATACACATGAAGATATCTATAAATATAAGTAGGGGTCAAATAGTAGAAATGTGAAGGTTGTCTAGTAGCATCATGAGCAGTCACAGTGTTTTAGGGACTGTATCTTAAGTAAGCCACAAAAACATTCAGGCTGAATGGGGAAAAAATCAACTAAGTGTTTTGAGCTCTGTGCTAACCCTAAATCACCTGAGTCTCTATATTTCTTTAACCTCTTTTTATTACAGTTTTTGTTTGCTGATCTAAACTAAAGAGATTGAAAACGAGTCCCTCAAATTCATCACTCACTTCAGGCATACAGCAGCAAGAATTCCTTGGAGGTTCTCTTGGTGCAGTAAACAGATTTCCCCACACTCACTTGCCTCACAAACAGCTATTTTTAATCATCTCCTTAGTTTTAAGGCACTGGGGGAATAATTTAATTTTAATTGTTTTGTTTTCAGGTCTGATGAGTACAGATTTAAAGCCAGAACTCTTTTCATGCCTGTGAAACCATTTTGAAATGATACACAGCTCAGTGAAATGTAACAAAATATAATTCTGGCCTCTTTACTTAACATGTTGATGTGCTGAACAAATTTAAAATCATAGTTCAATAAGTCATAAAAATTGAAAGTATCATCTGAAACATCTTGTCAGCGATCTCATGATATGGGTCCTATAACCCAATGTATATATCAAAGCCATGGGACACTGAAAACACAAGAAGGAAGCATTACGGTACATTTATCATTTATACTGCATGTAAGGTTAGGACCTCTAGCTTTCTTATGATGGTTCCACTTGAATGGTGTAGGAATAAATGTATCTCAGTGCTCCTTTGCCTTCATAGTTATGCATTACGCTGTAACAGATTTTCCAGCAAGAGACAATTTTCACACAGTCAGAAATGAAATATATGGGACATAACACTGCCTCTTATACAGTGTGTTTCCTTAAACTATGTGCAGTGTGCAGGTGATCCTTTATGTAATATATAAACAATAATTTCATATGCTTTCAGAGGTCCCCTTGATCATATTAATATTTGTAAAAACTCTCAAGCTGACTTCACCAATACATCAAACTAGTCAGGGAGCATTCAGTATGATTGTTGAATTTGGGAATTATTATGAGCTATTAGCAGTGATTCAGAGGCCTTAAATGTGGAAACTTGTGAGCTTTTTTTTTTTTTTTTGAGAACAGCTGTTAGAAAACAGTTTGGATTGTTTCCATTTTTGATATATGCTGCTGATCACCTTCTGGTCTTCCCTAGCGAGTGGTTTCCACAAAATCCCCAGGGGTCACAGGGAGTCCTTACACAGAATGCCTGCATCAAGTTGCTAAGGTGACTTTCCACCTCACTAGTCCCCTAAGCAGGGGAATTCCCACATTTGGGTTTATTAGGGAGTTTCTCTACACAAGGTGCCTTCTCACTGCATTTGCAATTTCTTGGTATATGTGTTATAATTTCCATTTGATTCATAGGAAATGGTATGTAAATGTCATTCCTATTGTTGCTGTGGGAATTATAGGACAAATTCTTCTTTAATTATTTGAACTGTATGCCTTATTTAAAAGTATTAGTGAGGGCGCCTGGGTGGCTCAGTTGGTTAAGCGACTGCCTTCGGCTCAGGTCATGATCCTCGAGTCCCGGGATCGAGTCCCGCATCGGGCTCCCTGCTCGGCGGGGAGTCTGCTTCTCCGTCTGCCCCTCCCCCCTCTCATGTGCTCTCTCTCATTCTCTCTCTCTCATATATATATATATATATGCTGGAAAAAATTACCTTTGATCAGCACAGCCTTGTAACAGCTGCCAGAGAAACTTTTATTCAGTTATATCAATGGGAGGTAAGCAGGAAGGGGATCTCAAGGGTTTTAAACATACCATAAACATTACCAGGACTCTTTCAGGAAAGCATAGAAATATGCTCCAACTTACTACTCTTACTGATATAGCAGCAGAAGAGGTTCCGTTATTTGCTAGTACAAATTACCTATTTTTTTAATTTGAAAATTGTAGATAAATGCCAGTATCATAAAGAGCATTGGCAGTATCTCTTGATATCTTTAAGCCATACTATGTACATGATCTTTTGTACAAACATCTTTAAATAAAATATTTTGGCTATTGTAAATAATTTTAATAAATTAGATATTTAACTTTCTCTCTTCTTTTTTATATGAGTAGATCAATAAGTATTATATCAATAAATGTCATCAGAGTGCAATATACCCTCCATAATGTGAGTGCACTCAACACAAACCAGTCTTTTGATAATATGTACAAGTTTCCTGTTACTTTCAAGTAATAAACTTTTCTTGAGCTATCCAAAACTAAGAAAATTTCCAATAAACTGTGACTTACTGGAAATTTTTGTTTACGCACAATGTTAAAGTACAAAATTTCAGATATATAATCTTTGCCAAAATGCTAAATAATGAAGTTTATTCCTTAAAAAGAATCCACTGTGAGAGTTGTTTCAGTGAAAAATACCTGAGATTAATTGACACACATGTATTCATTTAAACCGACTTAGATCTCTTACTATGTCAATCTATTGCTCGATTTTATCTTTTGGTGCCCCAAAAATATATCATTTGATATAAATTTAAAGTTTAATACGTGCTTAAGAATCACCCATTTTCCTGAAAGTGAGTTAGAATATATTCAACATTATGGGCAACTTTGAAAATATATACATAATTACATTTTGGTGGTGGCTACAGGTATCTGCTCTTGATCATTTATTCACCATTTATTCGGGTTTTATGAACTTTTTGACATGTGCGATTTATTTCACAATAATAATTTCATAATCTGATAAAAGAATATTGAAGACATGTTTGTCCTTCAAATTCATCCCTGTCACCCTCATATTACCATCCTAAGTTGTCTTAGCTGGTCACCCTCACTCGGGCCATTGCCCTCTTTTTTGGAACTGGTCTTCATTAATACATTTCAAAAAAGAGTTTTTGAATATTTTCTATGTATTGGTAGTGGAACTCTGCCTAGGGAGTGATGATTAATACTTAAATGGCCTTGTCCTAATGAGCTTATATTCTAATATCTTTGTGACATTTCTAAATCTTAGGAAAATGACTTTTAAAATTCTTTATAGATAATACACTCAAACTCTTTGTTATTTCTTGGGAAACAGGCTAATAAAGGAATATATTTTTCACATTATTTTCAGATCATATTAAAGTCTTTCTGTAAGTTTCATATGACAAACGGTTAAATATAAATTATGTTGTCATAAATGTAATTTATTTTCACTATTATTTTATTATTATTTTTTAATTTCCAACCATCTAAGTCAGTGGATTGCTGACACTGCCTTTTGCCATTCTGTTTCTAAACTCAGAAAGGCCGTGAAATGTGCTAAAGAAAAACTGCACTGGGCAAGTTAGACAGGTAAGAAAGGCTATTTAGGACAGTGGAATGAGGGTCATTCAGATTGATTCCACTGGAATAGAATGAGGGTGAGCTTGAAGCCTGGGATGAGTTACTGGAAAAATACTAGAGGACATTAGCAGGGAGGTTGATCAGTGAAATTTGGCCATCCGTGTTTGCTAATGGTGCTCAATCCGAGTTAGGTCCTAGCCTTCCAGGGATACTGGGTGGTAGAAGCACTATCTTTCTTCCTGATTGCATTTCAAAGGGATGGCTTCAGGTTTTTGAGAAAGCAATTCCTGGGTTGTAAAGTTGGCCAAAGGCTGAGAGCAGATTTATATAACAAAGTGGCAGAGAAAGAATTTTAAATTGTAAATTTTCTTAAATAAATGCTCTATGAAAAGGAAGATCAGGGTCTAGTCAGGAAGAAATTGTTCTAAAGTGTAGTCAAGCTGAGGGAAAATTTAAGGCATTCTTGGCCAGATTCCATAATAGATTATATCAGGATTGCAGAACATACTTTCAGGATACTTGAATATTTTTCCTTTATTCTCAACCCCAAGAGTCCTCTAATGGATTTTAAGAGATGGAGAAAGATCAAAATAGGGTTAAAAATTTTTAATAAAAAATATGTCAATGTTTCAAAAGTGATACCATTTGACCCTGTTTGGAATAATCTCTTCTTATAGAAGAACTAATTATTAACTACCCAGTAATTCTACATGTTGATTAAAAATTGAGCATAAAGTTCCTTTTAAACTGTGGCATGACATTTAACAATATAAAACTTACTCTAAATACTTGGGGGAAAGATGGTTATTCTCTAAAGGTGTAGGAATTGGATATTCCCAAATCACTATCTTCTATGTCTGAGGCTTTAAGAAAGGTAGAAGTTGCAATCCAGTTATATAGGTCATCAGGGATTAGAATGCTAGTCAGTGGGCACTTCAAAGATAGGAGATTCAAAATCCAGTGAAGGTCGAGCAAGGTATCTAATAAAAGAAACATGAGTTACAAGAAAGAAAATAAGTGTATTTTGACATAACAGCCTGTTCTTTTCAGGGAACTGAATTTGGAAAGCAAATAATTAGAACTTATTATACTGGCAAACTCGAAGACTAAGATTTTATATCTCCACAGCAAGTAGGCCACTAAAATATATATTATTTATTCAATATATAATGAACACTCATTAATTTTCTTTCTTATTAGAATAATACAAGGGTAAATGGGGTGGTAAAGATAAATGTTAATACAGAAGCGATTTGGGGGAAAAAAAAAAAAAAACAGTTCTTATCATTGAGTTACAGCCCACAAAAGAAGTAATTGTTTTAAGTAGAAAACAACCTTAATGTTGCTCACTCATGTGTAGTAAGGTAAATAAATATTGTTATAACATTATCGGATCAAGAGAATAACAATAATTTTATTTTGTTCTTGATATTGTACGTACATAATTTCTTTAAATATTACAACAAAACACCTCATAATGAATTCATAGATGAAGCAATTGAGGTATGGGGAGACTAAATAACTTACTAGTAGTCACAACACTAATATATTTGTATTTGTGATCAACAGCTGGATTGAACTTTGGCTATGACACAGAATACATTGCTTCTTTGAGTTCCAACATGTAAAACGTTTATCTTGAGGACAGAAGTAAATATGGATACTGTTAAAACTTGACATTGAAGCCTTTCCCCTTCTCTCATATATTATATACTTCATGAGAAGTTCTTCTTGACTCTATAGTCAAAATATATTCAAAATCCAAATTACTTTGTTCTACATTTTCTGCTATGGTACCGTTCAGACTCACCATCATCTCATACCCACATCAGCCTCCTTGTTTCTTACCCTCTCTCTAAGACTGGCTACATAATTTCTGGGACCAAGGCAAACTGAAAATACACACAAACAAACAAACAAACAAAAAAAGGAGGGTGAAACTATCTCAGCTTCCCCAGTTGAGCCAGGGGTCAGTCAGCATACTAGCTGAATGCAAACGTATCAATGAACTTAGGCAATACAGGAAGAATGGCATAGCCAACACACTAATTTGTGAGAAATAACATGTTCTTACTGCTATAAGCCATTAAGTTTTAAAGATTTATTTATTTATTTTAGAGAGAGAGAGAGTGCATGTGAGTGGGGGTGGGGGGATTGCAGAGGGAGAGAATCTCAAGCAGACTCCACACTGAGCATGAAGCCCACTGCGGGGCTTGATCTCAGGACTCCGAGATCATGACCTGATCCGAAAAGTCAGTTGCTTAAGCAACTGAGACAACCAGATGCCCCTGTGTGTACGTTTTAATGCAGCAATAGACAAGACGGATTTTCCAGTTACAACAGCTTTTTTTTTTTCCATGAAACTTTTTTTTAAAAAATCCCTCTAATAAAAGGATATATCTTTTGAATTTTTGTTTTCCTACATTACATTGCTTTTTAAGAAATTGCAATCATTGGGGGAAAAATGGTGAGAGGAATTACAGAGTAGCTGACTGTGTGAAATACCATGTGTTTTGTTTTGTTTTGTTTTGTTTTGTTTTGTGCCTACCAATCTAAAAAAGTTTCACAGAAACTTTAGTAACTTAACCCGAGCTTTTCTCCTTCCTTTTGATCTCCACAGTTGGGTCTATTGAGAACTGAAATTTAATTGTTTCATTAATCAATAAGAATTTTCTCTGTCGATTTCAGAAGAAAAGGTTTGAGATACAAAATTCTGAGCCTCTTTGAGAAATCCTTTTCTCAAAGGGTCTGTATCTCCTCTAAAGCAAACAATTTGATCAACATTTAAAAAGAAAACTTAATAAGGTTCTTAAACACAGTAAAAGTGATTTTCCTTGCAAGCATATTTTCCCTCAATTTGAAAGAGAATCAATTGGTGACTGTTATGATCAGCCCCAGATTTCACTCTTCTTTGTTCTTTAATTTCCATGCTAATTGACAGGTATTATAGGGAGCTGGGTGAATCCTCCTCTAAAACATCACTTCAAATGCTGAAAGAAGGAGTTTTGGGAGGGTATTATGACATTTCTTTGAAACTGCCTGGAAAACATCAGTTAGCTTTTCCTGGAGCATTTAATACTATTTCTTTGATTTTCACATTTAAAAAATAGCTTTTTCATATATTATAAATATATCTTGCATTCATTTTTATTTTATATTTTTAAATATTTTATTTATTTATTTGACAGAGAGATACACAGTGAGAGAGAGAACACAAGCAGGGGGAGTGGGAGAGGGAAAAGCAGGCTTCCCGCCAAGCAGGGAGCCCGATGCGGGGCTCGATCCCAGGACCCTGGGATCAGGACCTGAGCCGAAGGCAGACGCTTAAAGACTAAGCCACCCAGGCACCCCTTGCATTCATTTTTAATGCAAATTTTTATTATACGTTGTCTGCTTTCATTGGACAGTAAACTGTTAAATCTATAGTTCTAAAATAGTGAATAAAAACAGGAGACTGATAAATCTCTTTAAATGAGACCTTCAGCAAGATGGATGTACATTACCTTAGATAAACGAGATGACCTTAATTTAAAATGCATATAAATAAGAGATATTTAAAGATTGTTTACATATATGAAGCAGGTATTCTCTTATTTGTTAAGAAGCATTTTGTACTAAAAAGAAAGTAGGTGCCACGTGAAGGAAGTTGGGTTTCAGAGCTGGCTCAAACTACACACAAATTGTGTACCATTAACAAGATCACTTTATCTCTGGATAACACCATCCTAATCTTTAAATGAAGGTAAATAAACTCAGTTTCTTAGTGATCACATTAATTGGAAGTTTGTTAGAATGCTTTTAAAAATAAATTGAGGGCAGGCGCCTGCGTGGCTCAGTTGGTTAAGCGACTGCCTTCGGCTCAGGTCATGATCCTGGAGTCCCGGGATCCAGTCCCACATCGGGCTCCCTGCTCAGCAGGGAGTCTGCTTCTCCCTCTGACCCTCCTCCCTCTCATGCTCTCTGTCTCTCATTCTCTCTCTTGCAAATAAATACATAAATAAATAAATAAATAAATAAATAAATAAATAAATAAGTAAATAAATAAATTGAGGACATGAGAGTTTTTCTCACATAGCTTCTATTTAAACAGGAAGTTACAAGCATTCCTCTCCCTAAATGCAGTGAAATGCAGGTGGCTAAGGCTGTGGACACAAATGCCTTAGTAAGGAAGTCAGTCAATAGTACATATTCTCAGGCCAAAGGTGCATATTGAGTCCTTTAGGAGTTCATAGTCTTTGCAGTTGTAGACACGTGATTAAAAGGATGAGCAAGCCATTAACTGTAGTCATGGTTGTATACTCTGTTATTTTTCATTTTAAGATTTCTCTATGTGTAATTAGCAACCGATCGTAAATCATTTGGAGCCTGGAGGATTCTGCAGAAAGATAATGACATTTTCTGATATTGCTTCCTCCTCATCATAGCCCTTGCCCTACTTAAATTGTATATGACGGGTAAAGCACACATTTAGTGTCATTTGGGTTAGATCTGCTGTACCTATCCTATACTGGGGACTGTTGGCTTGAGAGGAGAGATGAGCCAGGTATAAATTTCAGTGTGTAAAATGGAACTTCGTCAAGTTTCTGTTAAAAATTGGAGAGGTAGGAATCATTGCTTCAAGTGAACAGATGCAGGTGCTTGCCTTGACAATTGGACTTTTGTAGGTGTTGGCATGCACCGTTCTCTGCTAATAATACATTGGCACCTTCAGACTCATCCTGGGCAGTAAGAGATGTCATAATGTGTTTTCTAATTTTGCACAGACTGACGATTTTGTACTCGGGTAACACAAAGACCTGAGTGAGGGCATCTGCCAATACTGTGAACTCCAAACATGTTTTGAAACAAGTGGTTCAAAACCATGTTCTGTTGAAATAAGAGGGGCAAATGATGGTCCAGAGTCTCTCGGTAAGACTAACGAATACTGAAAAACCGTAGTCTTCGTTATTTTTCCGTAGACTGGTTAGTTTAAAAATGGTGATTTTTCACGTTCTAAAACACGTATAATGAGGCGTTAGTGTTAAGTACAGGGATGATACAGAAAACTGTTTTTGAGTACTAAAAAGAATATTACAAAACATTCACCATTTTTATATTATTAAATAATATGTTGTATACCAATGTATATTCATAAAATTCAAAAAGTGAGCCATGCTAGAATTATCTTTATCTGCCCTTGAATACTAATGTTAGTCTTGGAAGCATCCGTGGTTTTGTCAGAAGACTAATTAACACTCTTCCATGGCGTCCTAATAGGACCCATATTGTCACTGCTCTTCTCCATAGAGATAGCAAGCTTTTTAATTGAGAAAGGCTTTTGATATTCAGATTTTAGTAGTTCCCCTACTCATATGTTCTTAACATTCACTACAGATAAAACAGGATTGTGGAGCTCTAGATATCCAAACTATGTAATTCATTTGTATGCAAATTTGAATAATTGATGGCTTGAATCTAAATCTAAGCAAAATATAAATGGCCTGAACTTAGACAAAAATGCATGGAAATAAAATTTCAGCACCTTCCTGATTTCAAAAATAAGCAATAATACAATCCATAATGCATGCATATGATATTTTATATATAATTTGTGTGTTTATGACTAAAGTTAGAGAGGACTGGGGCACCTGGGTGGCTCAGTCGTTAAGTGTCTGCCTTTGGCTCAGGTCATGATCCCAGCGTCCTGGGATCGAGCCCCACATCCGGCTCCCAGCTCCACGGGAAGCCTGCTTCTCCCTCTCCTACTCCCCTTGCTTGTGTTCCCTCTCTCGCTGTGTCTCTCTCTGTCAAATAAATAAATAAATAAATAAATAAATAAATAAATAAATAAATAAAATAAAGTTAGGTCTGTGAAAAAATGCAAATAAATATTTTCTCTGTGTAATGGAATTGTTAGTATTTTTTTTTTCTTTTCACAATATGGACTACTTAAAATAGTCAATTGTTCTTTTATAAAACACCAAGAAGGAAAACACAGAACAAATATGCACCAAAGTATACTTGGAAATGATAAATCCTATTACACAGTTTTTGAAATTACAACACTGAGGGAGGTATGTAAATATTCTCTGTCAACAATGAGGTGTCATAGGATCTGCACAAAATAGGGCTGAGCTATTTTCTTAGAATTTGACCAGCATCTTTTAGCAGTAATTTACAACTGTAAGATTTACTTTTTTTCCTTGCCTTTTTTTTTTAAGTCTGTGTATGTTTCTCTCTTGCTTTACTCCCTTAGAAGAAATGCATCTTAAATTTCGCAGGCCATTATACCTCTGCACCCAACCACTCTCTTTTCAAGAGAAATTTTTAACAGGACAGTCTCTGTCAGGTGATGGCAGCAAAGGACAAAGAAAAGAAAATGTAATCTCTGTCCCTGGGGCAGAATAACTAGAGAGCTTTTGAGGCAGGACAGGGTTGGATATGGGTGAATATCTCAGACCAGGGATAGGTGGAGCAGTGGACCATGTAGGGAGTTTCCATCTCATGAGGATTTTGCACTGCAAGCAAAGTTTTAGAAAGAATGAAAAGTTATTGTACATAGTTTTCAAGTGTTGGAAACAAAGCCATATAAGCAAGGTAAGGTTAATAAGGCAATCAGACACTGAACTCACTACCATGTGATAGCTTCTCAAGTCTGTCAATTCTTGTAGATAGTTATGTCTAGCTCTAGCAAAGTCCCATGCAATCAAAGGAAAATGAGTGCTAAAGAGTACTCCATTGTTCTAGCTTTCAACACAGAGACTCCTTATAGTCACACAAATTGCCTTTGAGAATTGCCAACAAATAAGAATTGCCCTTAGATCCATGGAAAATAAAGAAGGGAGAAAACCAGCTACTGGGAGCTTGAAACATACATGTTCCTTATCTCTCCTCTCTGGGGAGAAAACAAAAAACAAGATAAAAACAAAAACAAAAACCTAGAAATCTTGTGTGGTGCTCATTTTTGGTGACGGTATAACATATACACACATAGAGCTTCCACAGAGAAAGTGAACATGTTGCTGAAGTTATGATCTTAATTCATAGAACCAATCTAGGGTTTTATCCAGATGATTATATCTGTGAATAGGAGCTTTCTCAAACCCTAAGGGGAGGAGGAGAGATACCATTCATCTTTGGGGATAAATTGTAATAATTTTGAAGGCATCTTAAAAAAATACCACCACGTCCAAAAAGATTCTGATGTTTTCCCATTTTGGGGGTCACCATCCTTTTGTCAAACTGCAAGTAGCATAAGTTATTGTTACTGTTAAGAGCATATTTTATCCCCAAGGTTATACTAGGAGAGAAAATGTATTAATTAATTATATATATTTATATAGCCTATATTCCAATTCAAAAAATTGCATATTTAAAGAGTAATAACGTATTTCAAATTATATCAAAAGTTCCCAGAAAACTTGAATTTTGAATTTACTTTCGCATAGTAATATGCTGTGATACAGAGGCAGGCTCCATTTTTGATGTTTGACTGTTGACAGCTTTCAAGCTCCATTCCTCCCTCTTTTCCTCTCTCTCCATGCCTGGGCAAACCAGTGAGAGAGCCCAGGGTCTCCCTGCTTTGGCGTGGGTGGAGAGTTCAAAAGGTACACACTGTGCAAGCCTCAACTGCATCCCCAAATCACAATCAAACTCCAAAGCCAGTCTCTCCTTTTCTCTCTCAAATCACTTTCGGGCCTGCTTAGGAGCTTGCTCTGCTTTCCCCCAAAAGTACAAATGGGTGAGTAAGAAACATTTATTCCCCCTCTTGGTGCCTGTGTGGCATCACCAGTCTCAACGTTCAAGCCAAATTTGAGGTGAGGGGCTCATCCTACTCATATGGGATAACTACCATACATTATTTACATGAGACGTATTTTATTTGATGCCCTTTCGATTTTTTTCTGAAGAGTTTAATAATATGCTGCTTATGTTATCTTAAGCTATGATCGTTAAGAAAAAAAAAAAAAAACAGGAATTCTTAGCTAATTATATAGATCAGTTCACAATATACATGTTATTTGTAAATTGGATACATTCTTTAATATGCAGCCAGAGAGTCCATTTAAATACTCAGTTGCAGCCTGTAAAATGTTTTTTCTGTCTAAAGATGCCTCCTTTGCTAATATTTGGAGTTGTTTTTTACTTTTCATTATTTAACATTACCTTCCCTGATACTTTTGCTCTTTTCTTCTTAGCTTGCCTGTCTTCATCCTTATTTTTATATCTTGACTTTGTTATGATTGTTCCCAAATGATACCTTTTTTTTCCTTCTTGTTATTTATTGAGACTCTTTCTGTCTTTTTCTTCTTAAAGTCCCTGGTCCACTTTTCTATACTGCATGGCCCCTTTATTGTTTAATCCAACAGATCTCATATCTTGGAAACCCCAGATATTGCTTTCTCCTATATTATGTACTATTTCTGGTACACTTGGGACACTTTTTTTTTTAGTATTTCTTTTCTTCTTTTTATTTTAATAATCAGGATCTTTAAATCTTCAACATAGTAGAAATAAAGTTCAATATGTTAATATCAGACATAATTTAAGTTACAAGAATGAAAGTTAAAAGTTGGTTGTAATAAATAGTGTGAAATGAACGTATTTTCATTCTATTCTCTGGAGAGTTTTTCTCTATTACATTGACAACCTACTTGATTTTGACAGTTACATTTAATGAAGACAATAGCCAGTATAGGAAGTTAGAAGACTTCCTAAAATTTTGTGATTGATGATACTAGTTACCTAAATCCACCTTTTCACACCAAATTATTTTAACCTAATATGCAATGCCTAGATAAATTCTGTGGAGACATGTTCCATGTGAAGAAGAAAAGCACATTTCAAAGAAAGGGATTGTGGTGTCATGGAAACTAGCCATAATCCAATATGCTTTAAATTTCATAATGGTTGCTGTATTATAATGTTTAAAAAACAAAGAAATTTAATGAGTACACACCCCATGTATATATCACCTGTGTATATAACATGTTCATATGTACCAAGAAAACTAAATGACACTGGGTTGCTGCATATTGATTTGCTCAATATACATCAAGTAACTATGTAAAACTTTCTACTGTATATCCTCTATTCTTCTATTCAGAGAATGCGTTCTATAATTGTTTGTTCATTTACAGATTAGTAAACTGAGTTTATAAGGTGTAAGAAACTTGATCCCTGCCATACAGGAGTTAGTAATATAACCAAGGTTTATATCTAGTGGTCTGACATCAAAATCCAAGGATAGTAAACCAGCATAAGCTATATTTTTTTTGAAAAATATACAAAAGTTTCATTCCGAATACTCAGAAATCAGAATATGTGCAATGCTAAAGCTCAAACATTGTCACAGTGAAGTGGACATTAGTTTTCATATTCCTGGAAAGTTCAATGTTACTTCTATACCATGTCCATAACTTGAAGCAATGGCAAAGCCTATATTATGAGAAAACTTACAGTCTCAGCTTCATATGGTTTTATGTGTTTCTTTCCCCAATTTTTAACCCATAATTGATAATAATAATGACCCAAAAGTGGCTTTAAGAGGCTCATAGTATTTAATTTACATAAATATTTTGAGCTTCAGGCCTTTGAGAAATACTGCAGTATGTGGTGTTGTAATGAAGATAAGTAAAACAATTCCACCTTTCTCAGAGGATTTCTAATCTAATTAAAAAATTAAAAGTCGGAATCAGCACATATATCAAGTCAGGCATCAAATAAGTGATAGCAAGGAGTGACAAACGTGTGCTAAGTAACATAGCACAGAAAACCTTTGATTTTTTTTTTTTCCTTACCCAGTGAGGTCAGATGGTTCCTTGTTATAACCAATCATCCTTCCTCCTATTCTCAATTAGCCGATGCTTTCATTTGGAAATGTTCTTCAAATGAAATAACCACACACTGGTACATTATAGGTCTTGTTGAGCGTGGTTCTACTCAATGATTCCCATTATTGAGGACAGCTGTTACACACACTTAGTTTCACCATTTTGACATTTTTGCCTTACTTAGTGTTCAGCCATTAGCACGTATCCCACTAGCTTTGCATCATAGAACTTATCACAGAACTCTATGAGCTTATTTTTTCACTTCACATTCTCTCTCTTGATAGTCATATCCACATCGATTAAGACTCAATCTGAATTGCAGCTTTAGATCCAGGAAGATAGTATCATTTCACTCAGCTCTTTATTTTCCAAATTAGGAAATAGAGACCTTAATTTTTCTAGGACTCTCAATTAGTTTTCTATATTCCACAGTGTATGTCCATGCTCTCCAAAAGAGTCTATCAACTGGCTGATTTGGTCTATGAATTCCAAACCTGAATTTCCAACTATGTTTAGGAAAGCTACAAGTAAGGAATGTATGATGAGCATTAGATTTATTTCTGTCTTCCATATCCAAAGGAATAAAATACTAATTTCAATACTTATGAAAGTTTATTATTAAATGAAATATCTTCTTAAATAGAGCTTATTCCTGATGAAAGAGGTGTTATTTTTGAGTTTATATGAAAGTTCGCTAAATGTTTATTCATTAGGATGGACACAATAAATTGGACAACTCTTTCAGCCTATTTCTGGATAGAGAAATAAGAACTCAAATTCCCATGTATATTTAAGTTAGTTTTTTGTTTTGTTTTTTTACCTAATCTTTTAGTCATGGGGCCAGTTATGATAATAACATCCCTAGTGTCTGATTCATAGATGGTGAATTAGCTCTCAGAGAGATAAATGTATTCGGTTTCATTTAGCATAAAACTAAATGTTCTAAAGATTTAATAATATAATTTTTATATTTGTCCATGCAACTATATTATTACTCATTAAGCAAGAGTTTGAAATAGTATTAACAAAGGTCATATATATATATTTTTTTTTCTGGAGAATTTAGTTTGACAAAGGGGATAAAGTATTGGAATGGGATTTAAGAAACCTTGGATGCATCTTCTATAATTTAACCAAATTATCTTGGTGAGCTAACGTCAGTTTTATGGATATCAAATTCCTTATTTGATAATTAGCAGGTTTGGACAACTTTTCAAAAGTATTTTGACCACGTATAACCATAATCAATACAATTCTATGAGTCCCTGTAATAAGCTAGAGTCTAGAAGTATGAAAAGGAGTAAATCCTACCATTGTCACTTAAGGTCCATTACTGTTACAGAGAATGAGTAAGAACTATCACACATGGAGGCACACTGACCTCCTAGACATTGTTTCATGAGCTGGCAACCATATTTCATGGTCTGTTAATAAGCTTTGGATATCCAGAAGTTCAGTTTTATCAGCACACCTGCAGATAACAAGGCTTTTGGGAGTCTGACCTAGTAATAAAATTCAAACAGTATTGGTGTACAAATCAAAGGGACAATTTAGTAATCTAGAGCAAAAATACAACTAATAAATTAACCATAAAATTTAATTTAATTGGTCCATCCAATTTTTCTCTATTAAAGAGTTTACATGGGAAACTGGATTATAATTCAAGAGCTACATGTGGAACATGTAAGCAGAGCAATCGAATTTGGCATGTTTTTAAAAAGTATACAATTTCACAGTGGACCAAAATAGATTCCTGAGTTTATACTTCTCAAAATAGCTGGTCCACAAATTCTTTGTTCCCAGTTATGTGAGATAAAAAACCTGTGCCAGAACGTAAATTGAAATCTCAGCTGACCTAAGTAGTGTTATTAGTCTTGGTGATTTAAACTAGAACTCGGGCTCATTTGATTGTGGTGACCCATTAACACGCTTTGCAGACCACACTTTAGACAGCACGAAAATAGAGGACATCTTACATGAAGCAATGAAGACACAAGGATCATAATTTGCAATTTTATACCTGTTTTTCTAGCTTTCACGTTCAAAATTCGTGAACTGGTAACAAGGTCTTTCATCAAGCAGAGTATTCGAAAATTATTAGTATTATTGCTTTTGTCCTTACGTTTACATTCCATACATACATCTCCTGGCATCAACAAATTAATGTAAGCTGGCATTCCTAAATTTCTTCATGCTCAGTAGTAGATGCCATTAGTATCCTTCCATATCCTCCTGGCACTTAGCATTTACATGATGGCTGTCCCAAATTGCAACTGCCGGCCCCACAACTTTTCACCTACAAGCCTTTTATGTCCTCCCAAGCACTCTCTGCCGCCCCCCCCCCCACACACACACTGAAAGAGAAGTGCTGGGGAATGAATGCCCGTCAGGAACGGCTGTCAACCAATGACGACACAAGTTGGGAATTGGGAGTTGGTAGAAAATCCTTATTCTGCTTCTCATTTTGAGGAGTCTTGGATCTGTGTTTTAAATGGTTTCTGGAATTTTCCAGCAGCCTTGAGCTCCATTTGCTCACAGTGGTATCTGCTGGCACCCTTTAGTGCTGATCTTCCCTTTCCTCTTTTATTTCCCTAGGCTCCCACCAGTGCTCAGGAAGCACCTCTCAAATTACCCATTTACACTGTATTATTTTCCTCAGTGTCCTCTGGGGGAGCTGTTGTTGTTTCAAGCTACTAAATTTTGGAGTATGTTAATTAGTTACTATGCAAGAAAGAATTAATTTAGCAGTCCTGGATGGCTTAAACCTGTCACATTGCCAAAAAAGTCCTGTCTTTTGGACTGGCCTCTTGGCCAGACCCTGAGACATGAACTCTGAGCCTTTGGGATAGTCTCCCTGATAAGAGTGTTTGTGTGTGTCTGAGGCTGTGGGCCACATGGTACCAGTTGACCATATAGTTTATGCTAACACAGGATTTAGAATGAACATCCAGTTTTGCTCTTGTGGGTCTGGAGTCTAGGTAGCTGAGGTCATTCAAACAGAAGCTACATGCTTTTGCTGCTTTTAATCTCTTTTCTTTTATCATATTTGTGAGTATTACAGCTTTTCTGAGTCCTCACAGACCTAGCAAATCATTGAGCCTGAAGGTACTCGTGGACCCCCAGCACAGTTACAGAGCAAAGCCTAGCTGGCTGCTACCAGGTTTTCTCACTTAAAAAAAAAAAAAAAGAGAGAGAGAGAGAGAAAGAGAAAAGAAAGAAAACAAAACAAAAACAAGAGTATGTAATAAATGCACACTAAATATTAGCACAGTAATTTTTTGCAGGCGCTGGAGAATAAACTACCTTAAGATCCTGAACCAGAACCTCCTCTTCCTGCCTGTGGCTAAGAGAGGCTTAAATTACTTTCTTCTCCTAACTTTTCCTTCTCCCTTTTATCAGCAAAATATAAATACTGATTTTCAAGTGTATCTAATACTGTTTTAGTTACTCTTAGTATTTTTTAATAATTCTAAAATATTTTAATACCTGTATCATTTTCACCCTGTCAATAAAATTTCTGACTACAAAATAGGTCATTAGAATAAAGTCTCTTTATTAATCCAGCTATTACAGTGATCTCTTTATTCTCAAAATAATTCACTGCTTGAC
Source organism: Neomonachus schauinslandi (assembly GCF_002201575.2). Lineage (NCBI taxonomy): Eukaryota > Metazoa > Chordata > Mammalia > Carnivora > Phocidae > Neomonachus > Neomonachus schauinslandi. The sequence goes on from NC_058404.1 coordinate 90,173,338, forward strand.
AATTGAATTCTAATTTTTTTATTAATGAAAATATCATATTGACGTAGATTTGTTACAAACCATTCTTTTTTTCTTCTTGAACCTTTATTTGCAAAATAAAATAAACTAAAAATTGAAACTTTGAGCTTGCCTTTTGAAAGCAGATTTAAACGTTGTATGTATTCATTTGAATTGATAGACAATTGCATTTTATTTATTTTTATTTATTTATTTTTTTATGTATTTACTTGACAGAGAGAGACAGCGAGGGAGGGAACACAAGCAGGGGGAGTGGGCGAGGGAGACGCAGGCTTCCTGCGGAGCAGGGAGCCCGATGTGGGGCTCGATCCCAGGACCCTGGGATCATGACCTGAGCCGAAGGCAGACGCTCAACGACTGAGCCACCCAGGCGCCCCAGAGAATTGCATTTTAAAGATGTATTCAGATATATTTCATTATCCCTACTCCATTATTAAATAGGTTTATCTTAAGACTTGATTTTACTAGTACGGTCCTGGCATATGGACTGAAAGACTTTAAAATATTGTACAGTAAAAATAACAGATGTTGCAAGTGTTTTCTTTAGTTGGGTTTTTAATTTTTAAAAACCTCTTTAACACAGTCTCTTTTATTGAATCCCTTGAAACACCTCTTTAATTTTCATGTGATAACTATTAAAATCCATTCAGCATTATCAGAGTAAGTGAACTAACATTACCTGGTTTCTAAATAGAATCATCTCTTTTGAATATAATGTTAAATTAAAAAAAAAAACAACACATTTTTACAGAAAGAGACATAAGGAAATAAATTACTATTAAAATATTTTTGAAACTTAGACTATGCTAAGAAAGAAACTAAACAGATTATTTTCTTTTGTGCATTATGTTAATTTGGCTTTCTTCTTTTGTTTTTAAGTATTTTATTCTAACAGTTTGATTTAATTTCACATGCTTAGCTCTGTCTTCCACTCTTTTCCTGACTTTTGAAAATTTGTGTGCAACTTATACAAATCTATGGCAATTTTATTTTCTGAAAATTCCAGACTTAAACTCATTGTTTGAAGCACAGTGCAGCTAACATGGACATTATTGCATATAATGTTATAATATTTAAAATAATAATTAATAAATAACGAATAAATGTGTTGGAGATTACAGAAAATGATAAACATGACAATATAATTAAACAAGGAAGCTACATCTCTAATTTTAAAATCTATAGTATTAATTATATATTTATATTTTAACTAAAAATAGGAAAAATGCATAGTGTGTCCAAATACTTAATGGATGGTAAAAAGTCATCAGCAAGGGCATGATTTATTTTCATGGTAAACAAAATAATAGCATTTCAGAAGGTGAACTTAGACACACACATATGTGCACATACGTGTACACACAAATATACTTCATAAATAAATATATAAACAATAAATATACATATAAATAAACATTTTTAAAGATTAGAGAAATATCAAAAACAAATACTAAAATCTTGGAGTCTGCCATATGGGATGTGGAGGTCATACAATAGATATATTAGGCCAGCTGCCTTTCCACCTAACTGCCTAGTTTCTTCAATACTAAATCTAGTTCTAAGTGGAAGGCATTGTTTTCCTTTCCATTTTGCAGTTCTGGTGGTCGATAAGGCTTCTTTGTTTCTGTCACTACATATTACATCAGTACTGAAGACAGAGCAGGCAATCTACTAATTTCATAGACGTAATTATACACTTGCCCAAACCAGATTAGCCAGAAAGTAATGTGATAGCAAGATTCACTTCTACATGGATTATTTATGAACCTTGTTCAAGATTATATGGTCATGGATAGAACTTTGCATTACTGGAAGAGACAGTGTAGTTACCATAGTGACTAAAGTGCTCAGGTGTGGGCTATAAGATACAACAACCACAGATAATCTGGTATCTCAGAGATGCAGGGGAGTGTGGAACTTAAAATATATTGGGTGCAAACGAAATATATATTCTTCTTGACAGCTCCTATAATTGAGGTTTGGACTCTCCAACGTATAATATAGCTATTTTTTCAATTTAAATATGACTAGTTTTTTTAAAATACATAAAGTATACTCATTAATAAACTACATTCATGTTGAAATAGCCTTTAATAATTCGTTCCTGTCTCTGAGAGATATGCACTCTAATATCTTTTAAAAAGAAGTTAAACTTTAAATAATTTATCACATATTTAGTTTCAGCTGCCATGGAAACTGCCTGAAGATTTTCTAAATAAACTATATAACATACAGCCTATATATTTGACATTCATCTCCATTTGTCCCTTACAACCTTGAAAAACAAATAAGAAAACTTATTAAATAAAAGAGAATGATTATTACCAAAAAATCCTTATTAAAAAACAGATTAATATTATCAAAGATGAAGTGTTTGTAGAAGCCAGATCCATTTCAGCTATTTTTATACAGACACAAATGATGTACTAGCTAAGTAAATGTTCTCAACCCAAGGACCTTTGCATAGCTGGTCTTATAAAATGCCAGAAATAATCAAAGAGGATGATCTTGAGTTAATTTGCTGAAGAATCAAAATCTTGATGTGGAGGAGGAAAACTTTGGCAAGATTTTTGAAGGCCTAACTCTCTCTTTTATGTTTCTAACTGAAAATAATTTCAGGCACATATTATCTTTAGATACATGTAACCATTTTAGATAAGATTTAACTTTCTTCCAAAATTATATTTATTTATCATTAATAAAGTCTAAAATTAAATGAGTATAGGAAAATGTTGATTGCTATGATTATATTACCTAAACTGTAGAGTTCATAAATCATTTCTTTTTTTTTTAATATTTTATTTATTTATTTGACAGAGAGAGACACAGCGAGAGAGGGAATACAAGCAGGGGGAGTGGGAGAGGGAGAAGCAGGCTTCCCTCTGAGCAGGGAGCCCAATGCGGAGCTCGATGTGGGGCTCAACCCCAGGACCCTGGGATCATGACCTGAGCCGAAGGCAGACGCTCAACTACTGAGCCACCCGGGTGCTCCCATAAATCATTTTCTACAACATGGCATAAGTGATAACATAGCATAAGTTATAAACATAATGTGTGCTTGTATGTTTAAAACACATACATATAGAACTTTTAAAATATCATAATGCTAGTATTTTGATTCCTAAAGTATTATTTGAATAACATAATTTTGTTTTATAAATATAATCTGTCCTCTTTAAGCAGTATCTTTTTGAAATATCATTTTATGTCACCATCTGAATAGAATGTTAATTTTTTCTTTTAAACCTGATACTTTTTATGCCAGACCTTAAAAAAAATCTCCACTGTACTTCTGCAAATTAAAGTCTCCTGCAATGCAATGTTTTTATTAATAATCTCCTCTTACTTCAGTAAAATTATTATTTCATAGTACTATTTTATGAAATATTATAACTTTTAATTTTGTGAACTAAGTTTGATAAATAAGGCAATTAAACACAATTCACTAACAATATTTCATTATTGATAATGATATAATGGAAGGTCTAGAACAATTCTGCTTATGTCAGGCACTGTGTTAAGGTACTCTACGGTAGAGAAATGAGCAAAGCAAAGTCTCTGCCTTCAGAGAATTTACTATGGTCATTATAAGAAGTCTTAAAATTAAAAATAACAATTTTAGTAATATTGGCAATAGATGTCCTCTTATTTAGTGTCTATTCGGGAGGACACACTCTGCTAAGTATTTGAGGAAATATTTAATACGACAACCTCACTGGGAGTTATTATAGGCACAGTGTATAAAATATGAAGCCTAAGGGTAAAGCTAGACATTGAGATAGTATATTATTCATTGTGGTGAAAGGTCCAGGTTCTGCAGCCAAACTTGTTTAGTTCAAGTTTTTACTCTTCTGCTCATAGCTTGAATGTCACCGGGCATGTTGCTTAACCTCTCTTCGGTTTCCTCCTCTATTAAATGGAATAGTACTACTTCCTAGGTTACTTGTAAGCATTAAATAGGTAAGTAGTTTGAACTACTCAGGGTGTTTTATAGACTTAGTAAGTGTTCAATAAATATTTACCCCATTATCAATCTTATTTGAATAATAAGTGATAGATTTTATTTTTTACCTTGATGATAAAAATATGACTTATGTTCACAGTTTACCTAATTTATTTTTATTTTTTTTTAAGATTTTATTTATTTATTTGAGACAGAGAGAATGAGAGAGAGAGAGCACACGAGAGGGGGGAGGGCCAGAGGCAGAAGCAGGCTTCCTGCCGAGCAGGGAGCCCGATGCGGGACTCGATCCAGGGACTCCAGGATCACGACCTGAGCCAAAGGCAGTCGCCCAACCAACTGAGCCACCCAGGCGCCCAACAATTTACCTAATTTATTTAAAATATTTGACATTTATGTCTTATTTTATGATGTTACTGATACATTAGTTTATTTTACTAAGGAAAACAGAAGTCATTCTATGTAATCCAAGAATGAATTTGTTATTATAGGACTTAGGGGCTTACACAACTGTCAAATGATAGGGCAAGGAAAAGCCAAAGAAGTACTCACTAAAGTTTAGAACAAACCAAAACCAAAAAAACAAACAAAAACAAAACAGGGAAGACCTCATGCTGAAGCTCCAAAGGGCACATGAGGATGCATCTGGGTGTCTCTGGTCCACTCACACATCTAGCAGCATCACCCGCAGAGAACCCTAACTTCGCTTCTCCATTGATATCCAGGGTGAGGCCGCCATTTGACAAATCAAGAACTAAGTGGAAAAAGAGATTAGGGCAAATAGAATTTTTGACATCTGTGGAATAATGCAGACGAGGTCTTTGAAAGTAGAGGCAGTGATGCTACAAGTTAACAGTAAGGACACCTCATTCACCAATGCTCCCCCATGGGACTGGTATTCCTTTCCTACAGAAGTAGAAGCTGAGACCCAAAGACATTACATAACTTGCCTGAGACTGCCAGATACTAAGTAACAGGGTAGGATTTGAGGCCAGCAGCTCCCTGACTGTAACACCTGTTTCTTGTTTTAGCTGCTAGGCATACACTTTCTTTCTTTCTTTCTTTTTTTTTAAGATTTTATTTATTTGCGAGAGAGATAATGAGAGACAGAGAGCATGAGAGGGAAGAGGGTCAGAGGGAGAAGCAGACTCTCTGCCAAGCAGGGAGCCCGATGCGGGACTCGATCCCGGGATCCAGGATCACGACCTGAGCCGAAGGCAGTCGCTTAACCAACTGAGCCACACAGGCACCCTAGGCATACACTTTCATGGAGGTGCCATAGATAAAGGATAGCATGGAAAAAAAAAAAAAGAATATTAAAAAAGATCTTCAAAAATGTTTTTCCCTTAAATTTCAATAATATACAAAATTGGTATTGAACACATAAAATAACATAATCATTGCATATTTAAAATTTTTTTTTTTTTTTTTAATGATGGGCAATTGAAAGTTAAGAGTGCTCCAAATTTCAGGTAATTTGGGTTTGTACCAAACAAAGGACAGTTGTCACTAGAAAAGAAGATTCAACACTGTATAGTTTAAAACTGAATATGTCCGGGCGCCTGGGTGGCTCAGTTGGTTAAGCGACTGCCTTCGGCTCAGGTCATGATCCTGGAGTCCCTCGATCGAGTCCCGCATCGAGTTTCCTGCTCGGCAGGGAGTCTGCTTCTCCCTCTGACCCTCCCCTCTCTCATGTGCTCTCTCTCATTCTCTCTCTCTCAAATAAATAAATAAATAATCTTTAAAAAAAATAAAAATAAATAAATAAAACTGAATATGTCCTGCAGTATATGTTAACATCTGAAGAGAGAACTTAAGGTATCAACATAATATTAACAATTTAAATGATAGTGAAAGGTAAATGACCTTTAAGAATTATATATGATGTACTCTAGTTCATTAACTGAAATAATGTACTAGTTGCATGTAGAAACTGGAAGTAAAATTCTTAGAACCCCCTGAAACTGTCTTTAAACTTTTAAATCACAAAATGGAAAGGCATCTGGTTGTTTTATTCTATTCTATTCTGTGTTCAAGATGTACACCCACTTTGTATGAAGAAAACTTTTGCAGAAGGAAGTTGTTCAGGAGATAGTCACTATGTAAATTCACTAATTAGATTACTGCAAATACCAATACACATCCTGCTGTTGCTTCTTTAGGAAGACAGAGTAGTTTCCACATGTATTCACCATAATGTAAACTAAATATTTCCCTGACTGCAGAATAGAATTACTATTACGGCAATCAGTAATAATGTGACTCCTGATGGTGTAAGCCTTCTGCCTAGTCACTTATCTCCTAAATGAGTCATGAACTCAGGGATTCCCGCAACTTTTCCATACATATGAGACGCAGGGCTTGTATGGAAGAACTGAGATTTGAACTGAAAAAGTCCCTCTTTTTTTTTTTTTTTAAAGATTTTATTTATTTATTTGACAGAGAGAGACACAGCGAGAGAGGGAACACAAGCAGGGGGAGTGGGAGAGGGAGAAGCAGGCTTCCTGCGGAGCAGGGAGCCCGATGCGGGGCTCGATCCCAGGACCCTGGGATCATGACCTGAGCCGAAGGCAGATGCTTAACGACTGAGCCACCCAGGCACCCATATTTTTTTTTAAGATTTTATTTATTTATTTGACAGAGAGAGACACAGCGAGAGAGGGAATACAAGCAGGGGGAATGGGAGAGGGAGAAGCAAGCTTCCTGCGGAGCAGGGAGCCCGATGCAGGGCTCGATCCCAGGACCATGGGATCAGGACCTGAGCCGAAGGCAGATGCTTAACGACTGAGCCACCCAGGCGCCCCGAAAAAGTCCCTCTTTAAAATGCCAGTTTGGGCTGAAATATCTGTAACAAAATTTTAAAAAGAGCAATTTGCAGTTGCTTTTCTGCTTTCAGAACCCCCTTAGGAGACATTCACATCCCTAAGATCTGAATCATGTAGGAGTTTTTTAATCCCTGCAAAGTCCTTTATTAGCTGGTAAAATAAAAGGATTTTCTCTCATTTGCCACTTTAACTTCACTAGCATGTTTTTAGAACAAAGTTTTCACTTAATTAGCATTTTAAATGACATACATCTGTAAAATATTATTGCCAGGATAAAAGAAACATTATATTAGGAAGAATAAAGGATATTAATATTGGACATTATTATTGGGTATTTTGGGGTAAGTCACAAAATCTCTCTGAACCTCGGATTTGTCATCTACAATAAAGAGGATGAGATACCTTGTAATGGCCAGACAATTCTATTTTCCTCTGATCAATAGTATAGTTTTTGCAATTCTCGCCATACCAGCAAACCAACATTGAATATCACATGCACAGTAAACTCATAGTTTTACCTTTGATCAGAACAGGATTTCCTTTCACGTTTATGCTCTTAAATTATTGACAATTATATTTATCTCAGCATTTCTGCCGAAATCATCACGCTCCATTTTTTCCTGTCTTTCTAACAATACCCCAAAACTTTAGAATCATCGAAATTTAGATGTGTTCAAGATTCAGCTCCGTGTTTATTTTCAGAAACACTGTTGGCATTTGATGGGGATAACTCTTTAAGTGCACTTATAACCTCCTCACTATGGTGCATTTAGTGTCCCTGGTGCCCTGGTCCTAGATTGCAGTGGTAACCACAGCCCTCTCTCTACAGGTCTTTGCCCCATAGTTCCATCTCTACTGTTTCTCACTGTGAGAAAAATAAAATAAACCTATATTAATTGTCACACGTGAGAATATGATGTCATAGAAGCGTTAAGTTTTTCTACCTAAATCGAAGACAAGAGTGAGTAGATCCTAGAAACTGAAGCAAGGCTATTTTTTTTAGTCACAATTCAGATACCCTTCCAAAAATAACATTTCTTTGTAGCTGTTGTAGCTGTTGATCTCTGCTCAGGTCATGATCTCGGGTTCCTGAGATCAAGCCCTGTGTCTAGGGCTCCATGCTCAGTAGGGAGTCTGCTTGAGAGTCTCTCTCTCCCTCTCCCCACTCCTCCCCCTGCTCTCCCTCTCTTGTTCTCTCTTTCTAAGATAGATAAATGAATCTTAAAAAAAAAAAGAAAGAAAGAAATAAGGATTAACATCTGAGACATTTTATAGGTAAGTTTCTCAGAATTTGGGTTTTATGGTCTTCTAACTTGTCTTTTTGAAAGACCATAACAAGCCATCCTGGCATGAGAGATTAATCACAGTAGAATGGAACATTGTGTTTCTTATTATGTGCACTTATCTCTCATCTCCCCTTTGGGGTATATTTACATAAGTGTTGGATTTGTATGTGACATATGTTTTGTCAGATAGGGTTTTTTTAAAGATTTTTTTATTTATTTTGAGAGAGCGTGAGCAGGGGAGGGCGGGGAGAGGGGCAAGGAGCGGAGGGAGAAGGAGACTTCCTGCTGAGCAGGGAGCCTGATGCAGGCCTTGATCCCAGGACTCTGGGATCATGACCTGAGCTGAAGGCAGACGCTGAACCCACTGAGCCACCCAGGCGCTGGTGTCAGATAGTTTTAACTTCTCATGTCATTTTGATGAGAACTATTTTGGAGGGATCAGGCTCCTTTTTTGTTTTGTTTTATAATTTTCAAGTATTGCAAAATCTGCATAACTAGCATAGAATTTTTTAAAAGTAGAATAAAATTTTGTTATAATTGTATTAGTTTGTACAGCAGGTCACTGGGACTAAACTCTGTAGCAGGTGTAGAGTTGTGTAAGACAATATTTGCCTTCAAATATCATTGTATATTGGGATGAAAGGGATAACAAAAGTATCAAGAAAACAGACAATTGACCCTTGAACAACATAGGTTTGAACTGCATGGGTCCACTTATATGCAGATTTTTTTAAATATATATAAATACTGCACACTTCCTTATTTTGAGATCCTCAAAAATGTCTCTTTTTTTAAAGATGTTATTTATTTATTTGACAGAGAGAGACACAGCGAGAGCGGGAATACAAGCAGGGGGAGTGGGAGAGGGAGAAGCAGGCTTCCCGCAGAGCAGGGAGCCCGATGTGGGGCTCGATCCCAGGACCCTGGGATCATGACCTGAGCCGAAGGCAGACGCTTAATGACTGAGCCACAAAGGCGCCCCAGAAATGTCTTTTTTCATAATTTTCTTACATGCACTTTTTTCATCTTGCTTTGAAGTACTAAATGCCACTACAAATAGAGATGTTATCTGCATACTGTAACATTAATCAGTTTCACAGCTGGAGACAGAAAATTTCCCTAAATATAATTCGTCTGTGTAGCACAACATGCTTTGTACCGTGAGTTCAATCAATAGCAAAACAGGTTAGAACTATTGTGTGTGTTAGTGTGGGAAAGAGAGAGAAAGAAATGGGGGAGGATCTAGAAATTGACTAAATAGTAGCATAGTCATAATTGATTTTTCCCCCTCCGCTCCTTTTGAATCTTACATGAACATTTGAATTAAATAATTCGAACAAGGAAACTACTACAGACCCATCTAGGAACCTTTTTTTTTTTTTAAGATTTTATTTATTTGACAGCGAGAGAGACAGCGAGAGAGGGAACACAAGCAGCGGGAGTGGGAGAGGGAGAAGCAGGCTTCCTGCTGAGCAGGGAGCCCGATGCGGGGCTCGATCCCAGGACCCTGGGACCATGACCTGAGCCAAAGGCAGACGCTTAACGACTGAGACACCCAGGCGCCCCTAGGAACTTTTTTTTTAACTTTACTTGAAGACCCTGAAACAGTCAGATGGGATTTTTTTTTTTTTTTTTTTTTTAGCAATTCCCTTGTTCTTTCACGACAGTGCTTAAAACTTTATTCTTCTCAATATTTAGGTTTAGTCTTAAATTTTGCTGTTTATGCAAAGCTTATCTGTTTCCCGAAGAGACTAGTGTGGTTGCTTTCTCTAGAATTCTGTAATTCCTTGTTTCTATCACTCATCACACTTAATGGTTTGTCATTGCTCCTCATTCTTTTACTTCTTTCCCCAGAGAGAAAAGGGCTTTTTTATCTTACTCACTTCTGAATTTCCCTTGCCTAACACAGTGTTGGAAACTGCAGATGCATAATAAGAATATATTAAATGGATGAATGAATTCTAATTCCTTGAACTCAATTGACTTATCTGTCAACAATTTGCAAATAACTCCTCCAGTTATTTTTTATACCTCCCATGTTATTCTGGTTTCCCCTACATCCTCTCTCTCCTCTCTTTCATTCTTTCTCAGTCTCTCTGTCTCTTGTTTCATGTGGCTACTTAATCATTTATTAAACAAATAACAAGTATGTATTAATGTTACAGTATGTTAGGCCATATGATATAGCAGTAGCCAGATATCATATTTTGATTCAGAATAGAACCAAATTATGTGACCTCTTCAAGCATCACTTCTGCTATGTAGAAATCCACATAGTAACATCCACATAGTAAGGATATAATGAGGTAACTTATACCAAACATTTAGTACGGCCTCACACATCCTAACTGGTCAATCTTAAATAATTTTTGCTGCTGTAAAAACTGATATCACACAGAGAACTATGTCTGTTCAATTGAGATCTATTTTTTTCATTGGTCTGGAATGATGTTTTCTAAAAGCGTATGTATGGATTAAACAATCTTTAAGTACTTATTTCCTCCATTTTATTAAAATATTAGAAATATATTTATCATGTATGATAGTACCTTTATGAATTTGTTAGGCTTCTTTTGTTGTTGTTTATGTAACTTGAATAAGGATACACATATAGAAATTAATATGCTCTGGTTATTTTTATGTAGAATGACTATACATATATTCTAATTTGCCTATATGTATATTCTACATACTTGAACATTTGAGTTACTTCAATCCTTGAATGAACAGGCTAAGATCCTCAATTTTATGGAACATCATTTTATGGAACATCAGTCTCAAAATATTTCAAGTTGCTTTTCTTTTTTACTCAAGATGAATCATTCTGTGCATTCTCATTAGACAGCCTATACAGACTCATATTTTCAAAGTTAAATATATTGACATACTGTGACTATTTATCTTTTCATTTTAATCTCTCATTTGCTCCAATAACAGTTCTCAAGAACAACTGAAAATATGCAAAACATAGGAATAAATGCACTAGGATTTTTTTCTCTTTTTGGAGCGACATTGAAGATGCTGGGTCATTCATTTATTGCATTGCATATGTGACCCTAAAAACAGAGAGAAAAGATCAGTATACACAAAAAAGTATTGTTAAACAAAAAAATATTAACCTAAGTGCAAACCAACAATTTATGTGTTAGAGCAAATCAACTATAACAGCTGTTTTACCAAGTATAAGAAAGTAAAATATGCAAACTTCACACACATCTATTCAAAGCTCTTTAGGAAATTTCCTATAAGATTTAAATTCTAGCAAGGACTTTGGCATCTGTTTTGGGGCCCTGTTGTTTCCAGTTACTCTAAATGATTCTGAAACAAAACGTAAAAACTAAATTTTCAAAATACATGGCCTTAGATGATATTTACTTGGCCTTTAGCAGTGAGATATCAGCCTAATGAGGTAGCAGCAAATGTTTGGCATGTGTAGAACCAATCTGTTTCTCAAACATTGTCAGTCTTGTCTGTTTCAATAAGTGCCTGTATGAAGGGAAATACTTTACTTTCACTACAGGTAACCATCAGAGGTACATAATGGTTCCTCAACAGGGACGTTATTCAGTATGAACGGAAGTCACTTGTTTCCCACATGACAAAATCAAGAAGAAAATGGGATTATAGATAACACACTGACATACCAGTATCTTGACTTACCTTGCTCTTCGGCTCTTTTTGTCATATTCCAGGCTGAAACAGAAAGCCATGGTATATTCACCTTCCTTAAGTAGCCAGTCACCATGTATTAACAACTGGGACACATTGTACATCTACTAGACTCTGGTGTAAAAGAAGATGCCCCTATTATAGTGTTCTCAATTTCCTGCATTACTATAGAAAAGAACAGGTCATAGTAAATCTACTATAGTTGTCTAATTTGTTAACTAGATAGGAATGGACATAGGAACTCCAATGTTCTTATCCTGGCCATGAATAACAATAATAAAAATTATAAAACAAGATATTTTACTTCCTAGTTATTTATAGGAGTACATTTTTCTAGATTCTGTCTTCATATTTAATACCCTAGTTTTTAAGTTTTTTTCATAGTTATTTTTATGTCGTTATAATAGAAGCTGATATAATGCCTACAAATCTATGAAGATTTAAAATGAACTGCTACCACAGCCACAAAACAGACATATCTGCTCTCACAAGAGTATACTTTTGGCATATATTAAATTTATTACAAAGTTTTCAAACCATTTCTCCCTGCATATAATAAATTTTAAAAAGCAATTTAGAAATTACTCATATAAAAGTGAATTGCCTAGCAATCCCATGAGTTAAAATTATGTCCTTTAGAAATCATTTAAAATAAAACAGACTTCATTAAATGAGAAAAATAAATTCCTCTATTAACATAGCACCCAAACGCTAACAATGCAAGTAATAAACCACTAGAGGCCTCAAATCATAGGATTCTAACCAAGGTAAATTTCTTTAATATTTTGAACACTGAGAGGTTGTGGTCTAGAAAAAAGAATACATTAGGTCACTAAGTTATCAAAATATCATGGGAAAATAACAGATTTAAGTTTTTAGTATCCTTCTGCTAAAGCCCCCTTGAGTTGACAATAAATGACTAAGTCAAAAAGGAATATTTGGTACATAAGTTTGGAAATCTTTAGGGGTATAATGATTAAATCTCTGCAGCCTTTTTCTTAAAGAGAAAAAGTAGCCATTCATCCAAAGCTTTTGGAAAAAACAAAACAAAACAGAAATATTTTTCCCATAGAGAAGTGATTCCCTTATTGCTCTTTGTAGAGTGTATAATGGACACCAAATAATTTACTTCCAGATAGAAAACCATCTTCAGGAAAATTCATATTAATCTAACTTTTATTTACTTCAAGTTAACAAATGTTTATGAGACATTTATAATGTGCAAAAATCTATGCTTTAAATTCCTAAGGGATTTATAAAGATGAGCTAGATATACTCTTGTTTTGAGGGAGTAAATATAGGAAGGAAAGCCTGATTACAAGGGAATGAGACACATCTTAGCAGAGCCTTGAAGCATCAGGATGACATGAACAAGCAAAAATAAATGGGAGATATTTCAATTAGAAGGCAGCATTAGAAGTAAGAAAAGACGGAGGTTGCCGAACACGTAAAAAACTGATACAAAGTTTAAACATTATCTTTTCATAGAAGATGAGTAGTTCCTCATGTATAAACATATTGTCCTTAGAGCAAAGCAAGTATGTGACAGACTAGGTGTCATGTACTTGTGTGTGTGTATTGCACAAAAGAAAATAGTGGCCTTTCCCTTCCATTATGCTGACAAGTAACAAAATTAGAAATGAATCCTCTTCTTTGGCTACTAGAACAGTTCTCTTCTCACTACACTATGCTACCTTTCATGTTATGGTTGGATCATACTGAATGAGCATGACTCCTTAAGCAAAATACAAGCTTAAGAAGCTGAACATTGTGGAGGTAGGAGAAACACCAGGTCTCAAGTAATTTATGTAAAACTATTCAATTAACGAAGAACTAAAACACTGCTCTCCAGTTAGGTTTTGCCTACAGATAGTCATATTAAATAAACATGGAGTAAAGGAAAAGGCAAACAGAAGTCAAATCGCAAGGTCCTTGAGAGAAAACCTTCAACAATGATGAGGAAAACTTCTAGAATGGGATTAATTTTATATATAAATTCCTCCTTTAGATATTGGAAACACCAAAATAAGGGGGAGATAAAAACATAGTGAAAACAGAAAAGGCATTGTGGATAGCAAAAAGCCAGCTTAATTTTTAGACAATATTCTACACCAGATGTCATCACTTTCTTACCTCTCATTCATTTCTCAGAACACAGTCACCTGGCTTCTATTTTCACCACACTCGAGAAACTTCCCTCATCATTCCGAAGGACACATATAATACCTCAAGATCATAAGTCCATCCAATTTTTCATTCTTTGACGTTAGTCAGCTGATTATCAAAAATCATGCTATATTTTATTTGCATTTTTGACTGTTTTTTTTAATGGTGCACAAAGATCCAAAGTATCTATAAGTTCACAGTGAGAAATACTATTCCTGAGAGCATTCTCAAACCTACGAAATATCAACGTTTACAGTTTCTGTATGGCATTCCAGAAATTGTCTACATATACACGTGCACACACACACACACACACACACCTGTTTGTCTCCATTATTTATTCCAAGTGAAAAATAAAATATATGAACCAATCTGTTCCTTTTACTTAACATCTAACTGAGATATTTGCAATAAATATAAAGATAAAACTTCTAGATTTTTACAACTGCCGAGACAATTGATATATAACTATGGGACAATTTAGGATATTTGGGTTGTGTAGTTTTGTTCTTTTAATATTTCTCAAGCTACTATGATAAAAAGAATCTTATTGTTATTATTTTCTTCTTCAGTTTATAGTCAATGAATTTGGATGTATTTACTTATATTTATCAACCATCCATAGTACTTGTTTTTATATTCTCTTATTGTATCAACATTATTAGAACTGTAATCTGTCATATTTGCTGTAATTTTGTATTTCCTATGTGCTTTTTACTGCTTTTTCTGGTATAGTTTCTCTGCCAAAAAAATTCTATAGTGACATTCTTTCTTTTCCTTTATAGTTTTTGGGGTCTGCATTTAGTTTAGAAAGAATTTCCAAACAACAAGATTATGAATACTACCTTTTTGCCTTTTTCATGCAGATTTTAGTCTACCACTTCTATGTTTTGCAATCTGTTGACTTTCACTTTATGGCTTAATATATATTGGACTTTTATAAATTTTTCCCTACACACTTGAAAATATAATGTAGTCTCTGATTTCAGGGCCCAGAGTTTAATAGTAACTAATTAATTTACCCCAACTTATTTAGGTCATTAGACTGTGTCCTTATTTCTTGTTCACTTGCTTTGTATATTTTTAGTAATAAGTTAAAATTCTAACATCATTATGAGTTTCTGTTGATTTCTCCCATATAATTTCTATAGTGTTTGATAAATTTTGATTATATTATTTACTGCAGGTTTTTCTTTTAAAAATAATTTGTTTCATTATGAAGTTCTCTTTTTCATTTTGTTTAAAATTTTTGCTTTGGTTTCAAACTTCTTTATTTTTATTTGCACTTTTGGTATGTCTTTTTCTAAGTTCATATTACTTTGAAATTTATTAATAATATGCTTTAATTTAGCTCTATCTTATTATATGCTTTTTGCTTTAGATGCTTCTTTACTTTTTATCTTTTACTGTTGCTTCCACTAGTGTCATGAGTGTGTGAATGAACATGCATGCATTTGTGGGTTTTTTTACTGCTGAATATTTAAAATTTTGATGTTTCTATTTTTTTTAAAAATATTATGACTAATGTTAACATCTACACTTTTAAGTTCTATTCTTACACTTCTATTAGTGGATTAATCAGCATTAAATAGTTGCACGATGTTGATTTTCTCATTCTAATCATTGATCACCAGCCCTGAAAGAATATGAAATCAGCATACCTAATTTAACACTTTGCCTTTCACTATCCTAATTTTCTTTTCTGTATTATCAATTTTTATAACTCCTTTTTTAAATTCTAATAACCATAATTACCATAATTGTTTAGAGATGGACTTGAGGGTTTTTATGTTTACTGATTTCTCTCATGTCTAAAGATAAACCTTTATGCTTGTCTAGATATTCTTAATCTCCGTTTTCCTTTTTTGAGTATTCTTAAGACATATTTTCACAATCTCCTCACTCTATCTGGATACCTAAGATCAGCCTTATTTTCCCTACGCAGTGAAGAATTAACTTGGAAAGTCAGAGTTGTCCACACCCCATATATTCCAAAGAAAAAATGGCCCTTTTCTGGGAAGTAACCTCTAAGTCCTTGGACTATCCTGCCTGATCAGAGTGTCTGTTTATCTGAGGGCCTTGGCTCAGGATACATACACTATGCTAAGAATGTGGTTTATGATGGAGGCCCGGGGCCATGAGACATCAGCTTGACTCCTGGAGGGATAAGAGTCTGAAGGTCAGCCATGGTAATATGAATGACCCCCCCAACAAAAGGCCTGGACATCAAGGCTTAGGTGATCTTTGCTGGATGGCCATACTTCATATGTGTTGCTATATGTCCATATATATGGAGTATTACTGGGGAAAGTAAATACTGTCTGCAAATCTCTAGTGGGAGAAGGCACCTGGAAATTTTGCCCGGTATCTCCTGGACTCTGGCCTAGGAGTTTCTTTCCTGTGCTGATTTTAGCTTGTATTCTTTCATTGTAATAAAACAACCATAAACATAACAGCTTTTCATAGTTCTCTGAATCCTACCAGTGAGTCATTGAATCTAAGTGTGGTCCTGGGACCAACCCCAATAATACCCCCTGTTACAGATATCTTGACCTTTTTGGCTTTGGGGCTTGAAGAGCCAGAGGGGTGTTTTTTTTTCATTTCAGGAAATTGTTAATTTCATTATTTGCTTTCAAATGTGTTTCTGTAGCAACATTTCTCTTTCTTGTGAAGATTGCAAATTATGGTTATATGGCTTTGAGTTATCTGTCATCGATATATATTTTCTCTAGTCATTTGTAGCTCTGTCGATTTCAATTTTTTCTTCTCTTGTTTTTTCAGACTTATCTTCTGTGTTCTTGAGCCTTTAAAGCTATGCTTATTTTCCTTTTCTGCTGCATCTATGTGAAGATCATTTCTATGATTATTTTACTTTCACTTCCATTATTTTCTGAACTCTTCTGCCATCATTTTCATATTTATCTTTGTATATTTTCTTTGCATGTTTAATTTAGACGTATGATATTTTATTTAATTTGATTGATTGCTTATAGCATTTACCCACACATCTGTGAATTTGCTTTTCTGATATGTAATTTTTTGGTGTATATCTTATATCCCTCTACCCCCTTTCCCTCTGAATGTTCCTTTTTTCTCTTTTCTTTTAATATCTTTTCAAAGATCCTATACTGGTTCCTTTGTGATTTTTTTTTTTTTTTTTTGGTTCACTTTTGAAATATAGGGTTACTTTTTTGAGCTGGCTATTTGTTGAAGGGTGGTTTGAGTGTGGGGCCAGACTAAAGACCTGGGTCAGTAGGCCACATGGACTTCAGCCCATTTCCTCTGAAATCTTTCTCATGAATACTCTCTCTGAGGATAATTTTCTGCTCTGGTGTAGAAGGAAATAAGTAGAGAATGCCCTAAAGCCTCGAATGTTCCTGTCCCCCGCAGTGATTTAACATTTACTTCTGCGGATCTGACCAAGACTATCCTTAGCAGTGATTACCACATGTTTTTTTCTTTTCTACCTTGCGTCATTGAAAAGTTAGCTACATCTTACAAAAAAGTAGATCTATATGTTTTCTTTTTTAGCCTTCTCTCCCATCTTTTTTTAAGATTTATTTTCTTATTTTTTTATTTGTCAGAGAGAGAGAGACAGCACAAGCAGGGGGAGCAGCAGAGGGAGAAGTAGGCTCCCTACTGAGCAAGGGGCCCAGTGTGGGACTTGATCCCAGGACCCTGAGATCATGACCTGAGCTGAAGGCAGATGTTTAACCAACTGAGCCACCCAGGTGTCCCTGCTTTCTCTTCCATCTTATACTGCTTTTTAAGTTGTCTGAAACTAATTGCTTAAATCAGTTGAAACTTAAGAATGGACTGAAGGGATTGTGCTTTGTTTGTTTTTAACTATAGTTTAGAAGTCATTTTTCAATATATCTCTCATTTCCTTTCCAGCCACCTTGCTGGATTCAGATCTTATTCTGGGGTGATCTGTAAGCTCTCTCATGCACCCAGCACAGCAACAAATTTTGGGTTGGTCTCTCAAGGTTATGTTGCTCACTGACCAAGGTCTACTTAGTAGTGTTCATCTCCTACAGTCTTTCTGGTAGTTTCCAAAGACGTTTGATGTAAATGAGAGTTAACTACCCCACAAATTCACAGCCATGTTAAAATAAAAGCAAACCTCAGGAAAAACATTGTCTCACATAGAGACAGCCAAAAAACATTTATTAGATAATAAATAGAAAACATCTCATAAAATCTGTTCTAGGAGTTTGGTAAAATCCAACTTCACAACTTCACATGAAAAGTCCAGAAAAAGCAGAGAATAGTATTCTGAAGGCAGGATTCTGTTATCCTTAAGATTACCATCAGGGAAATAGAAATTTTTCAGAACCAATTTATGGAGACAAGAATGTGTAGAGATCAAGATTTTGGCTTGTCTAGATTCTTAAGGAAATGGTGTAGTATTAAAAAAAAATCAGCTTTTCTAAGCCTAGTGAATTTAAAATTGAGGACCTGTTTCCAATATTCATCATGTTATTTAACAAATCAGTACTTCCACTAATAAAAACTCATTTTCATATTTTCTGATGATCAAATATTCAACCATTGATCTAGTTACCGAAAGTAAGAACACTTCAGTACTCTCTTTGGATAATAACCTTTTTGAAATAATAACAGCGAACCACTCCTGTTGTATGTTTTTCTGATTGCCCCTAGATAGATTTGAAGTTTAAACTAACTAGTATATACTTATTAGCATACTGTCTATGTTACTATGCTGAAATCTTGAAATATTTAAGAATAGATTGCAGACAAGTTAAAAAAAATGTCCAATGTACTTTTGGAGAAATTGGCTCAATTCCCAAGATGAGCTTTCCAGCACACAAAGTACCATATTGTCATTTCTCGTGGTAGCTCTTTTTTTTTAAATTTTTTCATACATATATATTTAAATGATCTCTAACTGTATCATGGAAGAAAGTTTGGGGATTTGAATTCTTAATTTTAATGTGTTCAGAAAGGAGATTCAGGCAGATCTCCCATTACCTCTCATTCTTCAATCAAATATTCATATATTCTTTCTTGTGAGTTTTGCTTCCTTTTATCCCTTTCAGTGTTTTTCTCTCCTGCTCAATTTTTTTCATTTGTTTTAATTATTTTTTTAGTTTGCTATTATTTCAAAATTATAGAAGATGTGCAAGAATAATATCCAACCCAAGAGCATGTATTCGGTTCCTCAGACCTTATTTTTTATGACTCTGAAATTCTGTCAGTGTCAGAACACATGGCTGTTACTTTGTAAGATACCCCTCACTTGAGCTTGTCTGGTGTCTCCTAGTGATTAAGTGCAGGTTAGACCATTTGGCAGGAATACTACAGGATATATTTTATCTTTCAGTGTGCATCATATTAGGGGACATGTAATGTCCATTTGCTCCTTGATCAGTCATCTAGAAGCTGGAGACCCAGGAAAGCCAGTGGTGTAGTTCCGGTCTGAGTCCTAGAGCCTGAAACCCAGGTGAACTTATATCATAAGTTCTAGTCCAAGTCCAGAGTCCTGAGAACTAGAAAGCCAATGGTTTAAGTTCCAGCCAAGAGCAAGAGTAAACTGATGTCCCAGCTCTAGCAATCAGGCAGAGAAAGTGGATTTTCCCTTACTTTGCCTTTTGTTCTATTCACACCGTCAACAGGGTAGAAGATACTCAATCACATTGGAGAGCACAATCTGTTATACCCAGTCTACTGATTCAGATGCTAATCTCCTCACAAACATCCCCAAAGAAAAACAGAAAATTAATGTTTAGCCAAATATCTGGGCATCTCAGGGTCCAGCCAAGCTGACACATAAAATTAACTATTACTATGGTGAGCGCAATGAATTGTGTAAGACTGTTGAATCACAGACCTGTACCTCTGAAACAAATAATGCATTATATGTTAAAAAAAAAAAAAAAGAAGTTAGCGGGAAAGGAAAAATGAAGGAGGTGGAGACAAACCATGAGGGACTATGGACTCTGAGAAACGAACTGAGGGTTCTAGAGGGGAGGGGAGTGGGGGGATGGGTTAGCCTGGTGATGGGTATTAAAGAGGGCACATACTGAATGGACCACTGGGTGTTATACGCAAACAATGAATCATGGAACACTACATCAAAAACTAATGATGTAATGTATGGTGATTAACATAATAAAAAAATTAACTATTACAATAACTTTCATTACTTGCAAGCCCAGAAAACTGGGATATTTACTAGATTACTTTTCCGTACTCGCCTACCTCCCACGATGCCCCCCCCCACACACTAAACACTTCACTAAGAGATATAATTAATACTTCCCTTATGACTCTCAAATCTAGCTCCTCTTTCTCATTGTTTTGTCAACAGTCTTAGGTACAAACCTTGTAACTTTACAATATATTACTGTAGAGGTTTTCTAACAGATCACTCTATCTCCAGCCCCTGTCATTCTGCAATCTCCTCTTGTGTAATAAATGGTCCCTGGAAGCAAGGCCTGTCTATTTTATACACCAGAGTGCTAGAACAGCTGGAATAGTTAAGTATTCCATAAATATCAGTTGAAGAAAATAATAAAGTGAAATTTGAAAATGTAAATTCCAAAACAAAATTATTTCAACACTTCAAACAGGCTTACATTCTTCAAGCACGTTGGCCTACCAAACAAAACACAGGCTTACCTTTCTGCATTTATCATCTACCAGCCTTTAATATACTCTATTGCTCTGGTGATACAAAATTATTGTTTTTCACTTAGCCCGTCAATCTATGTTACAATACAATTTCATAAGTGCTGTTAATTTGATCCTTTCACTCTTTTTTGAACTAACTATAACCTTCTTATATTTCAAAAATGCACCTCAATTCTTGCTTGATCACCATGCACCCTCTTTTGTCATGTAGATATTGTGTGTGTGTGTATGTGCGTGCATGTGTCTGCGCATGCACGCTCCCGTAATGGACTTCATCGAAGCACTTAGTTCACTGAACTGTAATTACTGTCCTATTTTTCTGCATTCTTTTGAGTAAGAACTATTTATAATTTATATTTTCATCTCCAGTTCATAACTGAGTACTTGTTACAGGTAGACAATCAATATATATTTGTTGAAAAAGTGAATGCCAAACCCTATTGTCAACTCTTTCATCCTTTATTTACTTTCTTTAGTATTGCAGTTCTACTCACCACTCATTCTTAAAAACTCAGTTTTCATCTCCTCCAGGAGGAATGGTCTATTTTCCTTCTTGGAATTCAATAATCTCTCTTTGCTCATATTCCGCCTAATGTTTGTCATTATTAAAACATTTAAATCAATCCGATTTGTCATATAAATGACTATTTGTTTCTCTATCTCCCCAAGTGAACTACAAACCCAATAAAAACAAAATCTATGTGTTACCCCTCACTAGATATATGATAATAATTATATTAACAATAATTCTTTGAGGAAAAAGCAATATTACATTGAGCAGTAGTCAGATTTTATTGCAGAAACAAACCATTAGAGCCAACCAAAGAATTAAACACTTTAGGGGAAGGATCTTTATGAAAAATAAAAATAGCATGATATTGTGTAACAAAGTATAGAACTGGCTTCTTTGTGCAAAATGCTATGCAGATATAACTTGATTGCACATAATCTTTGTAGTCAACCATAAAGACATTTCTTGCTTATTTTACATATACTTTTGGAGAATTTTTAGTTAAGTACTAATTGGGAAAAATTGTTATTATGGCTTATAAAAATTTCTTCTCACATTCTAATAGTGATTCACACTTGGTAAATCGTGTTTGCATACATTATCTCATGTTAATATTTAATATTATTCTGTAAAGTAGGAATTACCAGGTTTAAATTATAGGAGAAGAAAGGATCTGATCTAAGTTTTGTTCTCTTTTGTTTTGTTTGCAGGGAGGCTGCTAGGGAAGCTTATCCTGGTGTATCAGCTAACTATAAGTTCTGTGAATCTGAAGCATGTCTAAAAAATATCCAATAGAAGTAAAGTAATACAAATTTCAAACATCAAAGAAGTTTCTATTTCTCATCTATAAAAGTAACTTTTTTTAATCAATAGAAAGAAAACATAGGGTTAGTTATTTAGGCCATATTTAGCAAAGGGGAAAATGAGAGGGAGAGAAGGAGGCAAACCAAGGAATAGACTCTTAACTACAGAGAACACACTGGTGGTTACCAGAGGGGAGTTGGGTGGAGGGATGGGTGAGATAGGGGATGGGGATTAAGGAGGGCACTTGTGATGAGCACAGAGTGTTGTATGGAAGTATTGAATCACTGTATTGTACACCTGAAAGTAATATTACACTGTATGTTAACTAACTGGAATTTAAATAAAAAACTTTAAGAGAGAGAGAGAGAGAGAGAGATGTCAAGTGGATAAAGTAAAAATGCAGATTCTGAGATTTCCATTACTGTATTTGGTTTTGTAATTTAGAACGTTAATCAAAAGTGAGCAGATTTCCCATGCTTGGTGTGTGTCCAGGGTGAAGAGTTGGTAAGTTCTAAAATCAAAGCAGGTCTCCTGGCCTTGGACCCAAATTAAGACATGGTTAGTTGACTTACAACAGTGTTCTCAAAGCAGGAGTAAGAACAAGAAGGTTACAATGTTAACTTATTACCTCATGTGAGAGTGTCTCAAGTATAATTTGGAGGGAAGGGTAGTTTAGTAAACCTGGCAATGAAAAATAAAATGAAGTGATTAGTGAGTCTGGAAATTCAGTGTTTTGTCATCCTAGGTCCACTGCTGATTCTATTCTACCCAGTCACCACAACAGTTATTTTCAGATATTCACTAAATATGAATTGCTGAGTGTTTTATATCCTGCAAAATATCATGTTCGCATGAGCTCCCTACATTTTTAAGAATATACCCATTTTCTCATTCTCCCAGTTTTGAAACCTTAACATCCTCTGTAAAATAAAAGATACAGTATTTCAGCTCACCAGCTGTAGTTAGTAAGGCATGCTATATATGCACCCTGTCTTTCAAATTCTTCATTTAATAATATATCATGAATTATATGTAATTCTTCATTCTCATTGAGTGAAGTTCAAGGTCCTCATCATTGCATGTCTGATCAATGGCAGTGATATTCTATGTATTTTTCCTATTTCTAAACTAACAGATATCCTAAAGGTCTTATTTTGATCAGACTTCCCATAGCACTATCAGCATAGTATTACTCATATAACTTCCCTGCGAGAACAACTTTAATGTCTCCATATTGAATATGTAACAAGTACCAAAAAATACTTCATAAAGATTGTATTCTCACTAATTTTCATGTCTTAGTAGGGTAGTAATATTGGGGTATTTTTGTTGGTTTCTAAAAATGTTAGGTTAGCTTTAGAAGGTCAGAAAAGAAAGAAACAAAAAGAAAAGAAAGAACTTCAAAAAAATAAAGAAAGAAGGAAGGAAAAATAAGAAAAGAAGGAAAGAGAGAGACAGAGAGAGGGAGGGAGGGGAGGAAGGAAATCAAGTTGAGAACTCGTCTTAACCCACACTTTAAAAAAAAAAAAAAACAAACAAACCCACACTTTTTTATCCTCATTTTCAAGTCCTCACTCTGATACCATTGGAATACAAGCACTGCACCAGAGAAAAAGCAGTGATTTTTCTAACTAGTTATTTAGTCCACTCACCCACATAAACATGTAAAAACACATATACATAGTTCAGTTAGATTTATAACTCCCACTCTGCCTCTGCCTCACCATCCAACCCATATTTAATAAGAAAATAGGTTACTAATTAATTTATATGTCGTAATATAAAAATAATATTATGAAAATCAAGGTACCTTGAAGAGAAAATGGTTTATCATCTTAGGACATGCTCAAAATGATGGTTATCAATGTTCAAAAATACTGTTATGTAGTTTTGAAGGGATTAGAAATGTTTCCTATAGACATCTTGACTGAAAGTTTGGTTCAGTTGTTAAACCAATAAAAATCTCTTTAGAACAACATAGACCTGAATCGTTATATAGATAGGATATTTTCTGAGACTGAATTATGAGTATGTGTAATTTGGTTTGGAATATATAAAAATCTTGGGATGGAACTCGAGCCTAGCAAAGATCTCAGTCATATCAACCAATTCTAATTTTTGTACTGTTCATTTCTAAGCATTCCTGCAAAAGTACTAGACATGAGTCACATTTCTAAAAATATATGTTCACTTTTGCTGTCATTTTCTTCCAGTAACTTAAATAAAGTCTGGGCTATTTGGATAATTTAGAAAATATAATGAAACAGTAATCTAATGACCAGTAAAATTCAGTAAATGTTCTGATGCATCTCTTTACTACCAGTAAATAATAAATAGTAAGCTAATTTCCATTAGAGTTAATTTTTGGTATGAATAAAATATTAATTTAATAATATAATATATAGTAATACATAAAAGGGAAATACAGTTGAATTTGTTTCTTTCTGCATAAGGAATGTTTCTCAGCTGCCCCAAAGCTTAAAATATTTTCTGATTGCAGAGGTTATTTTTTAAAATGATCCAAAAAGTTTCAAAATAAGGGGTGCCGTGGATGGCTCAGTCCATTAAGCGTCTGACTCTTGATTTCAGCTCAGGTCATGATCTCAGGGTTCCAGGATCAAGCCCCATTTTGGGCCCCTTGCTTATCAGGGAGTCTGCTGGAGAGTCTCTCTCCCTCTCCCTCTGCCCCTCCCTATACCACTCTCTCTAAAATAAATAAATACATCTTTAAGAAAATAAAAAAAAATAAAAAAAGGTTCAAAATAAAATTCTGAGGAGTAAAATATGGCCTAATTAAAAATTAGTAAAACAAAGAAATAGTTGAAAGTGCTATATAGAATCCTAAAAGAATACTAAGGTTAGTTCCATTTGTTAACATGAGGTTTTTATATATATTAATAAGACAGTTAAGATTTTTCAAAATATATTTAATTAAATTGAAGTGACATATTTTTCTTAAAAATAAAACTGTATCCCTCATATTGTCATTCTTAAGTCATTCATACATTTACCTCTCCAATTCAATGCTTTGTAAAAATACGTAGCTCATTATATAAAGGAAATTGATTTCATAGTCACTTTCATAATAACAACAACACTTCCAAACGCTGATCTGTCACTACAGAACTGTTCAGTGTCTTTTGAGTATTCTGAGAGGAAATGAAAGCTGAAGGATCTAAAAAATTCCAACAGAAACCCTGATTATAAAGAATATATATTTTGTCTTCCAACATCATCATGATATTCCTGTCTTATCCCCAATATTCAGCACTTATAAAATTGTATGGCACCTCCTGCTCACATAATAAAATACAAACTCCTGAGAAAGCACTTTATGAGGGGCCATGGCTAACTTTTCCAGTCTAATCTTCCAACCTAATCTCTGGTTAATGAGCCATTTACAAAGAAACAAGACTGAAACAAATGAAATAATTGGCAAAAGTACACAAAAATACAAAATATATTTACTTAATGCATTGTGAGGTACAGGGTTCAACTGCTAATACACTGTCAATAGGCTAGACTAATCGGAAGTTTCTTAGAGGAAAAAAAAATAAAATAATGTTTTGAAGGTAAATTGGATATCAACTGAGTCATGGGAGAGAGAACAGCATTTCTTTCTTTTTTTTTTTTTAAGATTTTATTTATTTATTTGAGAAAGAGAGAGTGAGAGAGAGAGAGCCCAAGAGGGGGTAGGGTCAGAGGGAGAAGCAGACTCCCTGCTGAGCAGGGAGCCCGACGTGGGACTCAATCCCAGGACTGCGGGATCATGACCTGAGCCGAAGGCAGTCGCTTAACCAACTGAGCCACCCAGGCACCGGAGAACAGCATTTCTGTGAGGATACTCTAAAGATGGGGTCATTATGATGTGCACGTTGTAAAATATAATGTCAGTCTGAATAAATAAGTTGGATTAATAGTTAAAATAACCAAAATTAGTGTTTGATGACTAGAGAGAGACCAGATTGTGGAAAACTATGAAATGAATTTAGAACAGTTTTTATTGGTTTCAAAAGTAGAGCTGTGAAAAATAAATATTTTATATTGGCCTTCTCTGAAGTCTAATTGCACGATGTATGATTTTGCTCCTTCGTCATTCATTTGAAATTATGTATTGAACTTCTGAACTTCTTTGTTAAATGCCTGGCACAGTTAAAGCATTGCCCAATTTTGGGAAAATAAAATTAATGGGCCACAAACACAAATGTCTTAAAAAAAGAAGCATCAATCATTTCTTCAACAAATGTTTATTGAGCACCTTCCATACGCTGGGCACTGTTCTCAGCACTGTCAGATACAAAACAATTACTCCTGAGGACTATGGCAAATTAGAGAATTCTTGGCTTGCTTAAGGCTCTCTCTTTATTTATTTATCTTAGTGAAGAAAGTCAGAAAACACAAATCTGATAACTTCCCCCATTGACCTACCCTGTCTCTTGAGTTGAACCTTTCCATCAGAGTGACCTGAATTTTCCAGACATTCTGAGGGGATTTCAGATCATATAGAAAAAGTGATCATTATCTGGGTTTGCTTCTTTCATGGCACTTTCAGGATTAGAGGGCATTAATATTGGCTTCTGGAAATACAGCATGGAAAATAGTTTGAGGTACAAACAGCTAATCCCTTTGCTATTTTATCTTCTCCAAAATATTGCCATCTGTCAGTTGCCTCATGAAAAGCAAAGCTAATTTACACCTCTCTGAAATTTGTTCAACATCAACAAGTCCTCCTTCCACATGACTGCTGGGATTCTGCCTTAGTTAGAGAAACACTGAGTCTTTGAAAAGTGATCAGAAGAATTCAGTTACTATTAGTTTCTGTAGAAATTAGAGGCCAGAAAGATGAGAAGAGTACAAAGAAAATAAAAATAGTATGATGTGTTTTTCCTTTTTAGTTGTGTCTGTTCATGAAAGTGGTTTAAATTACTTGAATGTGTCACCAGTTAACCATAACTCATTATAAGAAAATATCTATTGATAGTAATATTAGAAATCTACAGAATTTATTTCCTATGAAGCAACAAACTTTTGATTATATTTTGTTTCATTATGGTGGGATAATGCTAGCTTTCTGCGCAAGATCTGTTGTACATGAACCTATTTTAGCAAAAGAACATCTAAAACTATTCGACACGCTACTATTTATATAAACATCACTGTTTAATAAGCTCAGGTATGATTTTATATGTGGGAAAAATACATATATTGAGTTAGTGTTTTACCTAAATATGTCATAGATTTATTGCAAAAATAGCTAAAGAACTAAGTTTTCATACCATCAAAATGAAAAACAAATATTGTAAATTAATTTGGAATAGACCGATATAATTTGTGATTCACAAACATTATTAAAAGTTCACAATATCAAAAAATTAAGAGTCGGGAAATAGTTTAATGAACATCTTTCCCCCTTGTATTTCTTCATTTAAAGAAATAAAATGACCTATTTACTAGTAGCACACATGGAAGTAAAATCATTGTTCCTATATTTTTACTACCCAAGAATCCATTAACTCCTATCTCACTTCTAAGGCTTATTATTTCTGAATTTGTTACACCAGATAGGTTAAATTGACTTGTCAAGGTTTGATGATTCTTTCATCATATTGTTAGGAGTGGACTGAATCTCACTCACTTACTATGAACCTCAACCTACTGCTTTTCCACTATATATGTTGTTTGATAACCATGCTTATACTTTCTCTATATAAGAGGCATGATGCCAACATACTTAATATATTTCTCTCATACTAGTCATAAATTTACCAAAGTAGTAGAAAACTCAGTAGAATAATTAGAAATCAGTTAGTAGTAGCTGCATATGTGAATTACCATTCAGGATTGTGCTGACTGATATTTAACTTATAGTAGGAATTACGTTTCTTTAAAAATACTTTTGTGCAAATCCCCAAATCACAAAATAACTTCTGCTCATGTTCAATGAACCACAGGTGTGCACATGTGTATACATAAATTAAATTTAGACATATTATTTGTTTTTTTTTGTTTTTTGGTTTTTTTTTTTTTGTTTTGTTTTTATTTATTTGACAGAGAGATAACGACACCAGGAACACAAGCAGGGGGAGTGGGAGAGGGAGAAGCAGGCTTCCTGCTGAGCAGGGAGCCCGATGTGGGACTCGATCCCAGGACTCCGGGATCATGACCTGAGCCGAAGGCAGACGCTTAACAACTGAGCCACCCAGGCGCCCTAGACATATTATATGTGCATGTTTATATAGACAAAAATCATATGCAGTGTCAGAAACTATACAGATATGTGAAGACTCATGACATCAATTTATTTTTTTAATCTACCAAATAGAGTTGTGATAATATTATGTTGCTATGAGCAGAAAATAATGAAACATATTTAATACCAACAGTTTTAAAGTAACTTTCTTTGCATGGATATTTGTAGAGGTCTGTGCTTGCAAAACACCAGCAGAGATATCCAGTCAGAGCATAGAAAGCATTACCTTGCTCCTTCTTTAATCTTAGAAGAGGTGAAACCAACCAGATTTATAAAGATAAGTCATACCAACCAGAACAATGATCCTCTTTCCCTTCCTGTTGGTTTAGTTTCATAAGAAAGTCAAAATAGTCAGTGGAAAATTTCTGTTTATAATTGACCAAATCCATGACCTTTTTCCCGTTTGAAAAACTCCTTTCTCAAAAGTTCTAAACCCACCCAGCATAAAGGATCAGAGGTAAGAAGTAACAATTCTTCAAATGGGTTTTGAGGCAACAATAGTGCAAGGGGCAAGCTCCATTCCCTATCTTTCAATCCCATGCCTGTGAGTTTTTAGTATATAAGGAGGACAATATCATTTATTGGCTGTGGTTTCAACGATACGCCAAATCTTGTAGAAAAAAGCCCGAACCGTGTAGGCATGCCCTCCAAGCAGGTACCATAATTTATCCATTAGCTAGCTGGTCATCCTCTCATATAATCAAATCAGTTACTTCTAAATGATGGGATTCGTGGCAAAAATAGTAAATCCTTTGTGTGGGAACCAATTTTTGCAATTCCTTTGCATTAAATAGGTCCTGTTTGAATGTTGAGAAACCTAACCTGAGTTGAAGATTCTTATAAAATTAATTTGTATAGTAAACTATTCAAGAGGATAAAGGACAGGCAGGGTAGGGGGAAAGCAAGCTAAGCAAAGTTATCTTAGCTGAAAGTAGCTTCAGGTTAATCACACTGAGAGGATTTGAAGTAAAAACAAAAGCACGGAGTTAGTTCCATTTGAGGCAAGGGAATAGTCCATTGTAGTCCATATCAATCTAACATTGGCTGGTGAGTTCAATTTTTTAGAGAATAGTATAGCTGTAACTTATTGGCATCCAATTTTAATAGCTCTTGGGTGTGTGTGCATGTCTCAGTAAAGGCATGTCTCATTTGGCATGGAAATAGCACACACCACAGTTGATGTTTCATATCCACAGTTGATGTAGGATATGATAGTGCTGGATAAAGAATACTGAAGACCAATCATATTAACACTGACATTAAGGGTAATCTGCATCTGAAACATTTACTTTCCCTTTGAGGATAAAGTGTGAGCATCCATGATGAGAGAGATCAATATAATTAGCCAGTCACCATATCACTGACTGGATACCCAGGAATAGCTACTATGTCACAGGGTCAGCATTGTGTCAACAGTAATGATCACAGCCAGATAATGGTGAAATGAAGACAATGTCTATTGTTTTGTATCCTGCCATGGAGACTTTGTTCAACAACCAATTATTGAAAGCTTCTTCTAATACAGAAACCTTCTGGTTGGCATTTTCTGTGGTATACAGATGTCTTCATACTCTTCTAAGAACTATCCCTACACTTTAGATCTCCTTGCACCAATTTGCCGATATTATTCTATGTAAATATTTCCAAATTTTCCCCATCTGTTAGCCCCTGTCCATGAGTCTATGTAGATCCAATATTCATGAGAAATTGACAACCACACTTATTGCTTCAAATTCTGACCTTTGGAAAGTGAGTTTTTATAAGGTACAAGCTTTCCTGGTACCAGGATATTATTCAGGTCTATCCACGAACAAAACTGCAACTCTTACTTTTCACAGAGGGGGGATCTTACTATGAATCTTGGGTTTAGAAAGAGGTCTAACAATGTGATGTGAATCATATGATTGAATAATTTACTTCTGTCTTCTAGTCATGCTCAGGACTAGTCTGTATAAACCTCTCCTATTTTATAATACTACTAAACATCTCAATTTTATTGGAAATTGAATCTGTCATATTTATTATTCTATCACCCAGTGCATGGAACATGACAGATCAATGCATACATGTTCAACAAATTATTACAGGATTTTAAAATGGAATACATCAAAGTTATATAAGAAATAGCCAAAATATTATGAAATTATTTTCTTTTGTTCTCCAATATTGATTTTATTTTATTTTTTCTTTTTTAAAAGATTTTATTTATTTATTTGACAGAGTGAGAGACAGCAAGAGAAGGAACACAAGCAGGGCGAGTGGGAGAGGGAGAAGCAGGCTTCCCGCCGAGCAGGGAGCCCGATGTGGGGCTCGATCCCAGGACCCTGGGATCATGACCTGAGTTGAAGGCAGACCATTAACGACTGAGCGACCCAGGCACCAAGTCCATGTTTGATTTTAAAAAGGTGAAATTACCCAGTATAATGAAAAAAACACCAAAATATCAGAGATCTTTCTTATTTACTTGAATTTAAAAAAATTTCCCTCATCTTCCATTAGCTGGAAAATAGTTCTATAGCCACTCCTAATTACAAGTGATGATTGGCAGTTGTGGTCAAATAGTTGGTGCTAATAAATATCAAATCACAGAGAAAATATAATATTTCCATTGTTTAAACCATATTTGAGGGGTGCCTGGGTGGCTCAGTTGTTAAGTGTCTGCCTTCGGCTCAGGTCATGATCCCAGGGTTCTGGGATCGAGCCCCGCATCGGGCTCCCTGCTCAGTGGGAAGCCTGCTTCTCCCTCTCCCACTCCCCTTACTTGTGTTCCCTCTCTCGCTGTCTCTCTCTCTGTCAAATAAATAAATAAAATCTTTAAAAAAAATAAATAAACCATATTTGAGTTTTTAAAAAGATAAACTAACTTTAAAAGATAAAGAAATTAATAAAATAAAAAACAAGATGTAATTAAACATTTGGAAATATGGCCAAGATTGCTAAGTTTTCGTTACAGTTTCTTTTTTTCTTACCAGGCATACACTCAGGTTATCATTGTTATATAAATGGGTCAAAATCAGCCCCTATATATTGACCTAAATTGGGCTCCATGATATTTCCTTTTATACAACAAGCTAGGAACATTAGCCCAAAGCCTACTAGCAGTAAGACTTTGGGTTAATCAAGGAAGTGGCAGGTTCATGAAAGATGTAACATACAGCAAGCTTTATTGGGTAACATTTAAACAAGGTTGCATGAGAGGGGAAGTCCTTCCCAGCAAGATACCTTCCAAGAAGCTGCTTGAGGCCCCCTCCTACAAAGGGAATAGAAACTTTTGTGGGGCGAAACAAAATCAGAGAAGGGGCTAATTTGTCACAGCAGCAAGGTGGGAATTCTCTGGGTAATACAGCTCCATAGAGGAGCAGAAATTTGAAGTCTTTTATATGTGAGCCATGAAATCTTTTATCTTTGAAAAGATATCTTAAAGTCAAAGAGGACTTCTCTCTCTCTCTGTAACTCTCCCCCCCCAAATCTGTGTGTGTGTGTGTGTGGTGTGTGTTGTAGGGCACCGTGTAACAGGGAGTACAACATTCTTTCCACCATATTGAAAATCCCTAGGGTGGGAGAAAACAGGGAAAGTTCAATGTACTCAGAAAAGATTGCTGGAATGCAAAACGCCATGATAGGTTAGCATTACAACATGGGATTTTTATTCAGAGCCTTTTATGTGACACCACCAAAGGTTTTCAAGTAACCTTTCAAGAAATAAATTTTTACAACATTAAATTTTAACTTAAAATGATTACTCTAGATGCGATGTGAACAGAGTATGGATGGAACAGAAGAGCATGTAGGGAAATAAATTAGTACACTACTGAATGCAGGAAATGAAAATTGCATGGATATTTATGAGGTGGATTAGGCAGAGCTTGGCAAGAAGTTGGAAGAGTTAAGGAAAAAGGAAGCACCAAAGATGATTTCATGTTTTCTAACTTACAAAACTGTCATTTATTTAAATAAATAATGGTGTAAGTGGCTTAGCAAAGTTTGTTTTTTAAAACATGATTTTGTAAAAACAAACCATTGATTTTGTAATGTTTGTGTGATACCTTTAAGTAAAGAAATAAAAATCCTGGGAACAGTGCTAATTTTTACTGAAGCACACATCACATAAACTCTCTGGAAATGCATGATCTTAAGCATCGATTCCCACAAGGTAGGGAGAGAGAGAGATAATTTAAATACAATTAGCTAGTTTTATTCTTATTTGTCCTACTTAGGGCTAACTAAAACAAAATCGGAAGCTTGTTAATTTGAGTTATTCTTGAAAAAGTCATGTTCATTTTAAGGACGTTGATTTTAATATTTAAAATATTGGAAAAATATAATGATTTTTTTTACTTAATCTCATTGGGAATCATGTCACTCAGTAGGTCAGTAGCACTTATTGCCCACCAGTTTTGGGGTGCAATTGCCAAGTAATAGGATCTACAATGAAAAGCAACTTGAGATGACATACCAAGAAAGTTGGATTATTTGGTGTTGTATTTTTCAATTTTTCAATTTATTTATTTATTTATTTATTTATTTAGGAGAACGTGAGACAGAGAGAGTACAAGCAGTGGAGAGGGGGAGAGGAAGAGGGAGAGTGAATCTCAAGCAGGCTCCCTGCTGAGCCCAGAGCCCTACAGGGGGCTTGATCTCAGGACCCTGAGATCATGACCTGAGCCAAAACCAAGTTGGATGCTTAACGGACAGAGCCATCCAGGTGCCCCTGGTATTGCATCTTTTTTTTTTTCTTAAGATTTTATTTAATTGACAGAGAGAGAGAGACAGCGTGAGGGGGAACACAAGCGGGGGGGCGGGAGAGGGAGAAGCAGGCCTCCCGCAGAGCAGGCTGCCCGATGCGGGGCTCGATCCCAGGACCCCAGGACCACAGGATCATGACCTGAGCCAAAGGCAGTCGCTTAACCAACTGAGCCACCCAGGCGCCCCATGGTATTGCATCTTTTTTAAAGAAACTAACAATTAGGGGCACCTGCGTGGCTCAGATGGTTAAGCATCTGCCTTTGGCTCAGGTCATGATCCCAGGGCCCTGGGATCAAGGCCCGCATTGGGCTCCCTGCTCCGCAGGAAGCCTGCTTCTCCCTCTCCCACTCCCCCTGTTTGTGTTCCCTCTCTCGCTGTGTCTCTCTCTGTCAAATAAATAAATAAAATCTTTAAAAAAATAAACAATTAGTAGAAGTGTTTAGAAGATTCACAGGGAACAAATTTTCTACCAAATAACTGATCTTCATAATGACTTTTTTTTTCTACCAAATTTTCTACCAAATAACTGATCTTCATAATGACTTTTTTTTCTCATGATGGCTTTTTTTTTTTTTTTTTTTTATTGGTTTTTTTTTAAGATAGGTTTTTTTTTTTAGAGATAGGTTAAATGTTTATGGCTCTTCAACCTATCTAAAGAAATTTAATACTTACACTCTTCTTTTAAATTGCATTTGTACAAGATGATCCAATAAAATGTCAGATTGTACTTGGTAACACTGATTTCATTTCCAAGGATATCTTTTTGCTGGTTACAAATATAATGCATCTTCACAGGACAAATTTTTAACTTTCAGAGAAGAAAACAAGTAACACTCATATGTCTACAGAGCTACAACACTAAATTTGGTACAGTTTTAAAAACTTGTAAGTATGACTCTTTAAAGTTGCTTTCACCTTGGTTTACTATTAAACTATTTAATAAGTTGGGAAAAGGAATTAGTTAAGATTCCAGACAAAAAAAGGTGGTCTTATCTCCCAATGTTTCCTATTTTTCAACTTCACAAATATGAGACTAAAATGTAATAGATTCAGTAATACGTTTAGAGTGAATCTACTAGGCAGAGATGCCTAAGACACTCAGCTTCAGTGCTTTGAATTTAATTTTCTTCTTAGAAGAACCAAGCCAGGACCAAGTAAAGGATCTTAATTTATGTCATAATTATGTGGTTCTCTGGGGTGCCTGGTTGGCTCAGTTGGTTAAGCAGCCGACTCTTGATTTCAGCTCAGGTCATGATCTCAGGGTCCTGGGATTGAGCCCCATATCTGGCTCTGTGTTCAGTGGGGAGTCTGCTTCAGGAAACTCTCTCTCCCTCTGCCCCTCCCCTTGTTCTGTTTCTCTCTCAAATACATAAATAACTCTCTTAAAAAAACCATTATGTGGTTTTCCATTCTGTTTCTTACTATATTATCAGGTTCATTAGATGTTTTGGTATATATTATCATTTATAATAAGAAATATGTATTTTGTTTCCTCCCATTCCTGGAACAGAGCTTCTAAAACCCTTGGAATTTCCAGTGATGAGAGCTAGAGCAATTAAGTGTCTTTTGTTATGTTAATTAAAACTTCTAGAAAATGTCTAAGGATCAGGCTGGTTGCCTGTGGAAACAACTTTAGGATTAGAGGGTTGAAACTTTCAGTTCCACTCCTGATTTCCAGAGAAGGAAGAAGGGCTGGAGATTGGCCAATTATGAATCAATTATTTGATCAATCATGGCCAAAGGCCATGATCAATCATGCCTATGTAATGAAGTCTCCATAAAAATCCAAAGGGATGGGTTTGGAGAGCTTCCAGGTTGGTGAAACAGAATGCTTCCCCTTGCCACTGTACCAGGTCAAAACTCCACAGGGACAGAAGCTCCGTGGTTCGTGACCTTGTCCTAAATATCTTTCGTCTGACTATTGGTTTGTATCCTTCAATGTCCTTTGTAAAAAAACAATAATCTAGAGAGTAAACCTGTTTCCTCAGTCATGTGAGCCCTCCAGCAAATTAATAGAACGCAAGAACTGGGTTGTGGAAACCTCTGATTTATACCCAGTCTATGAGAAGCACGGATAACAACCTGTACTTATGACTGGCATCTGAAGAGCGGGCAGTATTGTGGGACCTTAACCTGTGGAATCTACTGGTATTTCTGGATAGAGAGTCTCAGAATTGAGTTAGATTGTAGGACAAACAACTTCTATCAGAGAATTGCTTTGTGTTGGGACAAATTCCACACATTGCAATTGGGTGCAGAATCACAGTGTAATAAGCTTGTCTACAGCATGCCACACTCAGAAGGGTCTATCATTTATGGACTTTCAAATATATATACATGGTATAAAATATAATGCATGAATATTACATATATCTTTATGCAAAAGCATATATAAATAATATATATTCAATCACATATATTCATGTATGTCAATATATTTTATCCATCTATCTATAACTATTAAAGTCTTTCTCCACACTTTGCTTCAATTTTACTTTGATTGTCCCCAAATAACTCATCCACTATTGAATCAGAAAATAAAGCCTGCAAATACTTGAAAACACTTCTAATTCATTAGTGTAAGTATAAGGAAAAAGAGACATAGCTTTAAAGTATCATTGCAAGGTGAACTACCTCAATCCTAGACAAGAGAAAGAGAAAGAGAGTGGAGCAAGGAGGGGGGAGGAGAAAGGGAAAAAGAGAGAGGAGGAAATCATCCATGGAGACAAAACTTAAGCTACATGAAGATGAAGTACCATCTGTAAACTATGAGAAGCTAAATGTGAGCCGAGTTCTCTTACTTTTGCTGCTTGGCAAAGACCAACAGTTGACAGAAGCTATCTTGGTTCCGGTTAAGCAGGGCACACCTATGAACTCAGACTATTAGTTTCCCTCCAAACTTCATAATGCTCTCAGTATAATAGATCACTGTGTCCTTGGAATAATGTCACTAGCATGATACAAAAGCTCCCACATCTAAAGATGAGAAAAAGAATGAGCACCAAATGTCTTACAATTTGAGAAAACTGTAAGCCATCAGTCCTGTTTATATATCAATATTTTTATTTCTATTTCCACATATTTTAATTTGATTGAAGTTTATCTACATCCAGTTTTATTTTTCTTTTCTCATGTGATACTATACTGTAAACTGTTTCTGTCTTGATTATATTTTGAATATTCTCTTTCACTGCTAGCATAGCCGAATTCAAGGTGGGGCCCTTCTCTCATGCTTCACTGGCCTGCCTCCGCATACATCACGGAGGTCATGTGGTACTGGAAACAAAAACAGCCTTTGTGGCCTAAAGTGATCCTACTTCAGCTTACTGTCTTTTATTTTCATTAACTTGTTTCTAGTTTAGTTGCTATTATAAATTAGGATACAGTAAACATGCTTTACTTTCATCTTCAGGCAAAGATCTCATTATTTGAGAGATATATTTATAGATGTGAATTTATTGGGTCAAAAACATATTTTAAGATTATTAATAAATCTCCATAAAATTGTAAAAATGATTTTTCTTAAGTGTTCCATATTTATGACATGGCTTTTTAAGAGCATTTTATGCATTTAAAATTTCTGGTTCAGTTTGCTATTTACTTTAAATTTTATGTGCATCAACTTAAAATATTACCTAGTCAAATTGCTTATTCCTTTTATGTTATAGAAAACCTCATGTCAACATAATTAAAGTACATGTCTACCTTGATTTTTAAATTTAAATTTTATTTTTCTCTCAAATGCTTTAGCTCTTTTAGAACTGACTTTGTTTTATTATTTGTGCTAAATATGTTTTCCGAGAATTATTTACTTAATAAGCTATCCCTTTTTCATTAATTCAAATCAATTAATTTTTTTTACATTACTTATACTCTTTCGTACTTACATTTTTTTTTTTATTCTTACATTATCCCCATACATTACATCATTAGTTTTAGATGTAGTGTTCCATGATTCATTGTTTGTGCATAACACCCAGTGCTCCATGCAGAATGTGCCCTCCTCAATACCCATCACCAGGCTAATCCATCCTCCCACACCCCTCCCATCTAGAACCCTCAGTTTGTTTTTCAGAGTCCATCGTCTCTCATGGTTCGTCTACCCCTCCGATTTCCCCCCCTTCATTCTTCCCCTCCTGCAACCTTCTTCTTTTTTTTTCTTAACATATATTGCATTATTTGTTTCAGAGGTACAGATCTGAGATTCAACAGTCTTGCACAATTCACAGCGCTTACCAGAGCACATATGATCCAGCAATTGCACTACTGGGTATTTACTCCAAAGATACAAAAGTAGGGATCCAAAAGGGTACGTGAACCCCGATGTTTATAGCAGCAATGTCCGCAATAGCCAAACTGTGGAAAGAGCCAAGATGTCCATCGACAGATGAATGGATAAAGAAGATGTGGTATACATACACAATGGAATATTATGCAGCCATCAAAAGGAATGAGATCTTGCCATTTGCAACGACGTGGATGGAACTGGAGGGTATTATGTTGAGCGAAATAAGTCAAACAGAGAAAGACATGTATCATCTGACCTCACTAATATGAGGAATTCTTAATCGCAGGAAACAAACTGAGGGTTGCTGGAGTGGGGGGTGGGGTGGGAGGGATGGGGTGACTAGGTCAAATCAATTAATTTGATCATACAAATTTCTATATATTTATATTGAATTTCTTGTTATATTTTTATTCCATATTATCTGTTGTTTTGCCTATGTCATTATTATAAGCTAAATATTAATTTTAGGTCTCTTAATTCCTCAGATAATTCACTTTTATATTACTGTTTTTAATTTTAAAATTCATGTATGTGTGTATGCATGTATATATTTATTTTATCACCTTATTTATATATTACATATACATAAATTTATAAAGTGTATAAATTTAGAATGGCTACATTAGATCTTTTCCAAAAGTATAGATTATAATTGAAACTGCATTAATATTTCAAAATAATTTGAAACAGTTAGTATTTATGTCATAAAATTACTGATGTTTTTCCATAGAAAGATATCTTTTTTTTTTTTAAGATTTTATTTATTTATTTGAGAGAGAGAGAATGAGAGACAGAGAGCATGAGAGGGAGGAGGGTCAGAGGGAGAAGCAGACTCCTGCCGAGCAGGGAGCCTGATGAGGGACTCGATCCTAGGACTCCAGGATCATGACCTGAGCCGAAGGCAGTCGCTTAACCAACTGAGCCACCCAGGCGCCCGAAAGATATCTTGACTTTCATTTTTTAGGAAAGCTGTAAGTTCCACACCCTACCCCCAAATATAGTTATGTATATCTCTCTTTATTTTCTTTATAGCATGTGCACATTAACTGGGGTGATTCAAAGAGCATGAATCCATAAGGAAAATGAGTTTTAACATAAAAATCTTTGCAATTATAACAAACAAATCAACAACAACAAAAGGATCACATCATGGACTTTGTTTCTCTCATTTCAGGAACTTCTATGATTAAAGTGCTATGGTTAGTAGTTAAAGGTAGTATCTAGTAAAAAAAGAAAGTTAAACCCCTAGAGGACTTAAGGATCAACTAAGGGCACAACTTAGTAGCTAAAAAATAAGTCTGCAGAATCTGAGATTAGGCTTTTCTTTTTTTAATCATCTTTGATTTTATTTAGGTCTTCAGATGCTT
Organism: Neomonachus schauinslandi; assembly: GCF_002201575.2. Taxonomy (NCBI): domain Eukaryota; kingdom Metazoa; phylum Chordata; class Mammalia; order Carnivora; family Phocidae; genus Neomonachus; species Neomonachus schauinslandi. The sequence continues at coordinate 90,211,883 of NC_058404.1, forward strand.
TTTGTGCATTCCTCTATGTTCCTTATTTGAATAAATTATTTGAGTCAATTTACACATACAAAATCAAAGTGGATAATACAAAAATTAGTTTAATTGAAAGAAGTATCTGAGTAAACCAAAACAGTAAAAAAAAGTGAAATATACTAAGAAGTGATTATTAAACAAATATGTGCTGTGATTTCACCAAATGTATTATATAAATGTTTTTGCAAAACCTCAGATGTGGTATGACATTTTTTATTTCAATTTTGATCAAATTAAATTACTTTACATTTTAAATCTTGACATGCATGATCAAAGGATATAGCACTTTTAGGAAATCTAAATCAAGTTCAAATTCTTAACACATCAAGGGAATAACTCTCTGCTATATCTCATTTAAGGAATTGCTTGTATAAACATAACATTTAGAACTATAATATCCAATATAGTAACTCAACATGTATGATTTTAATAAATAGTTTTGTTATTTAATACAACAGATTTTTTGAAAATATATTTTATTTCTCTTATTAATTATCTATACTTCCTTCTTTACAATTGTAAACTACTTTTGAAAATTGTGCCCCAAATTTTCACAAAAGTCAAATAATTAGACTTGCATTTAAAATTAAGGTTTTTAGAAAAGAAAGTGACATGAAAAGACTTAGTTATGTGAAAAAGATTCTTTAACGATGGAAGAAATTTTTTCACAGCTCTACATACTCTTCTGTATCTCGTTTCTTTCTTTAGATTTTTGTATCACTGTGTTTGCTCACACTAAATTACGCCTACTCTGCTGAGAGATAGGTATTTATAAATCTTGAACAGTCTTCTTCCTTTACTCCCCAATTCCACTCTATTCCACAAAATCATTAAACATTTGGTTGTTATTTATACTGATAAATAGAGCAAACTACAGTGAGGCAATGTAGTTGAAAATATGTCTCTGAGAAAAGAGATATAGCACTTACTTATTTTTTTTTCTCAGACAATTCTTACCCTCTTGTTTATTTTTTATTTTTTATTAATTAATAACTTTGTTTTGATCGTTTGTAAATCTTACAATACCAGTTTTTTGGCATGCATGTATGTGTAAGTGTGTGTATAATGAGTGAAATAAAAAGCCATTGTATTAAAACAGAGAGAAATCATGAAGACCTCCTTACTTAACAAATGATATAAAAACACTTTTTTTCAGGTTTGCTCCACAGTGGAGGTGACCATCTCCATCAGAGTTAAAGAGTTAAAAGAATCATGGTGTAGCACTTAAATCTTATATATAATTCCAAACAAACAAACAAAATAATAATTAACCAAAAATTAGTGTAAGGCTGACTAACCAATATCTGATTTTTTCTGTAGTGTTTCAAATTCTATAAAATTATCAGGTACCAAAGTCATTAAATTGTTTATGCTCCCAGTGTTTTGTTCACCATTGAATGTTAGCCTTATTCAAGCTCCTGAAAACCTCCTAATTATATATCAAGGAGGTCATGAAGATTCTTAAAAGCATTTGGCATTTGTGGTGTTTTGACGACATCAATTAATATCTAATATTATTGCAAATAGCTTTTCCTCTCCAGAGCCATAGAGCACCCATCAGTTTATTTTTTAAATTTTTATTTAAATTCTAGTTGGTTGGGCGCCTGGGTGGCTCAGTTGGTTAAGCGACTGCCTTCGGCTCAGGTCATGATCCTGGAGTCCCGGGATCGAGTCCCGCATCTGGCTCCCTGCTCGGCAGGGAGCCTGCTTCTCCCTCGGACCCTCCCCCCTCTCATGTGCTCTCTGTCTCTCTCATTCTCTCTGTCTCAAATAAATAAATAAAATCTTTAAAAAAAAAATAAATTCTAGTTGGTTAACATATAGTGTATTATTGGTTTCAGGAGTAGAATTTAGTGATTAATCACTTATATATAACACCCAGTGGTCATCACAAGTGCTCTCCTTAATACCCATCACCCATTTAACTCATCCCCTCTAGCAACCCTCAGTTTGTTAAGAGTTAAGAGCCTCTTATGTTTTGCATCCCTCTCTCTTTTTTGTTTCCCTTCTCCTATTTTCATCTGTTTTGTTTCATAAATTCCACATATGAGTGAAATCATATGGTATTTGTTTTTCTCTGACTTCTTTTGCTTAGCAAAATCCACTCTAGTTCCATCCATGATGCTGAGAATGGAAAGATTTAATTCTTTTTTGATGGCCAAGTAATATTTCATTGTATACATATACCACTTCTTCTTTATCCATTTATCAGTTGATGGACATTTGGGCTCTTTCCATAGTTTGGCTGTTGTTGATAAAGCTACTATAAACATTGGGGTGATTTACGCCTTAGAATCTATATTTTGTGTATCCTTTGGATAATACCTAGTTGTGCAATTACTCAGTTTTTATCATGATACATTTACCCAATCTAGTCCTTCACCAGAGCAGGGTGTAATTAACACATTTGCCATTTAAAGATAAGATTAATTGAAAAATTGAGTAGATGTTGCTGTGTTATTTTCATAAAATTTGTGGGCATCTATGCTAGCTAAGTTTTCCAAGTGTGCATTTAGTTACAAGACACAACACAAAAACAGCAGAATTTTGTAAAGTTGAGTAAGAAAAGCAAAAATCAAGGAAAGATATAAAAGTTGGTAAGATACGTTGGTAAGGATAATATTTGTAAACTCTTAATGCTTTGGGGAAAGTAGGTATTAAGTTACTTGCTGCATTAGTTTTCACTACAGATGTCTTTTTTTCTTACATTTTTTCCATAAACTATTCAGATTATACAAGATAAAAAATTTCAATGAAGATGTTTACTGTTTCTTTTTAAAAATGTTCTTACTACTATTCAAATACTTTTCCACTTTGTTAAGAATATTTCTTTCCATAGGAAGAAGTGTAGAGACTTAAAAAAAAATTAAATCAGTTTACCTTAACTTCTGATAAACTACATAACTAAATGAAGAAGAATATAATAAAGCTAAAAAGAAGAAGAACAAAAAGAGAAGCATGTTGGCAAAATAAGTTGAAATTTGTTTTCCTCCTTAAGTCTATGTATTTGAGTACCCACTGTATTGATTTTATTATTTGTGAATTCTATTTTTAATGATGTCTACGCAAAGAACACACCAATAAAAGAAAAAAAAGTCAATTTCCACTGTGATTTTACTTTCACTGGATAATTATCCTGATACTCTGCAACGTTGTTGTAAAATGGAGAAGCTGTTTCTTCTTACCTTTGTTACTCCTGGGCAGCTCTGTTCTATATAGCCACCCCCGTCTGGGCAAACAAACAAGTCTTTCTGATTTATATGCTGCTACATTTTTAAGGTTGAGAATTATGTATTCAGTTCTTGCTTTTGGAAGTTGTTAGAAAGTGTCACATTTACTGAAGAAAATAATAGTTTACATTCTCAGAACTTCCTTTCTCCCAAAAGTTCATACCTTTCCTCAGAAAGAGGAATTTTATATCATTATTATGTGAAATACAACTATTGTTGATGGGATCATGTGTGTGTTTATATTTTTCAATGAATATTCACTATAAAAATTTGCATTTTAAACTTATAAGTGATTTCTTTCTTATATGATGCATTACTTAAGATAGATTGTGTTTGAACTCTACAGGAACAGAGATTTTATGTAACTCCCATAGTCTTTTCTGGTGTCAATTGTATCCTGTATTAACATATTTTTCCTAAATAATTTACTGACTCAATTGTTCCTAAAACCATTTTTGTCATTTGTTTTACTTTTAGTCCTGAGCTAGATGTTGCAGAATACATGACAAATATGCCATTTTCTAGCTTCAAGGAATTTATCCCACTAGACTAGGCAACATAATTATTCACTGGAATTGATTAAACATTTTCCTTGTTTATTTTTTCTTTGAACTAATTATGAATCAACAAAAATTTATTAAGTTCTACAGAATACCAGAAACTTTGCTAGTTGGCAAAAATTGAAGACATAGATATTTTCGTCCTTGCAAGCAAAAATTTTTCTTTGCTAAGTTTTAAAATCATACATTTTTATTGTCTACTAAAAAGAGAGAGATAACTAATTTGAAGCATTTATATATACTTAAAAGTAGTTTCATACTTTAGCATTCTCTTAGTGATAAAAATGAGTATACATAAAATAAATATAAATGCAAAATAAACACAGGAAAATTTATCAGCACATTTCTCTTCCCTTTAGTTACTTATTTTGTATATGTTTTCTATATCCTAATGGGTTCCATACTTTTTTTTTTATATGAAGGTGAAATGTGGATATAAGATTGTATTAATAAAATAGTCATGTTTACATTATGCATATACATATATGTATTTTTATTAACATCTGAGATGCTAATTTGTCTTAGGTAAATGCTTTAATAAGAAAGATAATTGTGAAAATAAGTACCAGAAAGCTCTGTCAATGAGAGGGTTGCTTATCGGTAAAAATAAATAATTCTACCTATCAAATATTTTTTGTGCAGTTTGCAGTTTACTCCCATCCCTAACTGAAGTAACAAATTGGTGTTTTTCACATGCATATAAGAGAGGTAACAAATTGCTTAATTCATTACTTCTTAATATGCAAGTTCCTTTCAATATTTACCTACTTTTATAGTTTACAAAATAATAGTAATAGTAATAATAGCTTGAATAATTGTATTTACATAAAATTCAAAGAACTTTGGAGGTAAGTTATCAGATGCATAATTACTGACATTTTTTATTACTTTAAATATGTATCATTTATTCATTTCTTACAAACAGATATAAGAAAATGCATTCTTTTTTCTCCAGTCCTTATTGATATTATAGATTTGAAATAGACTGTAACAAACTAACCAGAAAATCCTCACATTATCAAATTTACTGAAACTGCAAATGATGTGCTTTATTTTGTTGTTTGCTCAAAAATTAATGATGATCTATTTTTATGAATTATGCAGTTTTAGTTTGCTATAATTTCTTTCTTCATAAGCAAGTTCTTCAATGTTATATTATTTCAGCTAAATTTTAATGGCGGTCTTTGGGTAGGAATTGTTATATATCTGTAACAGTTAAAATGAATATGTGCATATTATCTTGTTTCAAACTCTTTTTTTTTATTCTTATGTTAATCCCCATACATTACATTTGTTTCAAACTCTTAAGCAACTTCTTGAGCAACTCTCTTTTGCTCATATTTGGAATATAAGAGTTAATATCTAAGAAGATTTTATAACAGAATTCAGGAAAGAAATAATTTTGATAGAAGGTAGAATATCTACTGTCCTAAGTAAAGATTACAAATGTCAAACATGACAGTATCACATCACAAATCAAAACCTAACAAATAAATACAAAAAGATAGGGGCGCTTGGGTGGCTCAGTTGGTTAAGTGACTGCCTTCGGCTCAGGAAGCTCAGGAAGTCTCAGGAAGGCTCAGGAAGGCTCAGGAAGGCTCAGGAGTCCAGGGATCAAGTCCCTCATCGGGCTGCTTCTCCCTCTGACCCTCCCCCCCCATGTTCTCTCTATCTCATTCTCTCTCTCAAATAAATAAATAAAATCTTTAAAATAAATACAAAAAGATAGTTTGCATGTAGAATTCAGAGTCTAAATGCATCAATATTTTTTTTAAAGGAGAGAGAAGGAAAACTCTATTAATTCTTAGAATGAGGCGGACAGAAGGAAAACAATGCAATTAAAACAGTTTTGCAACTGAATTCAATAAACATCAATTCAAACACATAGTTATAAGTCCTTGCTTGATTTTGACATTGCATGAGTCAATTAAAAGTACTTTAAAAATTATATTTACATAATTTATACAGTAATATTTAGAAATTAAGAAATACCAAAATTCCATTGCCTATGATATACCTTTATGAAAATGGACTAAGTTGTACTTATATATATATGTGTATAAACATATGTACTTATGTACATACATCTATATAATCAAAAATGTTTGCAAGTTTTCTTATTAGTTCAGATTTATTAAGCAATAATTTACATACTATAAAATTCATCGCTTTTAGTGTGTATTTCTATTTCTCATTAAAAGAATCTTCAGTCTAACACTCTCCCAGCCCAGCCATTTTGGCTGGTTTCTATTTTTTGATAAAGGTGTCTAGCATGTAATTAGCACCACAGTCAAAATGCAGAGCAATTCCTTTCTTCCATCAAATTTCTACATGCCTTTAGTAGTCAATCCCCACAACCCATCCACTCCAGCTCCTGAGAAACACTGATCTCTTTATGCTCTTTTGTTTTTACAAGCGTTCCTTTCATTCCGATTTTATTATAAATTCTTTGAAGTGTGTAACAATATTCCAAATTAAATCAAAGTACCAAAATGCTCTTTAAAAATACAAAAATAATGTTTGCCTCAGATTCTTGTTTTATACTCACAATGTGTAAGTGTATGTGTGTGAGTGTTTTCTTTGACCAGTTAGAGTAGTAAGCTGACATATACCCAGAAATAACATTTTATCAATTTCTTCTTTAGTTTATGACCAAAAGTTCAAAAATTCTCTCTCTTTTACAGATTAGAGATTTTCCTATTCATATCAACCATTTAAATATTATTTGCTCATAAATTTTCATTATTATTCTAAAAACATTTTTTCTTATTTTATTGTAGTTCTTATTCTGTCACTTGTGAGTTCTCTGAGAATTTCCCAGTGTCCTTTATTTAATAATTTTAGTCATAATTATTTTTATATATTATATTTGATAATGTTACTAATTTTCTGTTTCCTGAAAAAAATCCTTTCATAGTTTAAAGTTACATTGGTAATTTTATTTCAATATCAATAAAATTGAAATATGGAATTAAACTGTTCAAAGCATGGAGAATCAGATGCTTTCCAAATCTGATGGTTATGAAGTCGAAAATCTTCAGTTTAAAAATGATAAAACCAAGGCCCAGAGAGAATGTTATTTTTGGATAGCATAGATATAATTAACAAAGCATGTATGGTGGATTCATAATTTACATTTCCACATAAATTTACATAGATTGGAGAGAAAAGTGGAGTTGTGTTAAGACACCCATGATCTAATACTTGCTTTGCCACTAACTATGTGAACTTCTAGTCATTCAAACTTTCCACACCCTTTGTGGTTTTTTTTCCTTCCTGGCAATAAATGCGTATCCCAATGGTCTCTCTATTGCTAAAATATTCCCTTTATACAAATTCCTTGACATTTATTATATTAATAAACAGCCACGTGTAAATGCACTTGCAAAGAGAGGGCTTATCAAGATTTTTTTTTAGGGGCGCCTGGGTGGCTCAGTTGTTAAGCATCTGCCTTTGGCTCAGGTCAGGGTCCCAGGGTCCTGGGATCGAGCATCCAGCTCCCTGCTCGGCGGGAAGCCTGCTTCTCCCTCTCCCACTCCCCCTGCTTGTGTTCCTTCTCTCGCTGTCTCTCTCGCTGTCAAATACATAAATAAAATCTTAAAAAAAAGATTTTTTTTAAACTACAAGTTTCTATGAAGTTATCCATATTTCTAACACAGAAAACTTAATATTAACAGAATAAACTAAATACGAACTAAGTTCACTTAGTCTAATTTACATATCCTTAATTTTTGCATTAAAAAAACTCTCCTCTCAGTAGTATGAACAATACAACAGTGATTCAACAAATACATAATAGTCATTCTCTTTGTATTTCCAATGAGATTCCACGGGACACACTAATTATGAATTTTTTTTAAAGATTTTATTCATTTATTTGAGAGAGAGAGAGAATGAGAGAGAGCACATGAGAGGGTGGAGGGTCAGAGGGAGAAGCAGACTCCCCGCCGAGCAGGGAGCCCGATGCGGGACTCGATCCCGGGACTCCAGGATCATGACCTGAGCTGAAGGCAGTCGCTTAACCAACTGAGCCACCCAGGCGCCCACTAATTATGAATTTAATACCCATAATACAATACTTCCTGTTAGCCATTACTATAATATCCATTACAGTTTATTTTAGGATAGATTTTTTTGTTAATAATTTAATTTTTTTGTTAATAATAATTAATAATCGTGCTTCAAAGACTTTTGTCATGCCTGAACTCCCAGTGAACAATTCTTTTAAGTAACATCTTTAAATACTGATGACAGCCACTTATTTTAGAAACAATTTCTATTTATTCAGTTATTTAATGACACACACAGTAAACTTCACACACACATAAAAAAGCCAATGTAGCTTGCAGCGCATAAAAAGCACAGTGAAAATATTAATTATGACATGTAAAATCAACTTCAAAACACTGCTATTGTCCTTATGAAAAGTATCAAAATATGCCTTCCTATTAAATGCAAAAATATAAGAGTTTAATATGCACAGATGAGGATTAATAGGAAACTTGTGGAAGTGAATTTTGATTAATTAGTTATTAAACTATAACCAAGGCTAAATCATATAAAATATCCAATTTGATTAATTCATCAAATAGCAGAAATTCTTTGTTAAAACTCATATATACATTTTATTTAATGAGAATTATATTAGTAGATTTGAAAAATAGTCAATCAACAATATACTAGAAAAATAAAACCATTTTTTAAAAGAAATATTTCAAGTCATAATAGGACTGACTTGTCTGAGCATGTGTTTGTGTGAAAATAAAAGGGAGGTTAAATTCAGAGCTATAGGATCAACTTTCCATTTGGTAAGAAGCCTGTGGAATTCACCTGAGCATGTATCTGCAGAGGATGTCAAAGAAATATGAGAAGTGGTATTTTAGCTCTATTCCTAAATAAAACACAAAAATTCAAAGAAGTGGAAATATACATTTTGTTAGTGTTATAGAAATTCCCTTTACCAAAAAGTTTTGTTTGGTATTGTTTTGAGAAAACAAAACAAAATGAAAAACCTGAATATATGTTTTGTATAAAACTTGAGGGAAAATGTTGATATATCTGAACTTGTATATAAGAAAAATTACATCGGATTAATACTATCCATATGTTTCATTAATTCTTGAGTGTCCCTTATGATTTTTCAGATTATAGATATTCTTCAAAGGAAAATAATTTATAGGCAATTTCCAAATTACTAGTGGTTGTTTTAAAGCTATCATTTTAAAATCAGTTATTATCAATGACATACATTTCTCCATTAGAAACAATCTATGGCGGGCGCCTGGGTGGCTCAGTCAGTTAAGCGACTGCCTTCGGCTCAGGTCATGATCCTGGAGTCCCGGGATCGAGTCCCGCATCGGGCTCCCTGCTCGGCGGGGAGTCTGCTTCTCCCTCTGACCCTCCACCCTCTCATGTGCTTGCTCTCTCTCATTCTCTCTCTCAAATAAATAAATAAAATCTTTAAAAAAAAAAAGAAAATTAATATATAAATGTGAAATAACAAATGCAATTAAAAAGCCTTGATTAATGTCTGCAGTTTTACTCATAGAAGTTATTTAGATATCTTCTTTTATATATCATGGTATACTTTCTCTACACTTTCTTTCCAATGTGTTATTTAACTGTTACAGATAGATTTGAATTTATTTTGAAGTAACACAATTCCATAAAAAAATTTTAACTCTATGGGGCGCCTGGGTGGCTCAGTTGGTTAAGCGACTGCCTTCGGCTCAGGTCATGATCCTGGAATCCCGCGATCGAGTCCCGCATCGGGCTCCCTGCTCAGCGGGGGGTCTGCTTCCCCCTCTGCCCTCTTCCCTCTCTTGCTCTCTGTCTCTCATTCTCTCTCTCAAATAAATAAATAAAATCTTAAAAAAAAAAAAGAAACAATCTATGGCTTTCAAATTTCAGGTTTTTTGAGGTATGATTGCTTCTATACCCAGGCAGTTGAATGTATCTAAAGTAGCAGCCCAAAATGCTGGGTGATATCCCTTAAGTTCCTGCTTACTAGCCTCAAGCAAGTCATTAATGTTTCACTGCAATTATCTTGCACCTCCTTTGTCCAAATTTCCTAAGTGACTATTTCACACATTGCACTCACTCCTCCAACTGACAATCCATTCCCACTTCCAGCTGACAAAGTCACCTAAGGACTTCCATAGACCCGTCATCACAGCGTCCACCTGCCAGTATCACTTTGCATTAAACAAGTTCAAAGCCATGATTCACTTTTTTTTTTTTTTGATGTGAATGTTACGTAGTAGAACAAAACTCCAACAGAATATACTGTTAAAGATGCACCCTGGAGTCATATAATTGGCAGTCTTGGCTATCAGTTTCTGTGCCCGTAGACTCTGATCATTACTCATAATGTATTAATCTTCCTCTTCTCTAAATCCAATCCCATCACTTCTTACATACTCAAAAAAACAGCTGAATCGATTCTCCTTTCTCTCTCCTATATCATCAAGTTTTACACTGTGCAAGAGTTGTCCATCTTTTCTGTGGAAAAATAGTCACAGTTTTCTCATGGTCATCCCCTGCACTATCATGTACAACTCCATTTCTCTAATCTTGTTTGTAAAAAATTCCTAAAAAAGATGCTCTCTACATGTTGTCTCTAATTCTCTCATCAACTTTTTTAGTAGAATTCACCTCCCACTCCTCAACCCAAAACCATTCTTGTCAACCTACATGCTGCCAAATAAAATGATAACTTGGCCATTTTTAGTTTCCCTTACCTATGACAGAATTTAACAAAAATAAATACTGTCTCCTTTTTGAAATAGATTACTTGGATCCCAGGTTCACCACATGCTATCAGTTTGCCTACCACTCACTGATTATCCCTTCTAGGTCTCCTTCCCTGGTTTTTCCTCTTCTCTTTCATTTCTTCATGTTGAATGGCCATAGGGCTCGGTTCTTGAGCTTCTCCTCATTTCTATCCATATTCACTCATTTGATGATGTTATACAGGCTCTTGCCTTTAAATGCCATCTATAACTGTGTACATGACTACCGCATTTGTGCCTCAGTCCAGAGTCCTACACTGTACTTCAAAGCACATGCGTAACTCCATACTTATGAGAAGTATGGTCCAACATTTTGTATCTGAACAAGAGCAAAAAAAATCTATACTCCTCATTTTATCACTCATAAAAATACAAATCACAGATTCCTGATTAAAAAAAAAAAACTCTGAAAAACATGCCAAATACATGCTTCAATTGGTAAAGATTATTTCAAATTTATAGCCTTTTTCATATTTAACATATGTTATTTCTACTATGAGACATCTCAAATTTAAAATGTCATAAACTTATGCCTAAATTCTGCTATCTCTGCAGTCTTTACCATCCCAGGCAAGTCTTCCAGATGCTGAAGACAATAACTTTGTCAAGATGCCGAAATCATCTCTTTGTCTCAGAGACATATATAATCTGTCTATAAATCTATAAATCCTGTTAATTTCTATCTTCAAAATATATAGAGAACTAATTACATTTCATTATTTCTACTCAGTTCTACTCACTTCAACCTCTCCAAGTTCCTAATATCTGTCCCCCGAAGTACTGCATCAGAACCCTAACTTGTCACCCTGAATCCACAATTTATCTTCTCAAGCCTTCAGCCATAGTGATCATGTGACTCCTTTTCCTCAAAGTCCTTCATTTTTTTTTTTTTATATCACATAGAGTAATGGTCAAAGTCCTTAAAATAGCAGATGTATTCAAGAATTAGCTTTTAGTTAGAAAATGGCTTGCATTCAGAGTCATTCAGTTTATTTTAAAATGTAAACACAGGAGTGCCTGGGTGGCTCAGAGGGTTAAGTGTCTGCCTTTGGCTCAGGTTATGATCTCCAGATCCTGGGATCGGACCCCATGTCAGGCTCCCAGCTCAGCGGGGAGTCTGCTTCTCCCTCTCCCTCTTCCTCTCCCCCTGCTTGTGCTCTGTCTGTCTCTCTCGCTCAGATGAATAAATAAAATCTTTTAAAATGTGTAAACATAAATCTTAACATAGGACAAAAAAGTAAAAGGAGCAAAACCTAACAATAAAATTATAAGTACAAAATATGGTATAAAGTTGTATCATAACAGCCTTAAAATAAAAGCCCTTATTATGGACACTTAAAATGAGTAATATGGTTTAGCTGACAGTTCCAGTGTTCAACTTCCCAGGATGTAACTCACTTTCTATGATAAATTCTGTATTTTCTCAGGGTTTCATACATTGCATTCCAATGACTCAGAGAAACCAACAAAATTGATGCCATTCTAACAAATGAAATGCTAAGACAAAATTTTAAATTATATTCAAAGAAAACATATCATAACCAAAAAAGTATTATCTCATAAATGTGAGGCTATTTATACATGATATAATATAGCCCTAAGCCAAATGTCTAAATAAATGTAACAAAGACATTTAAAAGTAAATTTATACATTCCACTATAACATTTGAAAAGACTAAAAGAAATCTTTAACAAAGTTAAAAATTATTTCAAACCAATAGCCATTATTGTACTTTACAGAAGCAGTTAAAAATGGTAAGTCCAGTTAAAAGCATTCACATTGTCTACAAAAACATGGAACGATGTTTATTTATAATGATATAAATATGATATAAATTCAAAGGCTTGTAGAGTATGAATATAGCATAATTAAAATTACAACAACAAGGTTGATGGGGAAAAGGGTCATCTTTAAAACAAAGTTTTTGGGGCGCCTGGGTGGCTCAGTCATTGAGCGTCTGCCTTCAGCTCGGGTCATGGTCCCAGGGTCCTGGGATCCAGCCACGCATGGGGCTCCCTGCTCGGCAGGAAGCCTGTTTCTCCCATCCCACTCCCCTTGCTGGTGTTCCCTCTCTTGCTGTATCTCTCTCTGTCAAATAAATAAAATCTTTAAAAAATAAAAATAAAAAAATAAAACAATGTTTTCTTTCAGTCTATTCACTGGAATTATATTTCCTTTTTATTTACAATATTAATAATAAGGAAATATTAAAAAATAATGGATAAAGGAACTATACATGTCCTTGAAGATACTTTTGCCCAAACATTCTGTGATCTTATTCTTCTTCATGTAAAATTAATTTCCTTCTTTCTGGATGTACTCAGTTAAGAGATATAAAATCTTACTTGAATACATAGTTTATTGTTTTAGACATAACAAAGTGATTGCATGTGTCAAAGTTTTAAATGATACAATGAAATATATATCTGTAAAAGAAATCTAGTAGCATCAATGCCAAGTTTATTATTAGAGCACAGTGGAAATACAATAGACAAAACAAATTTAAGTTTAATTATATTATTCAACTGTACCATGGAGATTCCATTGCTTTGTATATTTTATATATATTATGGGACTAAATGATGAAAAATTATTCAAAATGAAATCAAACTCAGTTACAACTCAGAAGTAATGAATTATATTCTGAAAACCATTAGGTATAATTTATTATATTTTTTAAGGATTTAGAAGAATACCTTAAAGCAGATATTTAGGTTCCTGAGTATAAGTTTCTATAAGCAAGACTTTGGAATATGTATTTTGAAGTTATACAAATAGAAAATACTTTTACACAAAGAAAAAATGTTTTAAAAACTTCTTATGCTTACTGGCACTTTACATTCAAATGTATTGCTGATTCCATCAGGCTGTGTCCATAGATAGTATAGAATCATTAATTCATCCTTACACTTTTTTTCTCATTTTTATAAAATAATCAAAGGTAGAGTAATTTTATCTTATATAAATGTGCTTCAAATATGCACTTTTGAAAATGGTCTTGAAGATTTTTTCCTTAAAAGTTTAAACTTTATTTAAAAGGGACACAATCTGCCTGGTAGGCTCATAGAGCCTAATGCCACAGTTTTGTATATGGATTCAACTACCTTGTTTTCATCTTGGAAAAGCTCCCGGTATAAATGTATATCTAGGATTCAAAGTTCTGGTAACCTTCAATAGTGTGAATGATGTCTCAAGGTTCACAAGTTGTAAAATGTGGAAACAGACTCAACAGTGAAATAACACAGTCTGATAAAAATTCATTAGAAGAGGTGACTTTTAAGGATAGTTTTAGGTATATAGAAAAGATAACTCAGACAAAGAACAGAAATAAGATCAATAGACTCAGGACAACCAGATTTATTTCTATAGGTACAATTACCTAAAAATATAAAATGATATTTGAGTGTTCATTTATATGTACACTACATAGCAAATTGATATTCATTACGCAGTTTTTTTTTATTAGTGATTGTGTATGAAGTCTTTAACCTCCCAGCAGTTTATTATATATATGTAAGCTTCCATGTTTACTTCTGATAAATGGGAACATAGGTACACTGCCACCTCCTGGATTATCTCTTGCCTTCAAATAATTAAAGTGTCATTTACCAAGTATTTTTTGGAAAACCTACCTTCATCACAATATTACACTGTGTGGATGCAGAGCATAAAAAGATATAATCACTATAAGATTAAAGCACCATCCATTTATATTTTTGTTTTCTGTTCCTCTCGTCATATTCAGTACTACCTCCATAATCTCTTATATAGAATATAGAAATAGTGTTTAACTATTCGGCTTGACTTAAAATTTATACCCCTTGGAATCATTCTCTCTTTTAAAAATCAAGTAATATTCTTTCATTCTTTTCAACACTTCAAAATTATCTTAATGCATAAGGTGTAAATTTATTTTCATGTCATGGAGTAGTGTGCTGGGAAAGGTTTAAGTACAGGCACTCTGAGAGGAAAAAAATTTCGATTTATAGCATTTCTTGATTTTCAGTATGTAAATATTCCCAAAGTATCTGATTTCAAGCATCCAATAGTGACATAACTGACTTTGGGCTAGTGAAGAGATGCTATAGAGAAGCACATTAAGCCAAATCCAGCCCACCACTGAATGCAATATTCTGTTTCATGTCTGTTCTAATCTTCTATCCCACTTCATACCGCACTGCCACCTAAAACTTACAGGATCCATGACACTTGGAAGATTTCTAATGCAACAAGCCTTATCCTGCCTCTATTTCTTTTCTCATGCAACTCCCCATGCCAACAACAGGTCCTCCCAATGCCCTTCTCTCTCTCTGTCTCTCTCTCTCACACACACGTACATACACTTAGGTACACATACGATTAATTAAATATTAAATAAGATATTTTTTGAATCCCTTCGAAAAAGCATTTGCTATTTTGTATTGGATGTAGATAACTACCAAAAGTCCACATTGTGAAAACAAAGAATACCATGAGAGGTTTTTGTTTTGTTTTGTTTTTGTTTTTTAAGATTTTTTATTTATTTATTTGACAGAAAGAGAGACAGCAAGAGAGGGAACACAAGCAGGGGGGAGTGGGAGAGGGAGAAGCAGGGAGCCTGATGCGGGGCTCGATCCCAGGACCCTGGGATCATGACCTGAGCTGAAGGCAGACGCTTAACGACTGAGCCACCCAGGTGCCCCTCTGTGAGAGTTTGAAAAAGTGGTCTATAAGACAGGAAGGGTTTAATTAAATTGAGAAGTCAAATGAATCATGAGAAGCAATTATATTATTTATCCAATCACTATTAGTGCTATAAATTATAAACTAAATACAGACTGATTAAAGTGGGATCTTGAAATTTTGATCATATGTTACAATTTTAAGTTTGTAAGATTTTTTTTCCTGCTAATAAAGATGTGTTGACAATTTTACATCTAAGGCAATTTAACTATAGTTGGTTGATGTATTTGGGTAATAGTTAATAAATTTTAAAAAATGTACATCTATGGCATTGCCATTGACTGCTTAATGTTAGAAACTCACATTTTCTCCATCTGTAAAATGGAGATAGTAACCTTTGTCTTTTGAAACAAACACATGTAGGATAAACTAATAAATAAAAACACAAAAATACTATTAGACTTAAGGGCAAGAATGACACCCAAATAGTGTTAATAACTTTGTAGTTCAAATAAATGTGATTTTTGTTTAAATTCAGATAATTTTCTGACAATACTGGTTAGTGCAATGCAGTTGTAAAATCAGTAATCTACGTTTGCAATAGATATTGTCATTTGTTATGGTCAATAACACTTAGTAAAAGTATAAGAGATCTCTTATTATTTTGGGATGACTTGCAATATATTTGCTGAATTTTTTTCAGACATTTATAGAAGTTGATGGTGTTCTTGAAGTCATTGAGTGACAACTGATGCTTTGCATTGCAGTGCTGCAAAATTAAATGTACTATTTTTTTTTTTTCCTCAGACATGGAACTACTGAGGTAACTCAATGTTTTCTACAATACATTCAAAGTTTGGCATGGGATATAACCTCACATATTAGGTGATGCAGCTGGAGGCTTTACCACTTGATCTTGATGTTATGTCTATGTGGTAGCTATGAGAAAATTTAGAAATGGGACATTTTATGAATTATTACATTTCCAAATAAAGCTTTGGAATCACAAAAATATAATCTAAACCTTTGCTTAAAGGAGGGTTGCTAAATATTCTGATATAGATTTTCAGAGATAAACAGAAAATGTTTGATTTTTCTCTACCTCATTTATAGTAACCACACAGAATTAAGGAAGTTGTAAAGTAGATTCTGACTTGGTTCTGCAAGTGCTGCCTGTATGATTACAATAATGATAGTGATCCCCATCATCATCACAATCATGACCCAAAGGCACAACTAAGGTCTCTGGAAAATAAGAATATAAATAAAAACATTCATTCCCTGTTCTCATATTTTAACATAGAAAGTAAATACTAAATGGTCATTAATAAATATTCAGCATTTTAAAGTAAGCAAATTCAATAATTAAGAAACACAGTTTTTTTAATTATCAAAATTTAAATATATATATATACATTAGTTGTAATAAGTCTCAACAATACAGTTATGTATGTCTGTAAATCTTTCTGAACACAATACCATACAAAACTGTTAGAAATTATATATATTTAGCCAAATAGTGCTCTCCTGGAGTGTATTTAAATGTAATAATTATAGATATATGTAGACCGTATAATTAAAAAATTAAAAAAAATTACTTTTGTAAAGGGACATATTTAATAATACGTGCAAATATGTACAAAGTAGAGAATTGCCTTAATATATTGGCTGGATACTTTTTGATGAACATTTACAAGTTTTCAAAATGCATTGCATACTCGCACTGTTCTTGCTTTCTCTTAAAAACAATAGCAGTAAAGTTAGATTTAATTATCTGGCCCATGATAGTAAACCAGAGTTATAGGGGAATAAATGGATGTATACATTATTATTCTTACTATACCATGTTGTAGCAAGCAGTACAAAGAATTGGAGGAGTGCATAAACAAGACACTTTCTGACATGCATGGGATATCTATGAGGTGAACTGATTTTTTTTTCTCTTAGGACTAACAAAAGTGTTGGGTAGCTTAAAATTATAGGTTAACACAAAGGAAAATGTGGCCATGGATTTATTCCTGCATATATTATATATTTATAACATTTCTTGATATTTATTGCAATCTTGTGAATAATAAGCCCACCAATGTTTGGGGTCAAATATTCAACACAATATAATGTTAAGTATTTTCCATGAATTTAAACTGTAAGTTAAGGAATTGAAATCACCCACCTATTTTATATACCTCCTATAAATTTCTACATATAAAACATATACTGATAATTATGAGAATTAAATGAGTCATATACAAAATACTTCAAACAGTGTTTGGCACAATGTAAGTACTCTACACAGTTAGCTTATTAAAAATGTATAACTGCATGGCATATGACACCAAACTTACCATGTTTACCATAGAAAATGTGAATATTTGGAACTACAATATTATGGTGGGATTGGGGATTTTTTTGAAAGAGAATCTTTTGAAAAAAAGATTTTTGCTCATATTTTGTTGTGGTTTCAAGGTAGCCTATCTTAATTCATGATTATAGATTTTCTCTGAAAGCAAATATGGGAATTGTGACATCTCATATCCATGGAAATTTTTTTTAATGTGAATCAAATTATATTTTCCCCATGTAAATTCTTGCTTGATTATACTTTTATAATAGAAAGATATGCAGTTTTACTCTTGTTCAATGTCTACAGAAAATGTTGCAAATAACAACTTGGGAAATGTGAAAGCTGATAAAACAGAAAGGAAATAGTGAAAAAAAAATCTGTGCAATTTTTTTGGGGGGGTGCAAAGACGGGCAGAGGTAGAGGGAGAGAGAGAGAATCTTTTTTTTTTTTTTAAGATTTTCTTTATTTATTTGAGAGAGAGAGAATGAGAGACAGAGAGCATGAGAGGGGGGAGGGTCAGAGGGAGGAGCAGACTCCCTGCTGAGCAGGGAGCCCGATGCGGGACTCAATCCCGGGATTCCAGGATCATGACCTGAGCCGAACGAAGGCAGTCACTTAACCAACTGAGCCACCCAGGCGCCCAAGAGAGAGAATCTTAAGTAGGTTCCACTTCCAGTGTGGAGCCTGAAGCAGGGCTAGATCTCATGACCCCTAAGATCATGACCTGATCAGAAATCAAGAGTTGGGCACTTAACAGACTGAAACACCCAGGTGCCCCTGTGTAAATTTTTTATCCAAAATTACTCACTTTTCTATAAATTTGTATAACCGCATAATCTAAATCTTACAAATAGGTTTCAGTCAAGATTTAGGAGGAGCAATGTAGGAGGAAGAATGCTTCATATGGGGAAAGTTCCTACTCAGTAGAACCTCTACTAGTAGTAATAACTGTTGAAAACCTTAGATCTTATACAACTCCTTTTGTTGTGGGGAAAAAACCCCTCCCTCCATGTGAACAAGGAGCATTCTTGTCACAGTGACAGAGGACTTCCTGGGGCATTGCTGCTTATGTATGCTTCATAGCCCTAGATGTGTTATGGTAGAATGGTAGTATGCTTTGAGACCTAAATATTTCTTGACTTGTACAGCACTGTTAATAGTTAGTATAGATAGGTGGTTATTTTTTTAAAGAACCTCAAATGATAGTTATCATGACTATTATTGGTAAAATTGTGTCTCCCAGTCCTCCCCCTACAAAAGATATTTCGGAGTTTTTAACCTAAGTACCTCAGAATGTGACCTTATTTGGAAATAGGGCCATTTTAATGTATGTCAGTTAAGTCAGGATGTGCTCATATTGGAATAGAGTGTGCCCTTAATTCAATATGAGTGGTGTTTTTATTAAAAAAAAAAAAAAAAAAAGATGGCCAAAACACAGACATACAGGGAACATTCTATGTGATGACAAAGGCAAAGCAGAGTATGCAGCTGTAAGCCAAGAAATACCAAGGATTGATAGCCACCACCAGATACTAGGAAGAGGCAAAGGAGGACCCCCTTTATTGGTTTCAGAGGAAGTGTTGCCTAACCAACACCTTCTTTCCATCCTTGAGCTTCCAGAACTATGAGAATAAATTTCTGTTGCTTTAAGCCAGGGTTCGTGGTACGTGTTATAGCAGCCCAACAAAGTTAATATAATGACCTAAAGAATTTTTCAGTCAGAGTCATTGAGCTAAAGATACATCAGTATCTCTGTATATGCAGACATTCCTTTATGTGCGAGGTACAATTGTTTACCCATTCTATTTCTCCTTTCCTAAATATCAATGTATTCTGTTGGGAACCACTTCATAGTCTGATATTAAGTCACTTCACTTTGATTCTAGATTCTATCTCATCCCGTTATAAATTTGACCTTAATTAACCTTCTTAAAATGCATTGGATTTCAAGGATACCTTCCTCGAAAATGATGCTACAGTGCTAGTCAAGTGATAAAGAAATATAACTTCCTAAATCTATTTATAGAAATGATCTTTAATAGTAAAAGCTTCCAATCACTTAAAACTTACATAAACATTATAATATAAATGTCATTTATCTTGACTTACAAAAAAGACATTCTTTATCCATTCATCTGTTGATGGACATCTTGGCTCTTTCCACAGTTTGGCTATTGTGGACATTGCTGCTATAAACATCAGGGTGCACGTACCCTTTCGGATCCCTACTTTTGTATCTTTGGGGTAAATACCCAGTAGTGCAATTGCTGGATCTTATGGTAGCTCTATTTTCAACTTTTTGAGGAATCTATATGATGGAATATTATGCATCCATCAAAAGGAATGAGATCTTGCCATTTGCAACAACGTGGATGGAACTGGAGGGTATTATGTTGAGCGAAATAAGTCAAACAGAGAAAGACATGTATCATATGATCTCACGGATATGAGGAATTTTTAATCGCAGGAAACAAACTGAGGGTTGCTGGAGTGGGGGGTGGGGTGGGAGGGATGGGGTGGCTGGGTGATAGACACTGGGGAGGGTATGTGCTCTGGTAAGCTCTGTGAATTGTGCAAGACTGTTGAATCTCAGATCTGTACCTCTGAAACAAATAATGCAATATATGTTAAGAAAAAAAGAAGAAGAAGAAGAAGAAGAAGAAGAAGAAGGTAGCAGGAGGGGAAGAATGAAGGGGGGGTAATCGGAGGGGGAGACGAACCATGAGAGATGATGGACTCTGAAAAACAAACTGAGGGTTCTAGAGGGGAGGGGGGGAGGATGGGTTAGCCTGGTGATGGATATTAAAGAGGGCACGTTCTGCATGGAGCACTGGGTGTTGTGCACAAACAATGAATCATGGAACACTACATCTAAAACTAATGATGTAATGTAGGGGATTAACATAAGAATAAAAAAAAGACATTCTTAAAGATAGAATAGCCTTTTGAATAGTGTTCATAGATAATACTATGGTAAATCTATAACATCAAAATAATTAAAAGTGACCTTTAAAAAAATCAAAGCAGTTTAATTTTAGCATATTCTAAATACTTATTTGAAATTGGTAGAGTACCCCTACTATAAGTCTTGCCGATGCCTCAGCAAACAAATTTAGAATATATGTAGACATGTTTATTTTATATTTATATGAATTTTTCAGTACCAATTTTCTGTGTGTTGAAAATCTGACACACTATAATTCAGAAGGTCCTAATTTTAAAAGAATCTTTTATTAAAAAGTCATCTAAGGTACTACTTAGAAGAATAATTGAAAGTACTTGAGATTAAATTGTTCTGTTTGCCGACAGTCAACAAGGTACTGGTTGCAGAGCTAATAATGGGTTTTTATCGAACAAATATATGTCAGCTTTCTGTTGGAAGGGTCATCCTATAAAGCTGTAATTACTACTCATATTTTTAAAGTAGAGCCAGAGTTAGGGAATGGGTTTAAATAAATGGCGGTACACATAACAAACATAAATCTTACTCAATATATGAATATTTGGCTGCTGTTTTACTTAGTGTAATTTAAATCAAAATGAGAATAGCTTGACCCGGCAATTGCACTACTAGGTATTTACCCAAAGGATAAAAAAAAAAAAATACTGTTTTAAAGGGGCACATGCACCCCAATGTTTATAGTAGCATTATCAGTAATAGCCAAATTATGGAAAGAGCCCAAATTTCCATCGACTGATGAATGGATAAAGAAGTGGCATACACACACACACACACACACACACAATGGAATATTATTCAGCCATTAAAAAAATGCTCATCAACAGATGAATGGATAAACAAGATGTGGTATATATATATAGTCCATAATGGAATGGAATATTATGCAGCTATAAAAACATGAAATCTTGCCATTTGCAATGACGTGGATAGAACTAGAGGATATTATGCTAAATGAAGTAAGTCGATCAGAGAAAGATAATTTTCATATGATCTCACTGATATGTGGAATTTGAGAAACAAGACAGAGGATCATAGGGGAAGGGAGGGGAAAAATGAAGCAAGACAAAACCAGAGAGGGAGACAAACCATAAGAGACTCTTAATCTCAGGAAACAAACAGGAATACCTGTTGGAACCCTCAGTTCCAACCCTCAGGAACTGAGGGTTACTGGAGTGGAGGCGGGGTGGGAGGGATGGGGTGGCTGGGTGATGGACATTATGGAGGGTATGTGCTATGGTGAGCACTATGAATTGTGTAAGACTGATGAATCACAGACCTGTACCCTTGAAACAAATAGTACATTATATGCAAATAAAAAAAAGACTAAATCCTTGTTTCAGTTTTTAAACAGTCTCCCACCAGCTTTGGAATTTATGTAGCATCACAGTAAATATCCACGACCTTGGAGTGGACTGTCTGGTTAAAATAAGCAGCTCCTTCCATTTTATAGCTGATTAATACTAGGAAAATTCTTCAACTGTTTTTGTGTCTTGGATTCCTTCTCTAAAATGTTTAATATTCTTCACTTCAAAGTGATTTTGGTGTATTAAATGAAGTAATTTATTTGAAGTAGTTAGAAGTTTGCACATAGAGATAAAAATATATTACTGATAAATGCTACTATTATATTTTTCTAAGTATAAATTGCTCTCAATTTATGTATTTAATGGCCACTAAGGAAATCAAAGTGATTTTAATAATTCTCAATTTCACACACCCATCAAGATGGACAGCAAAATTCAGAGATGGCCCATGCCAAGCTGGAGGAGAAAGTAACGCTTGTTCTTTATCATACCACTCTCTTTTCCCATTACCCTATCTCAGTCCTGGATGTTCCCTCTTGCAGTTCTCTGGCTGTCTTCCTCTTTACCCCTTCCAAAAATTTCTTGCCCTGTATCTCATCCCTGCCAGGGTCAGATTACACCAGTTACTAACTTTCTTTCCACATAAGATGTAGAGTCTATTAATACTGAATTGGACTGGCATGCCTTTGTTGAGTATAACACAATGAAATGCAATCAGTTTCCTAGACTGAAGGGACGATACAAGCCATTCAGACAGGACTCTATTTAGTGCTCAAATCTTTTGGCATAGCCTAGATTTTCCCCTATGCAGAGATTTCTCTCTGGTGTTAATTTATGTTTAATCAATAGATATTCAAGCTTTGGAATTTGTGGTAAATCACAGAAAGTTAAAACAGTAGTTGGAAAAATAGTCAGATGTTTGCCATTCTTGTCACAGCACTAACAATTCTCTAGTCCTCAAATTAGCTACTTCTTTTTGTAACTTTTTGGGAATGAGTATTTGTCAAGATACAAAAATGATAACATTCACTGCATTAGTGCCAATTGGTTTTGTTTTACAGTAAAATTATTTTATCTTTTATCATGGAAAAATGAGGATCGTATGAAGAAAAAAATCTTCAATGTTAGAATTATGCTCATATAATTATATGAAAAATCTAAGCACAATGTGTGATATTTAAAAACATGATTCAAAATAGAGTATTAAATTAAATATATCATATGCATTCCATCAAAAGGTTCTTGTTTTGTTTTAAATTACCGAAAGGAAAATAGCAGCCTGAATTCCAAATCTAATATATGACAGAACTCAAATTTTCAGATTTGCAAGGTTAATCTGTTTTGTGTTATTGTCCTGACTTTTTTCTCCCTTTGATCACTGGTACATTACTTATTAGAAATTTCATTCATTTACATCATTCATTTTAAGAATAATAAAAATCAATATTTCTTTAGACATTAGGTTTTAATAATTTACACTTAATTTCAAACATTTCTTTTTTTTTTTTAAAGATTTTATTTATTTGACAGGGAAAGACACAGCAAGAGAGGCAACACAAGCAGGGGGAGCAGGAGATGGAGAAGCAGGCTTCCTGCAGAGCAGGGAGCCCGATGTGGGACTCGATCCCAGGACCCTGGGATCATGACCTGAGCCGAAGGCGGACGCTTAACCACTGAGCCACCCAGGCGCCCCTCAAACATTTCTTAAAACAGTTCTGAGGAGGCTTATGATGTATGTTCATGAAGCTGGAAAAATACTTTACCTATGAGAATTTTATGTTCCTTACATTTCTCTAGGGCTTTACTAGATTAGAGAAATTGGTAAAATAAATTCTACTTCTATATTGTTTTAAATTAAACCTCTTTAGCTTCACAGATTTTTTTAAAGGTAAATGAACATGGCTTGATGCTGGTTTTGGCCTGGTAATAATATATGTTTGATGAATTTGTTCAATTGCAAATCTTAAGACTTCCTCTACCCTGAGCAATTTAGTTGTAGTGTTGCCTTTTTCGTCAATTCTCCATCAGTACTTCCTTTCATGAAGAAATTCAGACACATCTTGGAACTCTGATTTATATTAATAAAGTAGGTCCTCTTGAATGTTTTATTTTGTCATTTAATTTTCTGTATCCTGAAATATTTTGATATTTTATTTTCTATCTGAGGCATTTCATATTTTGTGGTACAAGTGTATTGTAATTGTCAAAATTTTATTATACACTAATGTTTTCACTGCATATTAATAATTGTTTAATTCAAACACAATCATTGCCTATTAAAAATATGCCCTTTCACATTTTAAAATCAGCAACATATGTTAAGTATTATTTAATATTTTGTGTTATTAGAGATATTCCATTTTTGGAATTGATATATTTTTATTCTTTACCTAAATGCTCTATATATTTGATGTAGACAACATTGCTTTATTGCCTTTTGAATGTTTTGGATATTTATGATTCTTCCTTCCATTTAACTTATTATTTATTAATATTATACTATACTTTATCTGTTTAAGATCATTTAAAAACAATTCCATGAAGTATGAGGAGAAAATATCTTTCAAATCCTAGTCATTCCTAAAATTCCTGTATCTTTCAAATCCTAGTCATTTTTAAAATTCCTGTATCAATAAGTCTTAAAACAAAAGCTTAGTTCTTGGGGCACCTGGGTGGCTCAGTCAGTTAAGCATCTGCCTTCAGCTTAGGTCATGATCCTGGGGTCCTGGAATGGAGCCCCACATCAGGCTTCCTGCTCAGCGGGGAGTCTGCTTCTCCCTCTCCCTCTGCCTCTGTTCCTCCCCCAGCTTGTGGGCTTCTGTGGTCTTTCTCTCTCTCCCTCACATAAATAAATAAAATCTAAAAAAAAAAAAAAAAAAAGTTTAGTTCAATTTACTATAAATGCATAACCATTGTAAAATGCAAATAGTGCATTAAAATTAAAAAAAGCAAAACTTTCCTTTATTGACCCTATTCACAATTCCATTCTAGAATACTGATATATACTTAGAATATTGAATCTGCATGAGTTGCTTCTCATGAAAACTGATTGTTTCACTCCCTAGTTTACAGAAACATTTTTCTCAAACTGCATGTTAATTTTAGAAATATCATAGTGGCAACAGACTTGAACTCTGATATTCTTAAGTATATTAGGCTGATGTTAATTACAATTTCTTGTTTTAAAATTTTTGTTAAATGTGAACACCACTGAGTAAATTATGCTTTTGAAGTGATTCTCAATTATATTCAATGTTATATTAATTTGATTTTGGACACTAGGTGATTAAAACATAGAGACTTTGCCTAATCTAATTAGATGCTTGACACCCTTCTAAATAAAGCTAGGCCATAGAGTAAGAGTTCTTGAAGAATGGCACAAATATATTGAGAAGGGACAGACAAACAGATACATAGATAAGATTAGGGTAGAAAAATGAAGGGATCAATGTTGATACTTTAATGATAATCACTTTTTCTTCTTTTAATGTTCTTATTTTAGAAAAGAGGCTTTAATTGACATATTCCATCTGTAAGCTCATTCTATATTAATTTATTTTTTTGTGTTTATCACTGATGGGCTACTTTTAAAATCCTTCAATTTTGCTTTCTCTTGACTATTCAGAAACTTATAATAAACAACTTTTAACTAGCTACACTAGGAAAAAGTTACTAATACAACAAGCATACTGAATAGCATATATAGTAAGATGAGAACAAGTAGTAGTTACCACAGAACAAAGGCAGACTTGCCCTAGAAATTCAAGACAAAATCATGTATCAATTAGTGATGCATGAATGATGCTCCTCAGGAGAAGGGTATCACTTCCAATGACTTAGTTTTAGAAGCACATAAAATAGAGCAGAAACAAAATGAAACATTGATTGATTATAGCATTATTAAATATTGAAACAAGTAAAAAAGGTACATATTAGAAAACATAGAGTGAATTTATTTCATAGTAATATCAAAGATAAACTTTATTTCATATACCACTTTTGAAACTATCTTCAAAAATATGAATGAGTACAATCAGCTCTTGGCTGATATCTTTGTCAAATGTCAGGTTATTAATAGCATGTGCTTTAATCTTCAGTTGCTAAATGTCCAAGAGTTTAAAATTTAATATTTTTGCATAAATAATATTTTGCTATTTAAAAGTTATTTATTGGATTTGGAATGATGAAAAAACTGTAATTCATTGTAAAGTATTTTATTATAACATGTTATGCCCATAATAAAAAGGCTCAGGGATTGGCACCAGGAGAGTTAAGGATTAGTAAAACACAATCACTTCTTACATATAGAAATATTAATCAAGTAATAAATACATATTGGTACACTTAGACCATGATAAACATGAGTGCCCAAACAGAGGAGTGTATGTTTCTAGCTGGGAGAAATCTGGCAAGTCCCCATGGAAGTTATGATATTTGAGCTAAATTACTGATACATTCTGTTGCCTTTTTTCATCCAGGGCATACCCTGATTAAGAATTACAAATATTTTTTTACACTCATGTTACACACGATTAGTGTTCATGATAATATAGGTAGGGATCAAGCACCAACACACGAATAGACAGCCCTTGGGACATATTATATTAAAGTTTTAATCAACCTCAAGGAATAATGTAACCTTGAAATCAGTGACTCTTATTAGAACCTGTAAAATTCCCTTTTCTGTAATGTTTCTACACCATTTTCCTGAACTTAATGGTAGACCAATCTCACCTAAGGTTCCATTAAGACCCTTTCATTACGAATTAAATAGATTCATATTAGGGGCTTGCTTTCTGACCTTTAGAAAGAACTCATCATTGGATTTAATAGTTGTCCTCAGCAATACAGCTTCTCTACCATCAACAAACAAAACAAATGAAAAACTCAGACTCCCCACATTCTGCTTTTTCCTAAACCCCAGCATCCTCTGAGTCCCTCTCTGAGAACTTTTATTATTAACCATGTCTCTTCGCACAGTTGGTTGTCTACCTTGCTTCTGTCTATAGTTTAGTCTTATGCTCCACCTATAGATAAATCTGAAAATGGCATTTTTGTCATATGTTCTACAAAATTAATTGAACACATGTAAATAAAATCCAACTTATTTTGGTAATTCAAATTGGTAAGTTCTGCCAATATTTAACTATTGCTTATTAAATAATTTTAACTGATGAAAAATTAATCTTATTTTATACAAATGCAGCACATTTAAATCTGTCAGGGAATTCCATGGATATCTAAAGGGTTATAAAGTTCCTGAAGACAAAAATGGAATCATTTAAAGATATGTTACATTACTTTCAGATACTTTTTAACTCAGATAAAAAAATATAAATTGACAGGAAAATAAGCATTCTTTATGCCAATATTTCATATATGTACTTAATTCAAAAGAGCAGGTGTCTGTGTGTGTGTGTGTGTGTGTGTCTGACATTATATAAGCAATTATTGAAAAACATTATATGAAAAAATAAAAGAAAAATCATTTTTTATATATACTTCTCATATTGTTGCTATTGTGACACTTAAGCATATAGCTAAATATACTGCTAAAATATTTTACATTTTTATTTTTTATTATTATTATTTTTAATTTTTTTAAAGATTTTATTTATTTATTTGACAGAGAAAGACACAGCGAGAGAGGGAACACAAACGGGGAGTGGGAGAGGGAGAAGCAGGCCTCCCGCGGAGCAAGGAGAAGCAGGCTCCCTGCCGAGCAGGGAGCCCGATGCGGGACTCGATCCCGGGACTCCAGGACCATGACCTGAGCCAAAGGCAGCCGCTCAACCAACTGAGCCACCCAGGCGCCCTATTTTACATTTTTAAATAAAGCATTTGGAAACATGCATACTTTATATTTTATTTTATTAATCAGGATACAATATTTTAAAGGTACATCTTACTAAAAGATATTTACAAGTGTACTCCCTCATTTCTTAACTCTAATATTTGCATTGGTTTTGTAGAAATGCTCTCTAATTTCAGCTAAAATTCGAAAGTAAAATGGAGGTTCCTCAAAAAGTTAAAACTAGAAGTACCCTATAATCCAGGAATCCCACTACTGGGGATACCCAAAGAATAAAAAAAAAAAACACTCATTCAAAGTGATACATGCACCCTGATGTTTATAGCAGCATTATCTACAATAGCCAAGATATAGAAGCAGCGCATGTGTCCATCAACTGGTGAATACTAAAGAAGAAGTGTTTTATATATACAATGGAATATTATTCAGAATGAAATCTCGCCATTTGTAATGATGCGGATGGAGCTAGAGATTATGATGCTATGGGAAATAAGTCAGAGAAAGACAAATACCACATGATTTCACTCATATGTAGAATTTAAGAGACGAAAGAGATGAACGCAGGGGTAAAAAGAGAGGAGAAGGGATAACTTCGACACAGCTTCTGTGGAGATTTCAATAGCACAGATTGGAAAAGTTAGACATTGCATTAGATATTGAATAAAACAAGTTCTAAGAAGGAAAGACAAAATTATTTCCAGTAACTCTTACATTTTTATATATTTCAGTGTTACATTTAATTGGAAAATCACCATGAGAGTAATCCTTAGTGACTAGTAGCGCAAAGAAGTAACGTCATTTAACAATTCTAAGAAAATGAAATTTTACAGAAACATATGACTTTCTTCTTCCATTTCACATTAAATAAAACAAGTTCAAATTATATAATTCACACACAATGATTTAATCTTGTTAATTAGCTAGGCCAAGAATTTTATTCTATAGAGTTGTAAGTAATATTAGATAGAAAGATATTTTTTGATTCTTTCTTAAATGTGCTTTTCTTGCCTAACAGTGCCAATATCTTACTCTTTTGTCTGTGTTCTAACAGTGGTATGAATGAAATAAGCATCATTATTGCCTTGTAAAATTAGTTAAGAAGATATTATTGTTTACAACATGACGGAAAGAGCCTTTGGGATTTCTTGATACCATTGGTTTGTTTGCATGTTCACTTTTTACTGTGCTGTCTACTTGAAATAGTTTTGTTTTTCTGGGGAATTTTCAGTGGTATATGGAAAACTGAGGAAAATAAATTTCAGTAAAAAACAGGCATCTAGGGCGCCTGGGTGGCTCAGTTGGTTAAGCGACTGCCTTCGGCTCAGGTCATGATCCTGGAGTCCCGGGATCGAGTCCTGCATCGGGCTCCCTGCTCGGCAGGGAGCCTGCTTCTCCCTCTGACCCTCCCCCCCCTCATGTGCTCTCTGTCTCTCTCATTCTCTCTGTCTCAAATAAATAAATAAAAATCTTTAAAAAAACAAAAAAACAAAAAAAAAAAAAACATAGGCATCTACCTGCATCAGGCTCCCTGCTCAGCCAGGAGCCTGCTTCTTCCTCTCCCGCTCCCCCTGCTTGTGTTCCCTCTCTAGCTGTCTCTCTCTCTGTGTCAAATAAATAAATAAAATCTTAAAAACAAAACAAAACAAAACAAAATAAAACACACAGGCAGTTAAAACTAATTATAAAATAGTCTCATCTCCTACTTTTGTGCTGTTACTATAGCCAAACTGATTATTTCATGATCCACTGAATTGTCCTTGCACCTTCCCTACTTTGGGTCATGTTGTTTTTGCCCTTATGATATTCCTCTTGGAGGAGCTTGTCTCTTTTTCTACATCTTCCCCTACTGAATAAGATATGTCAAATGCCATGTTCATGAAGACTTTATAAAAACTTTTTTTTAAATTTTCTGAAATTGTATAATTTTTGCCCAGTATTTCTCACCATTCATTATCATATGATAATTCTCTAATGTTCAAGTAGGCCAACTAATTATTAACTCACATCTTGTTTGTTTGCTTTTTTTTCCCACCAGCCTAGTTTTTTATAGGCACTAGCAACAGGAGAATTTTAAATCAGTCCTTAAAACTCCACAATTTCTCCATATTCTTTAAATACTCACTTACTTCATACTCTATGGAAAAAATAAAAACCATCAAAATGGAACCCCCCTTAGATTGGCAAATCCACCTGCATCCACATATTTTCTTATCCATGCTTCTTATGCTTCTACTTTAACTAATTTTATTCTTCATAAAATTCAATCAACTTATTAAAGAATAATTTTGCCTTTTTATCCCATTATATTCTCTTAAAATTCTTTTTACCTATCTCCAAGCAATATTTGATTATCAGTAACATTTTTAATACTGTAGATATCTTATAAAATAAGAATTAAAAACACAAAAAAGAAAGTAAAATGAGCCAATGACAACTAACTATTCTGAACATTTGTCGATCTAATTTTCCAGTCCATTTTCTACACAGTCAGAAAAATAGGCAAAATGTGTTTTGTTTTTTTTTTTTAAAGATTTTCTTTATTTGAGAGAGAGAAAGTGTGAGAGAGAGCATGAGAGGGGAGAGGGTCAGAGGGAGAAGCAGATTCCCTGCTGAACAGGGAGCCCTATGCGGGGCTCGATCCCGGGACCCTGGGATCATGACCTGAGCCGAAGGCAGCCGCTTAACTGACTGAGCCACCCAGGCCTCCCTAGGCAAAATGTTTTTGATTGAATTATTAATATATCATGAAAACTTTCTATATGTTGATTAAAAACAAAAACAATAATACAACAAACAGGCTCTAAATGGATTTCTTTATACTAAGACCCGCATCACCAAACTGACATAACTTAACTACAGTTTCATCTTTCCCAGAAATGGAATATTAAACCAGTCAGTCAAAAATCCCCTGATCAGCATTAATTAATTTATTTTTTTAAAGATTTTATTTATTTATTTGAGAGAGAGAATGAGATAGAGAGAGCATGAGAGGGGGGAGAGTCAGAGGGAGAAGCAGACTCCCCGCTGAGCAGGGAGCCCGATGCGGGACTCGATCCCAGGACTCCAGGATCATGACCTGAGCCGAAGGCAGTTGCTTAACCAACTGAGCCACCCAGGTGCCCATCAGCATTAGTTTAGTTAGGTAATCTGCCTGATAGACCCTTGTCAACCCCTAAAGGAAAATAGTCCCGTAATAATCAACCTGCTTTTTGTCAGTATAACTTCCTTGTTTCCTCTTTCTTCTACCTATAAAAGTTGTTCAGTTTGTACAGTTCTTTGGAACTCCTTTTTATCTGCTAGATTGGATGCTGCCTGATTCAAAGTGATTTTTGCTCAAAAAAGTCCTATATTCTATATTATGCCTCACTTTATCTTGTAGCAGTATCTGGTTATTTTCTGGATGTGATCTCCAAAATATCCTCACAGCAACCTGTACACTGGGTTTGACCACACAACTGATCACCATAGTCCAGTCAAGTTTCACATCAAATTCATCATCACGGCCCCTGATAGATTTCCTCTTCTACTTCTATATATCTTTTTCATTGGTTCTGTTGCCTATTTTTTTCTCTTTAACACTTACCAATTAGTTCCTATTTCTTCTCTTTACCCTAATTGTTATCTCTGTAAAAATCTTCTACTCACATTATTTCAAGTATTACAATGCAAATAGCTCACACATTTGTTTTTCTAACTATAATTGGTCCCTTAAACTCCATATGAACATATATTCAACCAAATATTGAAAAGATATATGTATATCTTCCACAAATCCTCATTAAGATACATAGTTATGGATTATGTAAAATCCTATTATTTCAGGGGCATCTGGGTGGCTCAGTGGGTTGAGTGTCCCACTCTTGATTTCGGCTCAGGTTATGATCTCAAGGGCGTAGAATTGAACCTCATGTCGGGCTCCCTACTCAGCATGGAGTCTGCTTGAGATTCTCTTTCTCTGTCTCCCACTGTCCCTCTCCCTACTTGTGCACATGTTATCTCTCTCTCTCTCAATAAGTAATTTTTTTTTAATTCCTATTATTTTAAAGCCATATCCTACTGCTTTTCCTGGTTCTAGTAACTGAAGAGATAAATTTGAAAATGTTATTCTTTACATAAAATCTTTCAATTTTCTATTATCTTTAGAATAATGAATTGGTGATGAAAAACTCTTTACTACCTCAGTCTATTTTCAGTTACATCTCCAGGGCTTTCTATAACGAACTTCAATCCCAGAATTTACTATGTAATACCCAGGCTACTTGCTATGTTACTTATTGAAAAAATATTATCGAGCAAATACCAAGTGTTAGTCACTTTATGGTTCCCCTACCTTCTGGCCCATCAATTGGTTTAGTCACACAGTATAATACACAACCTGTTCTAAAACAGAAACAAAAACCAACTAAAGATCAGTATATACTAAAATCTATAATATTTAGATATATTTAGAGATATTTTATGTTAGATAATATGTAGTCATCAATAATGAAGAAGCTATGACTAAAGTCTATTCTTTTCTATTTTTTTTTTTTTCTCTTTTGGTATAAAATGTTGGTCTGAGAAATGCCAGTCTGAGACTTAGGGAGGCAGAAAATAACAAAATGTTTAGCTTACATGTCACACAAACTAATGGTTTTATGTCCCCTTTTGAACATGAAATAAATTATACTCTGAGTTCATCCACATGGGATTCCACCCATTGAGTTAATTAAGATTAACTAATTCTCAAAGATCAGAGGCCACAAGTCAGATGAGTAAAATACATTTTAAACAGTTGTGTCAGAAAATCTTCACCATGTTTGTTAAATTAAGATTTTCAAATTAATTAACTGAGTAAAGAAATATAACAGAGTAAAAAAGTACAAAGAAGAGAAAAAGCTAATATATACCAACTTTAAGGAGGATGTCCTTGAAAATATAAAGTTATCCTGTAAAATATGTTTGTCAGTCATTAACTGAGTGGAATGCTTTATAATATTTCTTGCCCAAACTGTAGTTAAGAAAATATGTATCTAGGTTTACCTTAATTATTGGTTTTTATTTTTGTATATTTAGAATCCCTGTCAAATATTTTTTAATGTTGAAGTTAATTTAAACATCTTCAACTTAATAATAATACACTGATAAGGATGAAAGGAAAAGGCTCTTTCAAAATTAAACTGAAACGGCATTTTAACAGATTTTTGTACAGGGAAAACCTCTAACATACTGTGTGTTTCTCTTATATATTTAATCTTTTGCTCCCTTAATTTTGATCTGTATTTGATAATCAGAGAATAAATAAACAAAATGGAGAATACCTTAATTCTAATTTAAATAAGAGATTTGAATTAAAATTACATAATATAAAGGATATGAGGGCGATCTGGCTGCGACATCTGTCACCCCATGATCACCAGGGTTGATTCGGCTGATCTGGCTGGGTAGGTGGGTGTCCCCTTTCTCCCTCATGGCTCCATGTGCGTCCCTCCGGAAGCTACGCGCTGGGTAGAAGAGGACGATACTCCCAGATAGAGGAGGACCATTCTTCGGTCAAGGGTATAGGAGTAGCTGCATTCCCATGCTAGAACACGAGTTCTCAAGGTCCATTTGTAGGAGAACGTAGGGTAGTCAAGCTTCCAAGACTCCAGACACATCCAAATGAGGTGCTGCATGTGGCAGTCTGCCTTTCTAATAAATAAATAAATAAATAAATAAATAAAATTACATAATACATAATTATAATGTTGATTATGAGAGTAAGCAGCTAACTAAAGATCCTAATAAATACATGACACTGGTATCAGGAATGAGAAAATAAGGGAATATTTCACCCACTAATAAATGTATAACATTGTTTTTAGCAATTTTGCCAGAAATTGTTCATTATAAAATCCATTCAGTTAATATTAGAATAAAAGTTATTGCTATTACAAGATTTTTTTAAAACCTCATTAAGGTAATTTGCCACAATGAAATAATTAGCACAGAATTTATGCTAACTTCTTGGATTCTGTGATTTTTGGCAATATGTTTAGAATGTGTAATTTGTTTTTATCTTTTATCTTTTCATTCAATAATATCTCATTAAATATTCAATTTTAGGCCCTAATCTCTCTAGTAGGATGTCAAGCTATTCAAGTTCTTGTTGCTATACACCCTAACACCTCTATCTCACTTGTAGGAAGGAGGTAAGATGATATGAATGCGTTTAGGAAATAATATTTAATACTGGTCATAACTGGAAGGAACATAGTTTATTGAGATTTTTCTCACACCTCTTTTCTTTGGTTCTGTTAGGATTCCTTTGTATTAGTCTCATTTGCTTTCCTATCTCTATGGTAATATGAGCTTTGGTCATTCATCCTTTTATTAAGGAATCTAAATGAGAAACGGGTGTAGCAGAAAGAAGTGGTACAAAGTTAAGACACTAAGCAAAAAGAGTCCTAATACTCCTTATGGTGGTGGTCAGCAGAACCAGAATATGCGTAAGGTTTAAAGCAATACAATAATGTATATATGAGTGTGTTCTTCATTTGTATTTTTCAAGTGGCCAAGTATACAATACATGTATTGAAACAGATTATCCCAATTCTGGAGAATTAGATATAAAGGCTAATAAAATATTATGTTTCCTCCCCAAAATTCCAAATACTTTGCCAAATAAAATCATATTCAATTTTAGCCATGAAATCATTAATTATACTTGTCAATTTGCGTGTCCTTGTGGCATTTGAGTTTGTTCTATTACTACTTACCTACTTCCAGTTGAAAAAAATTAAAAACAAACCAACCCTAAATTTGAAATATTTAGCCAAATAATTAATACTTACGAAGTGATTATAATTCAGACTCAAACTTACTAGGCAAAGAGTTATATTATTGTTTATTTCTTCCTTGTTAAGATCGATTCCCATCTTGGACACAGAGCTATTCAGTGACTAATTTAAATTGGTTGAAATATTTATATGATGCACACTTTAAACTATGCTTCCCCTTCTCTAATTTGTAAATACAATGAAATAGCTGTCAAGTATATGCTTAGTCTGTAATTGACTAGTGCGAAGAGGACAATCTTATGATTGTCTTTTGGAAAATATATGAACATTTTTATAGTACAAATAAATGGTATAATATAATCATTGGGAATTGCTTGCTGCAGAAGGAATATTATTTCTTTCTTTTTTTAAGGAATATTATTTCTTTTAAAAGATGATTTTATATCTTTCATCACCAAAATGGTATGAGATAGAAAAGAGAATGAGCAATTTAGGTAGATTTATTTGCTTTATGGTTGAACTA
This sequence comes from Neomonachus schauinslandi, assembly GCF_002201575.2. Lineage (NCBI taxonomy): Eukaryota > Metazoa > Chordata > Mammalia > Carnivora > Phocidae > Neomonachus > Neomonachus schauinslandi. The sequence continues at coordinate 90,246,854 of NC_058404.1, forward strand.
GCTTGATGTATTTTCAGTGACACGGGACAGTAAATGAAAAATTTAGATACTTTATTTCAAAACATCCTTTTTTTTGTTTGTTTTGTTTTGTTTCCTCCTGGGAATATTTGCAAGTATACTGTATTGATTACATCTTCCTAGAGAGTATGAAGACAGATTCACAGGGACTTAGTTTTCTTTATGATAGAATCTACGTGACACTCTTTTTGGAATGAAGTAGTTTATAATCTAACTCTGACTTGTTTTTTTTTTTTTGTTAAAGCATTAATATTATAGGAGGTCACAATGTTGAGGATTCTTTTAAAATCTTGTGTTTTCTCACCTTTTTATAAGGTGAATAAAAAGTACTTTCTACTAGACAGAAAAATGAATAAAGTTGTTCTTTTTAGACTTGGTACAAAAAAGTCAAAATACTTTCCCTTAGTAAATCAGTAACAACACATATATTTTTTTTAAACATCATGCTGTATCTTAGAAAACATCTCTTAACCTTGTTTGATCTTGGGTGAGCCTCTTAGAGCAAACACAATGTGATTCTTCTTTACAGTTCCGTTCTCGGCCTAGAAGCACCTTTTATGCTTCTTCAATTGTGATTTCTCTATCCATTCTCCTTTTATTTCTTCCTGTCTCCTTCAAAACAATTTCATCAGTCATCTGCCCACCAGCCCTCCCTTATATTTGTATTGTCTTGTTTTCTACCATTTCTATTAGTTTTGCCCCCAAAATGTCATGTTTTCATTCTTGAACTAATTTTTTTTTAAGATTTTATTTATTTATTTGAAAGAGAAATAGACAGAAGAGCACAAGCAGAGGGAATGGCAGAGGGAGAGGGAGAAGCAGGCTCTGCACTGAGCAGGGAGCCCGATGCGGACTCCATCCCAGGACCCTGAGATCATGACCTGAGCCGAAGGCAGACGCTTAACCATCTGAGCCACCCAGGCGCCCCCTTGAACTAATTTTTTAAACTCATACACACCTCAAGTTACATTTTTATTCAAACTAGTTCTTTGCTTTAATTTCTTAACTCCTTAAAAAAATGGCACATACTCTATTTTTCCCATTTTAATCATAATTCCTTGTAATATGTTTCTGAATCGACTATGCTTATAAATTTACACTGTTTTAGCTTGTATGCATCTCATAAATCCCTCATTTTCCTTCACTTCTTCACAGTATTTAAAAGTGAAAAAATCAATTACATCTTCAATTTTTATTCTTTTATTTTGAACATCCTTAAAAATAGACACTTCTAGATTATAGATAATCCTCAATCCTTAGCTGTGTTCCTCCCACCCACCTTGCTGGAGGAGAGGTCGGTGGTGGTATGGGTTAACGGTTTATGGGCATTAAGGAGGGCACTTGCTGGGATGAGCACTGGGTGTTATATGTAAGTGATGAATCACTAAAGTCTTCTCCTGAAACCAATACTACACCATATGTTAACTAACTTGAATTTAAATTAAAAAAAAAAGGAAAAAAAAAACTGTTTTGATCTTTTAAAATGAAAAGATAGAGATGAGTTTGAGAAAAGAAAAAAAAATTAAATGGAAAGTAACCATTGTACAGTATTAATAAAGAAATTAAGGTAAAAGGAAAGTATGTTAAATATATCAAAGCCAAAGAGTTTTAGGATTTAGATTCCAATTGGTTAAACAGTAGGTTTTTGTTTTTAGTTTTAAAGATTTTATTTATTTATTTGACAGAGAGGCAGAGAGAGCACAAGTAGACAGAGCGTCAGGCAGAAGGAGGCTCTCCGCTGAATGCAGAGCCCCATGCAGGGCTCGGCCCCAGGACCCTGGGATCATGACCTGAGCCGAAGGCAGACGCTTAACCAACTAAACCACCCAGGTGCCCCGTAAGCAGTAGGTTTTATTTCTGTTTGATAAATCACAACACATACCATTAGTAGAAGAAGAATAAAGCACCTAAATTAATTAAAATGACCTGCTCATATATTAAATGTTTACATAGATAATATCCAAATTATTTATCCTCCATCACACCACACTGGAAATAAACAAAAGGATGACATATCTATCCATTCTGAAATAAAAACCCTTACCACTTATTTAAAACATACTTACAAATCTGTGAGTGCTGGCTGGATATTTGCTTTAGTACCTATTTTCACACTATGATTTTTCAGCCAATAGAAGTTTATACGAGAGTGATGTCTAATTATTAATTATTGATAGAATTTTGCAATCTTATTTGTTGTTCACTATAAAATATGCAATATAAGTTTTAAGTATTGAGTTTAAGGTATTATTGAACATCTCCACACGTACATTTTTAATACATAAGTTTCAAATTAAATAGAAATTGAGGGACATCAGGTTAAGGTGATATATTAGACTTTAAAATGTCTTCTCATTTTGAAAGAGATACCATGTTGAACCCAAATTTTCAAGAGATTACCTTACTGGATGCAATCTCAGTGTGCACTGAAGAACAAAAACTCAGGCTGGAGAGTGGAACTGAACTCTCGTCTGGCATCAGTGGAATAGTGGGGAGATTGCTGGAGCATGAGGCTCATCCCTGAAATCTAGTTACTAAGGTGAGGTGAAGGCTTCTTCTTCCACACAAAAAAGTCAAAGAAACATCTCCTCACTAACTAGAGGCCTGGGAATTACGACTTTGTAAAGTGGGAAGAAAAAGGCACAAGGACAGAATGTGGTAGATAAGAACTAGGTCGCATCTACCACTGGCTCCATAATGGAAGTGATAAGCTATCTAATATTGCTGAGGAGAAGGAATCATAACACATCGTTATAGCATGTGTGTCTGGACTGGGTGTGAGGGCAAGCAATGGAGTCAAATTAACAACTGAGAAACCAATAAAACAAAATGAAGTTTCAAAACATATGCATGTATAAGTTTTACACATACACACATAGCAGAGAATAGAGTATTCCTATCTACAGTGCTAAATATGATAGAGATCACTTACATTTTTATGCAAATTACTGATATTGCGATTAATATTACTAAGCATTGCAAAAAAAAAAAGAAAAAATATATATGACTGAATGCTTGGAATGCAATTGACGGTAGAAGCTGACCATGGGTGATCCAAATGGTAGGGTTATAAGTAATTTAAAATACCTGTAATTAATATGTTCAATAAAATAGAGAAAAGATGGACAAAATAGATAATGAGATGGATATCATCAACCAAGAATTAGATTGGAAAAAGAATCAAGTTCATTCTAGAAATGAAAATAAATATATTTTTTTAAAGATTTTATTTATTTATTTGACAGAGCAGGGAGCCCAATGCGGGGCTCGATCCCAGGACCCCAGGACCCCAGGACCATGACCTGAGCTGAAAGCAGATGCTTAACGACTGAGCCACCCAGGTGCCCCATGAAAATAAATATGTTAACTAAAATAAGAATTTGAAAAAAGTGTTTTACAGTAGGTTCCATATAGCAGAAGATCACAGAGTTGAACAGGAAGACAAACTAGAAGCAGAGTAGAAAAAATAATTTTTTAAAAGTGTAGAACAGAACATAAGAAACCGAGGAGATGCCAAGCAGTCAAGCAATCTCCAAGCAATAGTGACTACATGACTGCTAGGTTGTTTTGTTACAATTCCGTAGATTCAGCCACTGAGGCAACAATGAGCCCATATGTATTTATATAGTTTATTACTTAAATGGATAACACAGACAAGATCAACATGTTACCAGCACCTCTTGCCCCTTGTTCCATAAAATGACCGAAGTGGTGGTGGGGGGTGGGGGCAGATGACAGATGGCACAAGCAGTGGGCTGCTCTGTAACAGAGGATAGATTCTAACCTTCAAGTGACTTTATAGTCTCCATTTATACCCAAAAGGTTACAAAATGTAAAAACCCAATGCCTCACTGGAACGATGAAAGTAGATGGTTAACTGCCCTGTGGCAGCCTCCTTCAAGTTAAGGAAACTTCTGAAAATCAGCAAACAGTTGAGAAATGGCCTTGTGGTAGCTCTTCACAAAGCTGCCTATATTCCTATATTCCAGGAGATGATCACATGGTGTTCTGCCCAAACTTGGGTCAGACTGTGCTTGAGCCTTCCTTCTGTGTTTAGTGTGGGCACGAAGAGTTTCCAGGAAGCCATGATGAAGATATCCCCATTCAGTACACAGAAAAAGTTCTTACATACCTGCAAATGGAGCTCCAGAGAGAGAGGATAGGAATAATAAGGAGGAAGAAGCAATACTGCATTTGCAATTAATGAAAACTTCCCCAAACTGTTGTAAGTCATCCATCAATGACCAAAGAAACTCTATGAATCCCAAAGAGGAAAAGACACAGAGGAAAGAACAACTAGGCTTAATATAGTTAAATTGATGCAAACCAAGTAGGAAGAGGAAATATTAAGAGCAGCTAGAGGAAGACACAAGTTCCCTTTAGAAAGCACCAGTAACACTGGCTGCAAACTTCATAAAACAATGCCAATCAGAAGACAATTGGCTGCCATAATGTTAGAAGACAGTGACGGTGTGAGAAACAAACTGAGGGTTCTGGATGGGAGGGGGGTGGGGGGATGTGTTAGCCTGGTGATGGGTATTGGAGAGGGCACGTTCTACATGGAGCACTGGGTGTTGTACACAGACAATGAATCATGGAATCATCAAAAACTAATGATGTAATGTATGGTGATTAACATAACAATAAAAATTTTAAAAAACACCTCATTTGAAAAGAAAAAAAAGAAGACAGTGATGGCCAATGTAGAGTTCTATAACAGATAAAAAGATGATATAAATTTTAATACAATAAATATACAGAGAATATCTGCACTAAAAATTTTATTTGAAACCCAATGGGAATTTTTCAGGCAGAAGAAAAATGATACCACAAAGAAACACAGAAATACAGGAAGGAACAAAAAGCAATGAAAGGATAAATACATGGGCCGTGATGTTGACTATACATTACATTACACATTATGTTGATGATAATGTAATATATTTAGAATCAAAATGCACAATAACAATAATACAGCAGGCTACCCAAAGTTCTAGTGTTTTTAGGAAAGCAGCAAAGTAGTACTTATACTACTGTAGTGTGTCAAAAGCATATAATAAGCAAGGTAGCCACCTAAATAATAGAAACTATGTGTAATTAAGATAGTTATTAAGGAAAGATGGAATAACAAAAATGAGTAGGTAATTATAAATCAGAACCTATAAAAGAAAAAATGAAAGATCTGGCATAACTGAATTATAGGAAAAATATGTCCATTCTAAATTCTGGAGATACATTAATACATATTGGAATAAAAATAAGGCTCAGTTGACAGCATAAATCCTTTAGTGGATAGCGTAAAAGAAAACATTTTCAAAATGGAAAATAGATTAAAAAGGATACACTGAGAAATAATGAATAAATGAGTGAAAGAGGTAATAAAAAGACTTTGTTGAACATAGAGCAGTTGCAAAATATTAAAATGAGGGATTTGGCACAGGGATAGTATTTGATTATGTAATATTTAAGAACCATTCAAACCTGAAAAAAATGTATGTGTCCCTAGGTTAAAAAATATGTGTTTATATGCAGGTATGTGTGTGTGCTTATTTTATTAGAAAGTATAAATAAATATGAACCTTTTTGCTGTCATGTAATATTTGAAACTTCACCATATGAATTACAAAGTAAAATAAAATATAGTATCTACTAGAGAGAAAAGACATATTGCTTAAAATGAATGAATGTTTTCATAAACATCAATAAAAACTAGTAGAAATAAAATAAAGCATATTCAACATGGAGAAGATAAAATAACATATTATTAGCACAATAAAAAAATGTTGCCATTTGTTCTTTTCAGATCCCATTGACTATAATTTCACAGATATTAAATATATAAAATATATTAGAATCAGTTTGATATTCAAAATGTATACAGTATGTTTATAGCAAGCATTTGTAGGTTTACAATTGTGAAATAATAATATAAAAACATGTACATGAATGATATCTGTCAAACTGGAGATTTTTGGTCTTCCCTAACAGATAGAGGTGAAAAATACTTGAAATATGTCTGACAAACATACCAGAGAGAAAGATTCAAATTTATCTCTCATCGTTTTTGTTAGATGCAATTAAAACAAAGTATTAGTATTTGACACTATCTCATTCCCTGACCTTTTCTGTATGTTATAAATAGTTCACAATAAAAAAAAAAATAAATGGGGCGCCTGGGTGGCTCAGTTGGTTAAGCGACAGCCTTCGGCTCAGGTCATGATCCTGGAGTCCTGGGATCAAGTCCCGCATCGGGCTCTCTGCTCAGCAGGGAGTCTGCTTCTCCCTCTGGCGCTCCCCACTCTCATGCTCTCTCTATCTCATTCTCTCTCTCAAATAAATAAATAAAATCTTTAAAAAAAATAAAAAAAATAAATGAACGATATTTCTATAGAATTTAAGATTTTTCCTATTTATTGTAAAGTATACCATTAATTTAGTAACACAGAGTTGAAACATTTCATAGTAAGTATGTGCACTGAATGCTTGATATTCCAATTTCAGAAAGACTAAAGTACAAAAAAAAATATATTCAAAGTCTTAGAAATATATTAGTTACTAACTTGACTGCATTTACACTAGGTCCCAGTGGATAAGGGCTTTTTTGCTTAATAGGAATTAAAGAATAATCTACTGCTTTTCACGTGGAGGTGTTTTCCATGGTCTGCTCCCTGAGGATTATTTATTTGTTTCACTATTATGCCAGCGATCTCTGCAGGAATAATTTCTATCTTATGTCCCAATAATAGCTTATATTTGTAAAATGTAATCAACGTCCCACCTCCTCATTTTGTTGTATGAATCAAAAAGCTTAGCATTCTTTTTTTTTTTTTTTAAGATTTTATTTATTCATTCATGAGAGACAGAGAGAGAGAGAGGCAGAGGGAGAAGCAGGCTCCCAAGGAGCAGGGAGCCCGATGCGGGACTCGATCCCAGGACCCTGGGATCATGACCTGAGCCGAAGGCAGACGCTTAACCATCTGAGCCACCCAGGCGCCCAAAAAGCTCAGCATTCTTAATTCAATTCTGGAATTTGCTTATCTTAGTAAAGAAAAAAAAAAAAAAACAATCATTGAACAACTCTGTGGAGTCACCTATGGTTTTATGGGTAAACATTATTAACTAAGAAATGATTCCACAAGTGAACCAACAGACGGGGAGACCTTGACCTATTAAACACAGTTATGGGATTCCTCAGATAATATATTCCATTGGTAGCAGCCCCAGGTAAATTCAAGAGACTAATTCGGTTCCTCTTCAAATTGCATTCAATCAATGACTCAGTCCATTTGGAGAATCAATATCGACAACTGTCATCTTTGAAGAACCACATTATTCAGCAAAACCTAATTATCATAAATACTTGCTCTATTACAACAGCTCTTCACTATTGTGTTAAAATTATGAAATAAGATTGTCTTGATATTTTTAGTGTGTGAATCTGTAACAGCAGCAGGAAATTAGCTTTCTGTACCATAATATGCTATTACTTTTTGTATTGTGATTCTTTCTCTAGTTTGGAGATTTGATTGTTCAAAATTAATCTGGAGGTATACTAATCATCAACTCTGTTAATTTTCTGAAATTCATGAAACAGTGATGGGAGGGTATGAAAATCTCCTCACTGATCTCGAAAAATACTGAGAAACAGCTATAAATTAAAAACTAATTTAAAGGAAAATTACATACCCAGCTATTTATAAGATAAATACTGATAACACCAAATGGAATAAACTTGCATGAAAGAACTGAATAAACTAGAAAACAGAACTTGTATGAAATAAAAATAATCGATTACTATTGTAAATATCCTCCACATATATTTTTAGCTGCAAACACTTCAACAGACTGTCTGATATTGTTGACTCTAGTAACTATGCTCAGGGTTTATCAAAGGAGTTCTAGATTCTCTGAAGCACATAGGAGTTATTGTCTGACAATGACTTTGCTTCAACATAGTTAGTGTGTTACAGAGATTGATTCTGAACTGAGAAAACTTTCTACCAGTGCCCTGGAGATTGCTAGTGACATAGCACAGACTGACTGGAGAATTCATTATATTTTACATAAAGAGTACAACAGAGAAACAGCATAGTAGCTGAAGAAGGACTTCGGATCAAAAGAGAATTGGCATTATGGCGGTTGCTGTGTTTTTATTTGATATTTATTTATCTTATATGACCTATTAGTATGCTGATGCGAATGATCCCAAAGCACAGAAGAAATCTGATCCAGGGGAGAAAGGCAACATGTAGTAAAAGATTGACCTTGACCAAGGAAAGGTTTGGCCCTTTGTCCCCAGCTACTGGAAGGGAACCACTTAGCCTATGGAATATCCTGCCCAACAGGACTGTTTTTGCTTACTTGGGGACCTTGGGCCATGCCAGGTAATCTATTCTAATAATGTGATTTATAGTGGAAGCTTGGGCCACATGATATTAGCATAACCTCTGTAGGGACTGAAGAGTAAGATCAGCCATGTGGGCAAATGGCTATATCTATATATTTTTAAGAAATATTTCCTTTTTTTTTTAAAGATTTTTTATTTATTCATTTGAGACACAGAGATACAGAGAGAGAGAGAGAGCATGAGCAGGGGGAGAGCAGAGGGACAGGGAGAAGCAGGCTCCCCACTGAGCCAGGAGCCCGATGTGGGGCTCGATCCCAGGACCCTGAGATCATGACCTGAGCCAAAGGCAGACGCCTAACCATCTGAGCCACCCAGGCGCCCCAGAAGTATTTTCTTAAGATATAATTCTTTACCTCTAATTATTTGTCATAATTTTTGTAATAAAACTGAGCATAACACTATGCTCAGTTCAATAAATTGAATGAGTTCACCATTGTCCATTTTGAAAAAAAATGAATAAAAGATTTAAGAAAAAAAAAGAATTTTTTAACCCAATATTTTCTCTCACCTCTTTCATCTTAATTAACTCTGTGTTTATTGAAATAATCAAACATCTAGCTATTTGTGGAAGCTCTGGGGGAAAAATTTTTCTACCATGTACAACATGTTGGGCCATGTTGTGATATTCTAGCCTTTAAAAACATTGAAATTAGGGGCGCCTGGGCGGCTCAGAAGGTTAAGCATCTGCCTTCGGCTCAGGTCACAATCCCAGGGTCCTGGGATCAAGTCCTGCATCGGGCTCCCTGCTTGGCAGCGAGCCTGCTTCTCCCTCACCCTCTCCTGTTCCCCCTGCTTGTGCTCTCTTGCTCTCTCTGTCAAATAAATAAATACAATCTTAAAAACAAACAAACAAAACAAAACAAAACAACAACAACAACAAAAAACTTTGGAATTATATAAAAGATACAATCAAAGAAGATCATCAACAAATCTTAGATATGATACCCATGCTCAAAACATTTTACGGTAGTGATTTTAAAAAGTTTCTGCATGCTCCCTTATGCACATTGTTAAGAAGAGCTACTGGACCATCTTTTACTAAGTCTGCATTGCTTCTCTGTGGGTGGAGTAACTACATTCCAACACTTGGTTAGGCATCCTGTTTTTCTGGTAGTTAATGCAGTTAACATGTAGTGATAATTAAAATGCAAAAGTAAGCAGATGAGTATCTGTGCTGAGTCCCAGTCAAGAAGATAATGAAAGATAAAGAAAAAAATTTGCTATGTCTACCTGAATTATCTCCTCTTCACTTTGAGCCTAATTTTATTTTTGTGTCTTGGGCTATACAGATGAAAAACAACAGCAAAACTTTTAAAATGTGTTAAAATTATTTCTCCCCCTTCACAGAATTCTTCATATAAAAATATTTCCTTAAGTCAATCAATTCCAGCTTCTGTATTTCTCAAAAGAAAAGAAATACCCTTGGGGCGCCTGGGTGGCTTAGTGGGTTAAGCATCTGCCTTCGGCTCAGGTCATGATCCCAGGGTCCTGGGATCGAGCCCCACATCGGGCTTCCTGCTCAGCACAGGAGCCTGCCTCTCCCTCTCCCACTCCCCCTGCTTGTGTGCTCTCTCTCTCTCTCTCCCTTCTGTTTGTCAAATAAATAATAAAATCTTAAAAAAAAAAAAAAGAAAGAAAAGAAAAGAAATACCCTATAAGTAAAAAAGACACACATGGGGTACAGAGAACATAGTTTTTTGTCTTTTGTTTTTAAATCCTGTCTCTTTATGAAAGCGGTATGTCTTAGGGTAAGTCATGTAATATTTCTGAGTCTTGCTTACCTTCTTTGGAAATTGGGAACATTGGCACCTCACAGTGTTGTAGGGATAATCTGGTTACATAACATCAGTCCATTCATTTAACAGATGGTATTCTGAATGACTGCTGTGTGGGGCTTTAGATTCTGGGTCAATGAGACACATTCCCTGATATCATGGAGCATACATTCTATTGGGAAGACATATTAAATAAATGATTGCCTAGCCCCTGTGGTTAGAAGCTTTATAAAGCTGCAATGTGTGTTTTTTGAAAGGCCCAATTAAAGACTGAACTAAAAATAACTGAGGCTTCTTATGCTGTGGAATTATCTCTGGCTTTGATTTTGTGACTGGTAGACCCTTCCTTTCATTTTTTCACATAAAATATAATAAGCATCTTAAAAATAAATAAATTTTATCTCATAATATCATGCTAAGTGTTACCAGTTAGATACTTAGGGTCAAATAAACTGGAGGTAGCATGTAAAAACATTTTTAATGTGTTATCTAACTTGGAAAAAATAGTGTAATTATCTTCCCAAAGTACTGAAGCTCTCTTACTAGTCAGATTAGAGGGATAATTTAGGTCCAGAAGTGGAATAGTCAGCTGTCATGGATGGCATAGTAGTGGGATATATGCTGAGTGGTTACACAATGTGTAAATTCACTTGTTTAATCCAGGGAGGGCAGGTGGGTGGGGGATGGGCACTAAGGAGGACACTTGTGATGAGCAAGTGTTATATGTAAGTGATGAATCATTAAATTCTATTCTTGAAACAATATTACACTATATGTTAACTAATTAGAATTTAAATAAATATTTGAAAGGAAAATATATAAATAAAAAATTTAATTAAAGATACTTAAAAACTGAAATCAGTTTTATATACTTAGAAACAATAATTTAAACATCTATTGCTCTTTGGAATGTATATGAATTATGGAAATAAAATAAAGACTAAGAATAAATAAAGAAAGCAGGTAAAAACAACCTCTTCTCACTCCCCAAAATCTGTAAACTGCTTATGGATCAATAAATTATACTGATAGATGAAATATAGAAACTGTAGAAAAGTTATAGAGAATGAGTGAATCATGATTCCTTCATGTTCTTTTTGAGGTGGAGTCAGAATTGAGCAAAACACGGAAGCTGGGTCAGGGGTCAGCACTCACTTTTGTAAAGAAGCAGTAAATAGGCTTTGAGTGTCATCATAGCTCTGTTGGAAATCCACAAAATACAGCCCTTGGAGTGAGGAAGTAGCTAAAGACAAGATGTAAAAGAATGGGTGTGGCTGTGCTCTTACAAAACTTTATTTATATAAAAAAATAATAAAGAAAGAAAAAAGAAAAAGCAAAAAAAGCAGGTGACCTCTGGGTCACAGTTTGCCGAACTCTGATATATAACTTAAAAGACTGAAAATAATTTTTAATATTAGTTTTTATATTTTTTATATTTTTTATTTTTTTAAAGATTTTATTTATTTATTTGACTGAGAGAGAGAGATAGCAAGAGCAGGAACACAAGCAGCGGGGAGTGGGAGAGGGAGAAGCAGGCTTCCCACCAAGCAGGGAACCTGATGTGGGGCTCGATCCCAGGACCCCGGGATCATGACCTGAGCCGAAGGCAGATGCTTAACGACTGAATCACCCAGGCGCCCAGTTTTTATATTTTTTAAAATGTTTGTTAGTTTAACCCTGTTTTAATTTTAGGAACTGCCGTGGAGCCTGGATGTCTCAGTCGTTGAGCGTCTGCCTTCGGCTCAGGTCATGATCCCATTGTCCTGGAATCAAGCCCCGCATTGGGCTCCATGCTCCACAGGGAGCCTGCTTCTCTCTCTCCTGCTCCCCCTGCTTGTGTTCCCTCTCTCGCTGTGTCTCTCTCTGTCAAATAAATAAAATCTTTTTAAAAAAATTTTAGGGGGCGCCTGGGTGGCTCATTCGTTAAGCATCTGCCTTCGGCTCAGGTCATGATCCCAGGGTCCTGGGATCGAGCCCCACATCGGGCTCCCTGCTTGGCAGGAGGCCTGCTTCTCCCTCTCCCACTCCCTCTGCTTGTGTTTCCTCTCTTGCTGTGTCTCTCTCTGTCAAATAAATAAAATCTTAAAAAAAAAAAAAATTTAGGTACTGCCATAATGTATTTTTGCAGTAATTGATTTCAGAAGACAGTAATAGCCAACATACCTTTTTCAGCCTTAGATTCTCAAAATTAGCATTTATAGTTTTAAAATACTAAGCAATGGTCTTTTTTTTTTTTTTTCTTTTACAGTTTTACTGAGATACAGTTGACATATACTGCATTGGTTTTAGATGTACAACATAATGATTTCAAATATGTATATATTGTGAAATAATTACCACAATAAGTTTAGTTAACATTCATCACCTCACATAGTTTTTTTTTCTTGTGATGAAAACTTTTAAGATCTATTTTCTTTTTTGTTTGTTTGTTTTAAGATTTTATTTATTTATTTGACAGAGAAAGAGACAGAGAGAGAGGGAACACAAGAAGGGGGAGTAGGAGAGGGAGAAGCAAGCTCCCCGCCCAGCAGGGAGCCCGATGTGGAACTCCATCCCAGGACCCTGGGATCATGACTTGAGCTGAAAAAAGATGCTTAATGACTGGGCCACACAGGTGCCCCTAAGATCTATTTTTTATCAGCTTTCAAATATTTGATGAAGCACTGTTAACTATAGTCACCGTTCTGTATATTATATCCCCCAAACTTAATTATCTTATAACTAGAATTTTGTATCTTTTGATCACATTTACCCATCCCCTACCCTAGGATCTGGTAACCATCAATCTGTTTTCTGTTTTTATGAGTTCAGTGTTTCTAGATTCCACATATAAGTGAGACCATACAGTTTTTATCTTTCTCTGTCTGACATAGTTCACTTAGCATAATGCCCTCAACGTCCACCCATGTTCCCATAAATAATAAGATTTTGTTCTTTTTTATAGCTGACCAATATTCTATTATATATACATATCATATTTTTTTAATCCATTTATCCTTCGATGAACACTTAGGTTGTTTCCATGCCTTGGCTATTGTTAATAATGCTGCAATGAAGATGGGGGTGGAGTACAGATATCTTTTTGAGACTAAGATTTTACTTTTTTTGGATATATGACAATAGTCTTAAATTAACTATTTATTATAGGTAATAATTTCACACAATATTTTGGAAGGATTTCATTTTTTCAATGATAGATCTTTTGTACTCTTTTTCCTTAAAGATCTCAAAGTTAGGGTCAGTTAGTTTTTTAAAAATCATTTTTGGACCCCAGTCACAGACTCAGATATAAGGACCATTTAACTTCAAATCAGAGTATGTCGGTTGACAGAAGATGGGCCACTCAGAAGGAGTAGTGAGCCTCAGTTATTATTTTTTGACATATAATTGCTGATCAGATTAGCAAAAATATTGTGGCAAAAATAGATTCAGAAGACGCCAGGTTGACATTTCTAAATGCTTATTTGTAGGTTCAATTTAAAAATATTGAAAGATTGAAAAAAGAAAACATGCTTTGGAATGAAATAGAGAAAAAACATTAATAAGATCCTTTATACTTAGAGTTAGTACTATTTTCCATTGTATTTAACTTCACATTTTGTATCATCAAGGGTGAACAAGAGAGTTAGCAGGGAAGGAACTGGAAAGAATATTTTCCATGAAGAAGACAGAATATAAGCAAAGGGAGCATTATAGCACAGTATGGAGGAACTGCAGGCAGTGTGTATAAATGAAGCTTAAACAGAGAGACATGGGGAGATAGGAGATGTGATTTGTAATGGAAGGTCAAGGAACTTAGACTTTATCCTAAAACCAAATTTTAAGGAAAGTGATACAATCTGATTTACATTATGCATCGATCCCTTAGGCAGGAAATTGAAGTGTGAATTTTAATTGAACAAGTCTGGAGATAGGTAGAGTAGCAAGAAGTTAAAAAAGGGACTTAAAGGAAAGATAATGCAGATCTGAACTAGGATAATAAGAGAAGGAACGAACAGAAAGATACAGAATCAATCAATAATTAGGACACATAACACAAACCGTGCATGGACAGTGGGAAGTTGTGATAAAGAAGGACATCCTCGATCCCAAACCTAGGCTAAAAGAAATAGAACAAATCATTATCAGTGAATGTATTCTGAAACAGTAGAAATAATATTAGAATAATAGAAAGGGCTAATATGTGTGTAATTACATGAAATGATTGAAAAGACTTTGATATTAACTGCATCAGTTCAATTGGATTATATGGTTACATTTATCATCATTTCAGGATGATTTTACTAACTACCCAATATTTCTACAAGTAAATATTCCTGAATTCATTTTAACCATCTACCTATAGCTGTAGACTCTTTGAATTTTTAGTATCATAAATAATGCTATGGTGAATTTTCACATATGTAAACTTTCAAATTATTTTCATTATTTCTCCAGGAAAAAGGCACGTGTGTGGCATTGTCACCACAAACATATGAATATTTTTAAAGCTTTTACTTCAGTGGCAGATTGCTTTCCAGTTTCTATTTGGACCAGCAATATATCACAGTGTCCATTTCTTCTCACCATTCCTTATGACTGGAAAAAGACAAGAATTTCTTGTTGAAAAGCTAATATGTCATTCATTTTTAAGTATCATTTTGTACTTTATGATGGAATATATGAATATACTTATTTAAAAATTCTAATTCAGTGAATTTCTAGTGCATATTCTTTAATATTTATGTGTTAGATATTATTTTCATGTTGGTAAGAGTTCTTTAAATTCATAATACTTAACATGCTTGTCCTATTTTTCATCTGTGTTTTCTTTTTCTTTTGGTATGTTTTTTTAAAATTATAGGATTTTTAAATATCAATAGCCTTCCAATATTAAATTCTTAGAAGAAAGTGGAGAGAAAGCACTGCTATTGACATACTATTAATTTGCTGACAGAGACTAGCTGTTGAATTGGTCAACTTTTAGGGAGAGAAGAAAGAATCTTTGAGTGAAGAAAGCAGAAAAAGCTAATAGAATATTTAGACTGGGAATTTAGATATAAAAATATTATGAACAAAGGGAAGGAATAAAAGAGCAAATGTCAGCCACAATGAAACACATAAAAAGTTGTGGATGAATATGGCATGTAAAAAGCATCAAAGTATGAATAGAGCGAACTCAGGGGAACAGTTTAAACAGGAAGAAGGCCACATTATAGAGGTCTTGAGACTAAATTCAAAGAGGTCAGAGTTTATTGATGCTAATGAAATAAGAAATCCATGCAAATTTTTGACAGAGAAATTATTTGAAAATTAGATGTTTATATGTATATATATAAATTTAAGTATTGAGAAAGTGGAAACAAGTAAACAGATCAAATAATCAAATATATCTGATATGTGGACAGTCATAATTCCCTATTACATATTCTGATACTGACTAGTTCTAACTTGGTTGTATTTTTAGGACCAAGAGTTTCAAGTATGTCTTTAAAATCAACATAGTCATTTGTGCAATATGTCTTTTTTATCCATAGTTTAAGACATGTGGAGAAGATATTTTAAAAAATTAGTAAACCCACTTCTTAGTTTTCACTCTTATAGACAGATGGGTAGGCACGAACACACTGTTGATCTGAAGTTGTTGGGTGAGTTAATCTAAATATATAATGCAGAAAGGATGACATTCTGCTAGGCACAACTAACAGATCATTTTAATGTCAACCAAGAATGCACAGAATACAGTTATGCTTTCACAATATGGTTAAAGAACTAACAAGATGGATTGTCTGCTTTTGGGAAAGTGCACAAATAATACTTTGACATAATAGCATTCACAGAAAACCCACAGTATTTTCATGTTAATGGTATTTTACAATTCATTATTAGTATCAAAAGAAATATAGAAAATGGTATGATACTCTCTGCTTCTTAGTATCAGAAATCAAAGGCATTTAATTTTACAAGAAATAGTTAAAGCTAGAAGAAACATTCACCTGTGGGGGAAAAAAGAGGATTTGTGTTTTCTTTTTTTCAATCATTCTTTACTTTATACCAACAACATATTTGATGGAATTTTCTCATTGATGTTAAATTAACATATTGATATACATATAGCTTCTACATGTGTATACAGTTATGAAAACTCTCCATTGACAACATAGTTGCTTGAAATTTCTAACATGCGACTATTACATGGGTACACAAATAGCATTTATAATATATGCAATTATAAAATCTGATTAAGTAAAATGTAATGAAACCACATAAAATCTAGTAGACTAGACAAAGGCGTTCGGTGATCTTGAACACTAAATTTCACTTGTAGCTTTCTTATTGAGGTGTAATTGACATAACATTATAGGTTTTAGGTGTACAACATAATGATTTGATATATGTACATATTGTGAAATGATCACCACAATAAATTTAGTTAACATCCATCGCTGTATATAGTTGCGAATTTTTTTTCTTGTGATGAGAACTTTTAGCAACTTTGATATATACAATACAATGCCATTAACGACAGTCATCATACTGTATACATTACATCCCCAGGATTCAGTAATTTTATAACTGGAAATTTGTTTCTTTTGACCACCTTCACCCATTTTCCTCAACACTCACCCTCCTCTAGCAACCAGAGTTCTGTATCTCTGTTTCTTTGCATTTATGAGTTCAGATCTTGTTGCTGTTAGATTCCACATGTAATTGAGATTATGTCTTCCTCTGACTTACTTCACTTAGCATAATGCCTTCAAGATCCATGCATGTCCTCACAAATTTCAATATTTCCTTTTTTTATAGTGTTATGTTAGTTTCAGGTGTACAATGATTCAACAATTCAATACATTACTCAATACTCATCAAAATAAGTGTACTCTTGATCTCCTTTATCTCACCCCTCTCCCCTCCTACCTCCTTCTGACAACTACTAGTTTGTTCTCTATGTTTAAGAGTTTGCTTTTTTTTTCTTTTTTTTCTTCATTTGCTTATTTGTTTTGTTTCTTAAATTCCACATTTTAGTGAAATCATATGACATTTGTCTTTTCTGGCTTATTTCACTTAGTATTATAACTTCTAGGTCCATCTATGTTATTGCAAATGGCATGATCTCATTCTTTTCCATGACTAATATTCCAGTGTGTGTGTGTGTGTGTGTGTTTGTGTGCGTGTGTGTGTGTATCACTTTTCTTTATCCATTCATCTATGGAAGGACACTTGGTTTGCTTCCATATCTTGGCTATTGTAAACAATGCTGCAATGAACAAAGGAGTGCTTATACCTTTTTGAGTTAGTGTTTTCATTTTCTTCAGATAAATACCCAGAAGTGGAATTGCTGAATCACATGATAGTTCTATTTTTAATTTTTTGAGGAATTTACATAGTACTTTCTACAGTGGCTGCCCCAATGTACATTTCCACCAAGAGTGCGCAAAAGTTTCTTTTTCTCCACAGCCTCTCAAACACGTGCTATTTCTTGTCTTTTTGAAAATAACTATTCAAACAGATTTGAAATAATATCTCATTGTGGTTTTGATTTGCATTTCCCTGATGATTAGTGATGTTGAGACCTTTCCATCAGCTTTCGGCCATTTGTATGTCTTCTTTAGAAAACGGCTGTACGGATACTCTGATCATTTTTAAATCAGATTGTTGTTACTGAGTTGTGTGAGTTCTTTACGTATTTTGGATCTTAACCCCTTATCAGATATATGATTTGCAAATGTCTTCTTACATTTAGTTGGTTGCCTTTTCATTTTGTTGATGGTTTCCTTTTCCGTGCAGAAGTTTTGTCCTTTTTTTTTTTTTTTAATTCAGTGTAGTCCCCGTTGTTTATATTTGCTTTTGTTGCCTTTGCTTTTGTTGCCAAAACCAAAAAAAATAATCTTCAAGATTGATGTCAAGAACTTGCTTTCTATATTTTCTTCTAGTAGTCTTATGGTTTCAGGTCTTATAATCAAGCCTTTAACCCATTTTGAGTTTAACATTTGGAGCTTTTGATGACCTCTAAATCTGCTAATCCAGCAGTAGCATGATTGGCTTTTTAAGCCACTGAACAAGCCTATAATTATTTTTTTAATCTACTAGAAAATTTCAATTAAAGAATTAAAAATTTCTTAATTCAAGGGAAGTCTTCACTATATACTCCCTAGTATATAAGGTGATTTCTCTCATTTCCAATCCCTTCCTCTACTAGACACTGCCATCCCATTTTCTTCTAAATATTTTCTCTGGCATTTTTTGCAATATTTACTATATATGTTTTCCTCACAGTATACCATTTGAGCTTTCTTAATGAAACAGGTCTTTATTCCTCCTGTTTTTTTTTTCTATTTAATATTGTTTAAATGTTCAATGTTTGTAATTATTGAACATGCTTCAATAGAAATCTATGGTTGTAAAGGTGTACAACTTTTGAAATAAAGTTTTATTAAGTAATTTTCTCCCTAAATCAGTAACTGTTATTCTGAAAAAACAATCTATTCCCCACAGACAGATGTAAATTTGTTGCTCAGGGGCAACACTCTAAGAACAGTGGTCATTTTGGCACAAACATATTATGGTTAGTCTCACTTTAAACTAGATGCCCAAACCAATAAGGTCCTTTCCTGCATTGTGCTGCCATATTGTCAAATATGTTCCAACTTGGTAAAATCTGAAACGAAAAATATTTTCTGACTCGTCATGTAGATCAAGATCAGAAAAGGTTCTGCAGGTGTCCAAGGCTTGGCATTAGAATGAGCACCCCCTTGATTCACCATATCATTTTCAGTAGACTATGCTCCATTTAGGCATTTTGACTTGAAGAAAGTAAGTAATATATATTTTTTTGCCTATAGCATAGCATTTATTTCAAGAATAAATTAAATTGGGGCGCCTGGGTGGCTCAGTCGGTTAAGCGACTGACTTTGGCTCAGGTCATGATCCCAGAGTCCTGGGATCGAGTCCCACATCGGGCTCCCTGCTCTGCGGGAAGCCTGCTTCTCCCTCTCCCACTGCCCCTGCTTGTGTTCCCTCTCTCGCTGTGTCTCTCTCTGTCAAATAAATAAATAAAATCTTTAAAAAATAAATAAATAAAATAAAAAATAAATTTTCCTTCAAACATTAGGAACAATCTATATTGCATTTCATTCTTATGTTCAATACTTACATTTCTTTTTGAATTATTATGTTAGGGTTTTGCTTTCTAGGTGTTTGGTTGCTATCACTTTTTCATATGTCTTATATCAACTAGGCTGGACCTAGTTATGTTTAGTTATCTTCTGATTTGTAATACAGTAGCTCATGTCATCAAAATACTATAATCAGAGAGATATTTGAAATATATATCTGTATCTGTATCAGTTTGTGGAAAGATATCTATATATGTATGTTTATATATGTATCTCTGATCTCTCTCTGTATATGATACACACAAACACATACATATATAATATACATATATATGTATAAAATTTTATATACATTATTTTACATACACCATTGACAAAGAAGTGAACTTTATAGCATTCAAATCACATTTGGGGTGTTCTTTAAAAAATCATTTGCTGACAAGAGAGATTCAAATAGAGGAACATAATATAATATGACTACATTGCCATTATGCAGATTGTTCCAGAGCACATAATAATGCTTTATTTGTACCATGCTGTAATTGGCACTTATGCATTCCTTTCTCTGAGAGCCCATTAGAAATGCAATTATGCCAAAACATGATGATATATTTCAGCACATGGAATTGAACCTTTGCCTTTGGCAACGGTCCCACGAGGTAAACACAAGCTCTGTGAACAAAGTATTTACAAAAAAGAAAACGTAAAAGCTCAGTTTCTATTGTAGTGTATACTATTTGCTTTTCACCTAGGATGAGTTTAAAAAAAAAAAAAAAGGGGGGGGAGCACAAGCTGATACTCCTCCCTAGAAAGTGATCAGTCAGGGACTGATAGGATCATATTAGCAGCAGGGGCAGGCTTGTGATATTAACCAGTTTGTGATCTTACCTGCTCCAGATAATTATTTTGCAGTGGAAAGCAAGCAGTAAGCAATATCCTCAGCTACTGCTCATGCTAGGAAGAGGCTGTGTGCTCTGCACTCATTATGATAAGCCATTCTCCTTGGATTGTTGCTGTGTCAGAGTCAATCCTGATGCCATGTATTTTGAAACTCTCCATAATACTAGCTGATTCATCTAGTAAGGATTCTCTCATCCACAACCAAAATGATTACAAATGTGAAAAATAAGCATTTGAAAAAAAAGATTTAGTGATTTTAATTTTTGTAATCAGATGTTGATGAAAGTCCACCATATTTTTGTAAGAATGTTCTAGAATTCTTAGGTCTACATTATAGGATCTTTACCATGATCTCCTAAACTTAAAATATGCTAAGAAATTTATAAAGTGCTTTACTTTATATATTTTAAGAAAAGGACAGAAGCTATTACCTTCTTTTAATATGAAAATACAGAGAATTGGAAAGGCAATAGATTGCGGGAGGAACACATAGCTAAACTAGAACCCACATAAAGCATGAGATCCACCTAACCAAACTATATGTATAGACAGCTTACATTGGAAATACACAATTTGGACATTTTCATGTTACAATTTATTAACTAAAGAGGAAATTGGAAAATATAGTGTAAGAATCAAAGAATGTTAGACTATATGAAACTCTAGAAAAGATTATTATGTTCTGTGAGAAGATTCTGTGATATAAAAGAAGATTTAATATGTTTTATCCTAAATACAGAACTTCATCCCCATTCCCAAAGACAGAACCTAAAGCTTTACTAATGATTTAAGTTAGATCCAGAGAAGCTTTTTCTGAATATGTGTTAGATCACATTGTAGCAGACATCCTCCTTGAAGACCTGCTCCAAGAGGAGGTGACTAATGCTTCAAGGAACACTTAATCTATTTCTCTCTGGTTGATGTGGGTTACATTATTTAAAGCACACAATCATAAAGTATAAAGAAGTAGATTTCAAAAGTTCCTGTTGGCCTGCTGGAAAAGATTGAAAACAAATTTTGTATTTATAGAAAATGGAAATAAAAGTAAATTTAGGCATTTGGACTAATCTTTTTATAGATAATTTATAATGAATTAATACACATAAAAAGAAAATTTAACAAAACAATATAATGACTTTCAATTAAAACAATATATAATTTAAATGTAGCTTATAGACAATTCTGTTATACTATGTATAATTCTTCCTCAACATTACCCCCTCTTCTTTCTTAAATAGAAATGGGCTATTTGCATTAATTTTAATGGTTCAACTGCTTGATCTTTCCCTGCATGAAATTTCATGCTTCAGTGCCTCATACATGCTGATATAATAATTCATATAGTCTTAAGAGGTGTCATGAAGGGACTTAAAGTAGAAATAAATACATATGAACTAAAATTAATGATGATCCCCTACAACTTCCTGATGAGTGGGAGAACAAGGTCATCCATTTCAACACAGTGTCTGCCTTTTCTCTTGGTCTTCTCTGGTGCCACTGGCCATGGGGGTGTGATTACAAGCCCCTTTGGCACTGTTGGGCCACACTGAGTAGAATAACGTTAAGCCCATTCATTAAGGAGTAACAAGGCCATACTATCAATAAAATAATAACGCATTGCCCTGTAGTAAACAATGGTATCCAAATATATTGTAGTAATTCATGCTGCATTAAAAATACACAGTTTAGGGCGCCTGGGTGGCTCAGTCGTTAAGCGTCTGCCTTCGGCTCAGGTCGTGGTCCCAGGGTCCTGGGATGGAGTCCCACATCGGGCTCCCTGCTCGGCGGGAAGCCTGCTTCTCCCTCTCCCACTCCCCCTGCTTGTGTTCCTGCTCTCACTATCTCTCTCTCTGTCAAATAAAAAAATAAATTAATTAATTAAAAAAAAATAAAAAGACACAGTTTATAGAAAAAATTGTATATCAGTTGTTTGAGAAAATGACTACAAATGTTAGACAAGACATACCAACTCATATAGAAAGCTAAAACTTAAGCATATTTTTAAATACTCAAGAGATTTGATAAAATATGTTGCATTTGTTTCTCCTCACTGAGACTTTCCCCACCAAAATTACCCACCTAACAATGAATACAGGTAAGTAAAGTGACTTTTTTTCCATAATTTCAAAATAAGTGGTTTCTTTGAATATCATAAGAACAGTTCTGCCTACATGTCTTAGATACTTCTTATTGTTTATGGAGATATGGTAAAAGACTGCCAAGTAACATCTCCTGAATTTGTTGTTCCATTCCATTGACCTAGAGGAAAGGGCATAGGTAATAAGATCCCACCCTCATTGTCATTACTACTGCTGTTTTGAGTAATCTCAACAACAACAACAGAAAGAGACTATAGAATATTCACCTTTGAACTCACATCCACTGGCCTTTTTATGATATTTAAAGAACATGTACTCATTGACACAATGTTCCCTGTACCTGTTTTCAGAATATTTGAATTTTGAAGGGGTAGTTGTCAAATTTGTGAGCACTGAAATCACATTAAAAATTGAAAAGCAAGAAGTCATTATTTAAACTCCAGAGAAATACTTCAACTGACCCAGGATTGGGCATTATGCCATCATGACAGATGGATGAGAGTGTCACCTCCCCAAACGACATGGGGGATCTAAAAAAGTCAGGATCTAAAAAAGACCACTTCACTAGTGTCCTGTTATGCTATGATACCCATATGGGTCCCAAACATGCCACAGATTATTATCAACCTATCAAATTGACTTTGAAATATTAAACAGTCTTTGAGATGATGCAAACGAAAGGATAATAATATCTTTGATTAGTTGGCATAGCAGATAACATGAAATCGCATATTAAAAAACCCATACCTTTCTTTTTATTTTAAATCTCTAGAAACCCCCATTTTGACAGATTCCTCATTCTCAATTATTTTGTAAGTTGAGTAGTTAGTAGATATTCCAAAATGTCACACTGGTAAAATCTTCAGGGCTTTAAACAAGAAATGTCTACCTGCCAGCTTTCTCATTAAGTGGACTCAATGTGGGATTAAGGATGTTATTTTTCACTTTTGATAGGAGCACAATTCAACTGGCTACCTTACTGCAATTCACATTATCCTTTCCTTTATCACATGTAAATGTATTCATGATGCATTTTTGTGGAGTGGAAAAGAAAAAAAAAGGATAGAATGACATATCATTGTCAGTATAATAAAATGGATCTCCTTAGCCAATTACTACTTTCTTTTGTTTCACATTTCAAGTATAATTCTAGTTGGCATCTCATGTCTAAGCATATTTATCTCGCTACTGAATCATGACAAGGTCCACGATTGAACTAACTCAGAAACCCATCATAAGTCCTTATCAAGTCGATTTCTACGTGTTCATTTTTTATGGTTGCAATTGGTTGAAATCTCATGGGTCTTGCACATTTTCAAAGCTGGTAGATGGCAATTAAACTTAGTTTCAAGCTCAAGCATAGGAATTAGTTTTAAATCACTAAATCAACCTTTACTCTCACCATGGGATCTATTCATGTGAGCTTCACAGGTTCAGCATTCTCATCAACCAAGTGCAGTTAGATTGTACCAGCTTCCCACATCTCTATTTGCCTGTCCAATGTCAGTGCAGCCCTCTGATCACATAAGTTTGGGACAAACAGAATCAAAACAACACTAGTTTGGTAATTGGCAATACCCCGTAAGTATTCCTTTATTTCTAACTTTTTCTTTTCTTTTTGTCCATAAATGCATCATTTGAAATAGCATTTTTCTAAAATTTTTCTTAATATTTATTTTGATTTAATAGTTACCTTCCACATTAAAATCAATTGATACAAAGTAAATTATCGTGATACATTTCTCTTCCTACCTTTCCATATTCATTCAGTCATTCATTCATTCAACAAAATTTTAAAACCAATTTAGTTCATCATAGGTGAGGCACACATAGGTACTTGGAACGCATCAGTGAACAAAAGAAAGATATTTGCCCTTAAATTGTTAATATTCTGGCAGTGAAAGAAACAGTAATCACACATAAAAATTAGTAAATTATAAAGAATTTTGATTTGAAAAGCGTGTTTTATAAAGGGGAGTTAATTTAATAGCACTATTTATTAGAAGGCAGTATAGGTCTCAATGCAAACACCATTTTAGCAAATAACTTAATCATCAATATTATTTAGCCTCTTTATTTCTCCCTGAAACCTTTTTGGATTGGTCAAATCAATTCCTTTCTTTGCATGAACAAATCATTACAGATAAATAGATAGATAGATAGATAGATAGATAGATAGATAGATGTTAGATCTTTTTAGCTCTTTAATTTTCATTTCTTTTACATAATTTATTCCCATTGCATATGAAATATATATGGAAATACTTATTTCCTTATACTTAATAGCCAATTATTTTTTGTGAAATATGTTTTGCCCATCATTCTATTGAGTTGATCTTTTCTAATCATTTGGAACTACTGTTTTATTTAATCAGAATATTAGTCACCTATTGTATACATTGCAAAATTTTTCCAGTATGTTTTTGAAATTGATTTTTTCCAGTAATATTATTGCTATGCAAATAATTTTACTTTTTAGTATCCATATTTACCAATCTTTTATTTGGGGTTTATAGTTTTGTCTCTTGCTAAATATAGCCATCCACATGTTGATGTTTTTCCTAACAATTTGGATGATTTTATTTTTATTATGAAGGCTTTGATGAAACCAGAATTTTTGGTGATGCAGAGAAGATTAAGGGTCATTCTATATATTCTACAAATTGTCAACCATTTGTCCCAGCAATACTATTTTGCCATTATTCCCCTAATGATTTGAAATTCTACTTTAATGCTATATTTCCATTATGTAGTTAGATATATTTGTAAGCTCTTTATTCTTTTTTTCCTGCTTCCCCAACTAGCTACATATGTGCACAGTAACAAGGAATTTTAATTACTGTAGCTTTACAATGTCTTAATAATGCAGGCAGGAAAAAGAATATCCATTGTGTCATGATTTTTATTTTATTGAAATTTGCTGGAAATTCTTGTACATTAATATGATAAAATCGAATATATTAATTTACACTAAATTGCACATCTTTTACATGCTGATTTTGATGAGTTTTATCTAATTGACACAGTCGTGTAACCACCATCAAAATCAAGATATAGAACATTTAGATTATTCTCAGTGTCCCCTGGTGTCCCTTCCTAGTCACCTTGCCAAGGCTGTGAATAATTTGCATTGTCATTATAAATTTATTTAGACAACTATATGATTTTTATTTTTCATTTTATTAATGTGGTGTATCACACTGATTGATTTGTGTATGTCAAACCACCCTTTCATCCAACGAATAACTCCCACTTGATCATGGGGTATGATCCATTTAATGTGCTACTGAATTCAATTTGCTACTATTCAATTTGCTACTATGTTGGGAATTTTTGCATCTGTATTCATCAGGGACATTGGCCTATATTTTCTTTTCTTGTAGTGTCCCTTTCTGGCTTTAGTATCAGGGTAAGCTGGCCTCATAAAATGGGTTTGAGGCTATTTCCTCCTCTTCAGTTTTTTGGAAGAGTTTAAGAAGGATTAGCATTAATTTGGTTTAAATGTTGGGTAGAATTCACCAGTGAAGCCATCTGGTCCTGGACTTTTCTGTGTTGATATTGAACCAGTAAGGAAGCTGACTCAAATTCTTTCCTTGATTTTGGTCTGGTCAGTTTTTCTATTTCTTCATGACTGTATATTTCTAGGAATTTACCCACTTATTCTAGGTTTCCCAATTTGTTGGTGTATAATTGTTCATAATATTCCCTTTTTTATTTTTTGTATTTCTGTGGTATCTGTTGCAATGTTTTTAATTTCATTTTTAGTTTATTTAGTTTTATTTATTTGAGTCTTATCTTTTTTTTGTTGTTGTTACTCTAACTAAAGGTTATTTTGTTTATCACTTCACAAAAAAACAGCTCTTAATTTTATTGATCTTTTCTGTTGTTTTTCTGTTCTCTAATTCATTTATTTCTGCTTTAATCTTTATTGTGTCCTTCCTTCTAACTTTAGGCTTAGTTTATTCTTTTTCCAGTTCCTTGAGTTGTAAATTTAGGTTGCTTATTCATAATTTTTTTTTTCTTTATAGGCATCTATCACTATAAATCTCCCTCTTAGAACTGCTATTTCTGTTCCTCACAATTTTTGTATGTTGGATTTTCATTTTCATTTTCTTAAAGATATTTTTGGTTCCCTTTTTTATTTCTTCTTTGACCAATTGTTTGTTAAGGAGTGTATTGTTTAATTTCCATAACTGGTTTGGAGACTGGGTTGTGGAGGCCAGCCTGGTAGTGCACCAGGGTTCACAGGAGTCCACAGAAGAGCCCAGTTTCTTGGAAGCTGGCCAACTCTGGGTTAGGCTGTGATCCTGTGTTCACGGGAGCTCACTAGGAGCCTGGTCTTCCTGGTGCTAGAGCTTGCTGGTGCTGAGGTCTGCAGTGAAGTAGACGGCTTCAGGTGGGGTAGGTATTTCTCTCCATGCTGAGTAGCCTGGGGCTTGGGGAAGGAGTGATAGGTATAATGTTTATCTATATTTCCTACATTGCTCAATGCTGTTTTTAACTTAATTTTTATTTTTATTCTAATAAAAAAAAGTACATGAAAGTATTCCCCAACCCCTAGAAAAACATGATAACTGTCAAACCTGGTAGGTCTTTCTTAGGAACACAATTATTTTCTGGTTGTAGATCTCAACATTTTTTTTTTAATCTAGAAAAAATGGTATCAAATGATGTTCTGCTAATTTCATTATAATAATAAACTTGAGAATTGATGCCTAGACTTGATGTTTAATTTTGTCTCAAAATTAGATAAATTTATCTTTGGCTAGGAAGATTACAGGAATTAGTTTCATTGGTTTCCCCTGCCTACCCAGATAGTTAATTATAGAAACTAAAATATTATTTTCTGCATTTACACTTAAATAACTATTTTTAAACTCAACATAGAATTAAATGGACACAAAATATTTTAAAATTTGGCTGTGGACTTGGGTCCTTTCTCTTCAATGATCTAAATGTTTTCAGAAATCTAAAATGTCAGAGTTCCCTGCCCTGAAACTCGATGGTAAAATTTCCAACAAACTGAAATCAAAGTCTGGAATCAAAGTTTTTACTTTAGTTATTGTAATTTTATAATGTATTAAAATTTGGATTCCATTTTATTAGGAAATAATCACAAATAATATCAGCCAATATATTTTTGTAAATCTCAGCTCAAGATTTATGTTTTAAAAATTCAAAATATGTGTGTTATAGACAGGCCAAAATGTAATGCATTGTGTGCTATCTCCAACTTCTATATTGGAACCCATTAATCTTGGAAGTATGGTAGGAGAAAAGGAAACAGGGCTATTACTTTTGTTTAGACTGGGACAATATTGATTATTGATTTTTCTGTATTCATTTTATAATATTCAATTAATACTGAGTGTATGGTATATAGAAAGACTTTCATTTTTCTTGACATTGGTTCAAAAGTTACATCATTAAAATGAGTTAAAATGATGGTCTGGATTTTATAAATGATATTGACAAACACTTTGAACCTTAACAAAATATAATAAGTTCGGCATTGCATATTTGCATGTCTTTTTAATTTTGAGCTCTGAACATTTAAAAAACATATTTTTCACACTTTTTTGTCTGACAATTATTCAATTATTTTAACCGCTGCTAAAAAAAATTTATATAAAGAGAAAATTATTCTGGAAAAGTCAAATGAATTCCTAACTTCTGGGCTTATGTGATTATCACATAATAATGTAATATGAATATTAAAGATGTAGGAAACATGAGGAGGAGTAGATAAAATAAATATTAGAAACTCCTTTAGAGTTGTTTGAATTAAAGTTAGATATTTGACATTCTGTACTAGAGAATTAATATATAAATGGTCAATATAAATGTAATTAAGCCTCATTTATATAACTGTTTTATAAATTGGAAAGAAATAAAATATAAACCAAACATCAAAGATATTGCAATGTTTTATATAAAGTGATTAAGTTGAATCCCAACAAAATTAGGGTAAATTTGTTTGTTAAATATGAAGGTATGAACAGGACCTAAAGGATACCTCTTCAATCAGGAAATTAAAACTTCCTGGTTTGATTAGTGATGTTTGCAATATGAGATAATATGAAATGCTAAAGGGGAAATTACAAAAGTCATGGAAATCATTGCATATGGAGCAACACTGAAATACAATTACTTCTATATTCCTATCTTAATGTGACTTCATTAATAATATTCCATGAAATTCTCATATTGGATAATAAATGGGGTAAACAGAGGGATAAATGGATATGATGAAAAAGAAGACTTCTTAGAGCAAGTTGGGACTTCTATTTCATTTTCATTCATGGTTGAGTTAAATGAGCACGCACTAGGCCCATGCTATGTGTAATTTATTTTCCTAGGTAGTAAATATTCAAAATAAAACTATTGATCTTTGTGTCTAGGAATACTAGATGTGAGATTCAGACAACATAGACTGAGCAGACAAGAAAAATACATTTGTAAATGGTTAAACATCTTGGATTTTTGCAAGAATTGTTTCCAAAGAGTTAAATGTGCCTTAACCTCATACATATTTGATATAATTGACAGTAATGATATCTAATTAGAACCTGTCTACTACCACACCTATCTGTTGTGACAGTCAAAGGCAATCTTTTTTTCCAATAGTCTAATAAAAATATTAAAAAGTGGCATGAATGAATAATTTTCCAGACAGGGAAGAGACAAAAAATATATTATTTTGCTCACTTACCTATCAGAGCATGTGTAAATTATATCTTGGAAGAAAGTGACTCTCCAGGACCAGACTCTAGAAAAAATAGAGGGAGGTTATTGATCCAGATACTTTCCAGGTAAAACTAAAATTATGGCATGGTAAAGAAGTCCATCTGGACATCAAGGTGATTATCCAACATTCCCCTACAAAAAAGCTGAATAAGATTGTTGTATGTTAGTAATATATATGAATGCTCTTAAAAATGGGGTTGGGAGATAGTAAATATTGAATTAATTTTACTTATTATTAATAATCATTTCCATTATTAAATTCCCAGGTTGTATCAATTTTTTTTTCACTCCAATATTTTATTTTGCAGTGTCAGATGGAGGAGTTCATTTAGAATTTTACATAACACCAGAGTTTCTGCTTCAGGAACTGCAACCAAAGCTTTCCATTTCTGTAAGTATTATAAAATAACACAAATTTAGTACATCCAAAGTTAAAATATTTTAACAGAATGATTGCAGAATAATTAACATACAATACATCACACATATTTAGAGTGTACAATTTAAGTTTTGACATAGGCACATACCCATGACACCATTACTACAAAAATATACTGAACATACTCATTACCCCCCAAAGCTTCCTCATACCCATTGTATTATTTCCCTTCCTCCCTATTCCTATCCCCTTCTCATCTGAAGGCATCCACTGATCTGCTTTTGTATCTATTTAGATTATTTTGCACATTCTAAAATTTTCTATAGATGGAATTAATACAGTATCCATTCTCTTTTGAGGGATATGGCTTCTTTCACTCAGTAAAGTTATTTTAAGACTTCATTTATCTTGTAGCATTTATTCATTTTTATATTGGGTAATATTCCAATGTATGGATATACCAGTTTGTTTATCTATTGAATTGTAATGAACATTAGGTCTGAATTAATACAAATAAAGCTTCTATGAATATTCATGCAGAAGTATGGATGTACGCTTGCATATCTCATAGGTATATACTGAGTAGTAGAATGGCTGGATCATATGGTAGGTAGATGTATTATTAATTTTAAAGAAATTGCCAAACTATTTTCCTAAGTGATTATCTCGGTGAATGAGAATTCTAATTTCCTTACATCTTCACCACCCTTTGGTATTCCTGGACTTTTAAATTTTAACCATTCTGACAGATGTGTGTTGATATCTCATTTAGTTAGTTTTTTTTTTTTCAATAACCAGGGTATTTGAATATTTTTCATGGGCTTATTTACCATGTGTTTATCTTTTTGGTGAAGTTATTTATCATATGTATGATTTGCAAATATTTTTCCAAGTATGTGGATTGTCCTTTCTTTTTTCCTAGCAGTGTCTTTGAAGAGCAGATTTTAAATTTGATGAGTCCCAATTTTTCAATTTTATTTTTTTTTAAGATTTTATTTATTTATTTGACAGAGAGAGACACAGCGAGAGAGGGAACACAAGCAGGGGGAGTGGGAGAGCAAGAAGCAGGCTTCCCGCTGAGCAGGGAGCCCCATGCGGGGCTCGATCCCAGGATCCTGGGATCATGACCTGAGCCGAAGGCAGACGCTTAAGGACTGAGCCACCCAGGTGCCCTGAATTTTGTTTTTATGGAGCAAGTTTTTATTGTCTGTATCCGTCTAATCCATGGTAATAAGGATTTTCTCCTGTGTTTTCTTCTAGAATTTTTATAGTTTTTAGGATTTACATTTAGATCTCTGGTTCATTTTGACTTAATTTTTTTTTTTTAAAGATTTTATTTATTTATTTGACAGAGAGATAGAGAGAGAGAACAAGTAGGCAGAGAGGCAGGCAGAGGGAGAGGGAGAAGCAGACTCCCAGCTGAGCAGGGAGTCCGATTCGGGACTCGATCCCAGGACCCTGGGATCATGACCTGAGCCGAAGGCAGCCGCTTAACCGACTGAGCCACCCAGGCGCCCCAATTTTTTGACTTAATTTTTGTATGTGGTATGACGTATTAGGTCTAAGTAAATTTTTTGTGTATTGATATTCAATTATTCTTTTTAAAAAAGATTTTATTCATGTATTTGAGAGAGAGAGTGTGTGAGAGAGAACATGAGGTGGGGAGGGGTGGAGGGGGAGGGAGAAGCAGACTCCCTGCTGAGCAGGAAGCCCAATGCTCGGCAGGATCCCATCCTGGGATCTTGACCTGAGCCCAAGGCAGAGGCTTAATAGACTGAGCCACCCAGGCGCTCGATATTCAATTATTCTAACACTATTTTTGTAAAGTCTATCATTCTTCACTGAATTGCTTATGCAACTCTATCACCACGCCATATTTTGTTCTATTGCTCTATTTATTTGAATTTGTGCCGATACCATACATCTTGATTATTGTTGCTTTCTAATAACTTATAAAAAGGTAGTGTTGTTCCTATTAGTTCTTTTTCAAAGCTGTTTTAAATATTGTAGGATTTTGACTTCCATATAGATTTGAAAATTAATTTTTTAATTTCTGCGAAGCACCTGTGGGGATTTTGATTGAGATTCCTTTATATCTATCAATTTGGACAGAATTGTCCTCCTACCAATATCAAGCACTTTGACTCATAAACATGGGATATTTTTCATTTATTTAGGTCTTCTTTATCATACCAGTGTTTTATAATTTCCAGTGCACAGATCTTTTATATCTTTTGTTAGATTTATCCCTAAGTATGTCATATGTTTTAATACTATTGTATATGATATTGATTTTAAATGCAATTTCTGATCATATATTACTATTACATAAAATGCAGTTGATTTTTGCATAAAGATATTAGTTCTTTTACTACCTAATAATGTTCATTTCACTTATTAGTTTCAGTAGATTTCATAGATTCCACTGCATAGATGATCATGCTATTTGCAAATAAAGATACAGAAGATCATCAGAAAAAAACCTTTTTCCTTTCTAATTCAGATTCCTTTTATTTATTTTTTTTCATATTGTATTGACTAAAACTTCCAGTACAATGATGGGTGGAAGTGATAGATATGGATGACCTTGTTTTCTGCCATATCTCAAAAGTAAGGGATTATTTATTTTTTTTTACCTTTGGATATGATCTTAAATGTAGATTTTTATAGATGCCTTTTATTAAGTTTAGGAAGTCTCCATCTATTCTTAATACTTTAGGAATTTCTATCAGTAACGAATGTAGAAGTTTCTTAAATGCTTTACCTGCATTTATTGAGATGGTTATATTTTTTATTTTTAATTTGATATAGTGAATTAATTTACTTTACACATGTTAAATCAACTTGGAAAAACCATACTTGGTAATTGTGTGTTATTTTTTATACCTACAGATTCAATTTGGTAAAATTCTTTTGAGAATTTTTACAGTTTTTGCGATATACTTTTTATTTCCTTGCAGTGTCATAATCTAGTTTTGGCATCATGGTGTTCCTGGCCTTATACAATGAGTTGAGATATATTCCATCCTGCTCAAGTTTCTGGAAGAGTTTGGGGAGAATTGATATTTTTTTTCCTCTTTAAATATTGAGTTGAATTCACCAGTGAGTTCGTGTGGGTCTAGAGATGTCCTTGTGGGGAAGTGTTTTAACTATTAAAGATAGACCCTTCCTCACTGGGCCCTTGTTTGCCCCAGATTTCTAAGTCTCAAGTCTCAGCTCATTGATCTTCAGAGGATAATTCTCCAGCTCAGAAAATGTTGAAACAGGGAAATTATTTCTGAGGAACCAAGATCATATGAATAAAGAATCTTAGCAGCAATAACAATCACTGTGACACAGCTAAAAATGTCTGGGAGAGCATATAATAAAGAAGGACAGAAAGAACAGCAAGAGCCTGGGACTGTGGAAAATGCACAGCAAAAAAAACCTTTTCTTTTAGTGTCACAGTCAAAGTTTACAAATCCACTCAAATTTCCAAAATGAATGTGCAGTGAATGTGCACGTGGATCCAGGTCACCAGCTAGTGTCAGATTCAGTTTTCAGTGAAGATGATCAGTGTATATAGTACAGCTCTAAGCGGAAACAGAACACAAGTAAAGAACATTGAAGGGAGGGGCACCTGGGTGGCTTAGTCGGTTAAGTGGCTGCCTTCGGCTCAGGTCATGATCCCAGGGTCCTGGGATCAAGCCCCGCATCGGGCTCCCAGCTCACGGGAACCCTGCTTCTCCCTCTCCCACGCCCCCTGCTTGTGTTCCCTCTCTCACTGTCTCTCTCTCTGTCAAATAAATAAATAAAATCTTTAAAAAATAAAAAAAAAGAACATTGAAGGGAAGACACGCATTAGGTAGGGTTCACTGATTAGTTCATACTACCACACACACACACACACACACACACACACACACACACACTTCTAACATTTGTTAGAAGCTTAAAATGTCTCAAAAACTATTAAGCATAAAGGCAACATCCAAAATGGGTATTTCCCTATGATGCCAGAAATAATATGAACAAGTAACCTCATGATGAGAAGCTTCTATAAATTGTTTATATTTACAAGTTGTAGATTCCAGAAAACCAGTACTGACTATCTGAAATACTGGTCAGGCTGAAACCAATAATATTTTATTTTTCTGTTGTATTTGTCCCCTCACTTCTCAGGATGAAATAAATTTTCTATGTTCATAGGCTAACAATATCAACATTTGGGTCTTAACTGTATTATGTATTGGGCTGTAGAAATATAACAAAGAAGGGAAATGTACTTCTACTTTTTAAATATTTGGATACTGGGGTTAATGTCTAAGAAATTTTATAGCATGAAAGTAGTTTATAGCAAGACAGAGATGAAAAGGAAAGAGAGACCAAATGAGAGATGGATGTGGACATAAGTCCATTGTTTATTTTAACATGTTAACATAGTCCGTCAGAGAAATGAGGTCAAGTAATTGTCATTGTCTTACCAACCTTTCTTGGGTGGATAGTATAACGACAACAATAATAGCTGACATTTACTGAGTGTTTATTGATGCCAGACTCTTTTCTCCACAGGAAATATGTACCCCCTCATTAAATAGCTCTTATACATGCATATTGTTACAATAGATCTTTCAGGTATTTATTATTACTATTCCTATTTTAACGCGAGAAAACTGAGATACAGTGAACTTGACTAAATCTTTAGGATATAAACGGGTCAGTTGTGGGTTTATTATTCCAATCTATTTGCTTTGCACCTTGAGCTTGCACTAACCTATACTCCGCAAATGTATTTCTCTGTGCTTATGACTTGGCAAAATATTGGTTTAAATTCTATCTGCCTTAAGATAATATGAGAGGGGTTCTTGGGTGGCTGAGTCAGTTAAGCGGTTGCCTTCAGCTCAAGTCATTACGGGGGCGGGGGGGAGTGTCCTGGGATTGAGCCCCTTGGCTCTCTGCTCAGCAGGGATCTGTTTCTGCCCTTCTCCCCTGCTCATGCTCTCTCTCACTCACTTGCTCACACTCGCTCTCCCTCTCTCGTGAATAAATAAATAAAATCTTTAAAAAAAAGATAATATGAGAAATAATAGATAATAGATAATATGAGAAATTTAGAATATGTATTCTTCCCCTAACAAATAACTAGAAAATAAAGTTCAAACCACTTCAAAAAAAAGCATTAAAGTAACACGTATGATGCATTATGGTCGAGTGAACCATTTCTTATTATCCCTTATGGTCTCTCTCATGCACTCAAATACTTCACTTAAGCCTTTCTAATTCATATCAGCCCTAGTAATATGGGCCCAATTCTTTATTAAATACTTTTGTTTTTTATTTTACAAATATCAGAAAAAATATAGTTTAAAATACAAGTAATTCAAAGCAGCAAGAGGGTAACTTTATAAAGATGAAAGCTGTAATTCACCATGTGGAGATAACTATAATAATTCTATTTCCAAAAGCTTTACTAGAGACATATGGAACCAGTAGAATCCCAGAAGAAACAACAAAGTGATATATAAAATGTGCACGGAAGATTTTGTATTATTTAATCAAAACTG
Source organism: Neomonachus schauinslandi (assembly GCF_002201575.2). Taxonomy (NCBI): domain Eukaryota; kingdom Metazoa; phylum Chordata; class Mammalia; order Carnivora; family Phocidae; genus Neomonachus; species Neomonachus schauinslandi. The sequence goes on from NC_058404.1 coordinate 90,281,817, forward strand.
GTTCATTCTAAATAAGTTTTTCTCTTAACAATATATTTTGGAAATTATTATATGTAATCATGTTTTTATTATTCTAATTTATTTTTATTGCCTTAACACTTATGTATTGTTTGTATGGCCACAACTTACTCAGAAACTCAAATGTGTTGGGCATTCATGTTGTTGACAATGTTTTGATACCATAAGCAAATCTATAATATGATCATAAAGTTTTTGAAGTAGAATTTCTATTTCAATCTACCAAATTCCCAGGACTGAAATTGCTGTGTTTAAGAGCACGAGCATTTAAATTGTAATAGGCAGTGACTGACTGGTTTCCAAGAAGGCTGAAAATATTTCACATTTCTACCATTCAGTCCGTTAGAATACAACCTCTCCCTCAGCATCAGGTGTCATCATCCCCCTCCCCACTTTATTTTATAGTATCAGTTGTTAGAGTCTTATTTTTTTTTTCACTTTTTAACATCTATGGAATAAAAGTGCAACTCACAATCAGTGGTACGTTAAATTTATATTTGCAATTTTTTTTTCTTAGTGGCATATTAAATAATGGTTTTTCTTAGAGTCCATGAAATACAGTTAGTTTCAAATAGCTCATTCAGTGGATATAAAATGAGTTTAAAAAAAATCTATGCGATATGAAAACACTGTGTGGTAGTTTAACTGGCAATTTAATTTTACTTTTTGGTAACATATTAAAAAAATACAAGTCTCTTATAAACCATGGCATCTTAAATTCAATGAATTAAACAATATTCCACTATGTTGTACTATACACCCAATAGCTACAATATGTGGGGTCAGGAGAAAAGTAGAAATAAAAATGGCCCCTCTTACCATCACTCCCAATAATCCACATGCATGACAATAAATTATTCATTCCATCCTGAAAACTGGATTAAGATTTCTAGCTCATGGGAAATAAGAAGGAGTTATGTCTGCCAGGAGACACAGTAAGCATCCCACTGAATGTGGAACTGCCACTCCTCACTGGTCACTTTGTGCTCTTTGGGCTATGGGCCAGAAGGCAAAAGAAGGAGTTAATTTCCTGGCAATGGTAATAGATCCTGATTTCCACATGAAGCTGTAATGGCCACTATACAATTGAGACAGGATGGAAAGTACCTAGAACCTAGGGGATTCACTGGGCACTTGGTGGTATTTCTTTTTTTTTTTTTTTAAAGATTTTATTTATTTATTTGAGACAGAGAGAATGAGAGAGAGAGAGCACATGAGAGGGGGGATGGTCAGAGGGAGAAGCAGGCTCCCCGCCGAGCAGGGAGCCCGATGCGGGACTCGATCCAGGGACTCCAGGATCATGACCTGAGCCGAAGGCAGTCGCTTAACCAACTGAGCCACCCAGGCGCCCACTTGGTGGTATTTCTATGTCCAATGGTAATAGGAAACAACTATGACAAGAAGAGCAAAGCAACTAAGACTCAGATGCCTGCAGCATGGATATGGGAGTCACCGACTTAGTCTCATTTGCAGTTATTAAAAAAAAAAATATATACCACAGACTGGGTGGCTTATAAACAATAGAAATTTATTTCTCACAGTTCTAAAAGCTGGAAAGTCCAAGATCCAGGCACCAGCTGATTTGGTTTTTAGTGAGATTCTACCTTCTGATTCATAGATAATGTCTTTTCACTGTGATCTCACATGCTAGAAGAATCAAAGGAACTCTCTAGAGTACCTTTTATAGGGACACAATTCCATCCATGAAGACTCAGTCTTCAAGAGCTAATCGCCTCCCAAAGGCCGCACCTCCAAATACCCTTTCATCTGTCCAGTAGGTTTCAACTTATGAATTTTGGGGTGGACACAAACATTCAGACCACAGCAGTCCTCTTACCATATAAGCATACCTGATTGACCAAAATGTTGCCCAGGGGTAAGAGAAATCTAGAATAGGTTATGGGGAAGGGGGAAGATGAAACTTATTTTTAGCTAAAAGAGCAACTGCAGTAAGTAACAGGACTGTAGCTTGTTTCTTAAAGATACCACCTTGAACTGAACTCTAGGGGAGTATTATGCTTTCCCTCTCAAGAAGAAATAATAGTATCTTGTTCACGCATGATATATCCCCTCCTGTAATTTTGGAGATGGTAATAATTAAGGTACAAGGAAATGTGAGTGGTGTAGTGGACTGCACCAGACAACTCTGATTAATAACTTGAAACCCACTTGTCCTTTCCTTCTTTTAATTGTATCTGTTGCCTGGGCTCTGTTATTGTACTACTAGATCCCAATAATAGTAGATCAGAGAAATGATCTAGTTTTCCTAAATCAGATTTACTCTTTTCTGAATTCATATTAACATACATCTTTACTACATAGGAATTATATCACAGTAAACATTTATTTAAATTTAAAGATAACTATTCAAAATCGAAAGTATTTCAGTATTAAATACAGAAGTACTTAAATATATATATTTATGTAGCTTTTCAAAGTCAAGAATTAAAATGTGAGCCCTTATTAGTCTGATAACAATTTCTAAGTTCTTAAATATCACTGCATTTTATCTCTTGGTTTAAAAAATTATAAAATAATTCTTTGAAAATTAAAGAAATAGAGTTGACCCTTGAATGACACAAGGGTTAGGGTGCCCACTCCCACATAGTGGAAAATCCGCATATAACTTTGACTCTCCCAGAACTTAACTATTAATATCCTACTGTTGACTGGAAGACTTACCAATGACATAAAGAGTCAACTAACAAGTATTTTGTATGTTATCTATATTATATGCTGTATTCTTAAACTAAGCTAAAGAAAATGTTATTAAGAAAGTCATAAGGAGTGGGCGCCTGGGTGGCTCAGTTGGTTAAGCGACTGCCTTCAGCTCAGGTCATGATCCTGGAGTCCCGGGAGTGAGTCCCACATCGGGCTCCCTGCTCGGCAGGGAGTCTACTTCTCCCTCTGACCCTCCCCCCTCTCATGCTCTCTCTCTCTCATTCTCTCTCTCAAATAAATAAATAAAATCTTAAAAAAAAAACCAAAGTCATAAGGAAGATAAAATACATTTATAGTACTGTATGTATAGTTTTTAAAAATCCAGGTATAGGTGGGTTAGGCTGGGCAGGACTTCAGATGATTTTGCAACCTGCTGTCCTTGGGTGGGCCCAGGGGTGGCAAATGACCTGGTGGCTCATTATAGCTGCCCCATCTGCCTAGAGGTGTACCACTTACCCATGGCCATTGGCAGTTATGATCACACTTGGCTCTAGCCTCCAGGAGGTCAGGGGCTGTGGCACCACCATGAAAGGTGTCCACACTCAACCACTTCATTGGCACAGTGGCTGACCAGCAACTTTGCCAGGTCTGGAGCCCAGAGATGCTGACAGGGGGGTGGGGAGGGGCGCTCCTCAGGTACTCGGAGGATAGCGGGTGCAGACCTGTGCACTAGCTGCCTTCCATTCAGTCCATGGAGCCTGGGGTGTTCAGTTGTAAATAATTGCCTGTGTCTTTTGCTGTCAACTCTTTTAAAAAGTCTGTGTATAACTGGACTGGCACAGTTTAAACCTGTGTTGTTCAAAGGTCAACTGTACTAATAACTAGAGAAATGAATTGTTCTTATTATAGAAAACATAATGTTGCAAAATATAAGTTGTTTTAAATTAAGAGTAGAAATTCTTTTGGAATGTGTAACTCTCAATTTATTTGGAAGATAAAAAGGCATATGCGAGACATTTTTTGAGGTAGAAGTATAATAATGTGGGTTCTTTATTACCAAATAGTAAAACTCTAATAACATAAACTATGTACAACAGGTACAACAGAGACAAATAAATTAATTGAATAGAATATTAAGTTTAGAAATAGATCATAATATACAGGTGGACTACTTTCTTAAGTGCTGTTTCAAGAGTATGTGTTAAGTTATGTACTTGGGTAATTGTAAAATTGTGTTTAATGTAGATTAACACCGTGAGGAAGAAGAATGTGTCATATTCATCCACTGCTTGTATATAGATGAATAAAAATAAAATACAAAAAGTGGAAACTCTTTTATTATAATAGGCAATGATGAGCGTATAACAATTGCAACTTTTCCATTGACAAAATATTGAGTAAGAAGAAACGCTCCTGTTTGTTTTCTGTTTAGGTAGTATGAGAGCAGTACTGTGTTAAATTTTAGAGGTTAAAATATTTTGGCCCAATTCTTTTTATAGATGCCAACATAAGTTTTCTCTCTTTTCTTCCATCTCTTTCCTTCTTAATTCTTCCCTCCTCCCCTCTCCTTTATTCCCGTCCTCCCTTTCATCCACCCTCCCATGCTGCCCTTTCTTTCTTTCTTTCTTTCTTTCTTTCTTCTTTCTTCTTTTTTTCTTTCTAGAACTAATTATGATTTCCCATGACTGTTGTTTAATATTCTCCTTATGAAACAATTTAATAAAAATACCTCATTTACATGTTCAAGGGAATCGCATCCTGAATAGGCACTCATTTTCACGCCCAGGGAAGGATCTCATGCTTTACTAAACAGGCACTTTTACTTTTCTTCCTTTCTTTTTATTAGTTACTACGTCAGTAGAAAGAACAAGGGTACTCCTTTTCCAAAGCGCCTGCATTTAATCGGAGGTTATTGCATGTCCTGCAGGAAGACCAGAGCAGCTGGATTAAAATAAACTGTACTGATACAAGAAGGAAAAAAAAGAGAAAGAGAACATTCTCACTTGAAGAATGATTTACGCTGTTTAGAGGGGGAAAAGGAAGCACAAAATTAAATAGAAGCTCTGAAGCTAAATAACCTAGGTGCTTTGGTTTTCCAAGATTTTATTTTTACTTCCCCTTCCTTTGACTCCATCATGTTAACACTCTGAAATAAAAGCATGATAATCTGAAAGTCAATATACTGAAAAGTATCTATTAAAACTTCACCTTACAGAAAAAATACTGTAGTTGACTGAGCTTTCAGTCTCCTGTTTATTAGTGGAAGGATTTCCCACACAGCCTTGGCTATTTTTCAAAGTCTACATTTAAATGCTTATAATTCAATAAGATATGTCTTTTAGGAGTGGTTTACTTACAAGGTAAATTTTAACTTAAATGAAGGCAGTAAATATTTTTTTTTTCTTCATCTTGCTGTCTATATAAAGTTTTAATTGGCTATTTTGTGAGAGGTTATGAAATCCAGTCATGAAAAAGCATAGGAAAAGTATGCACATTTTGGATTTCATAATAACTGGTTTCAATCTTTACAGGAATGTTTTATGGAACAGAAACTATAACTAGAAGTTGCAAAGACACCTGCAAAAATACCTTTCTCCCACTTTTCATTTAATGTTCTCTCTGACTATGCAACTATAGGGCAGAGAACGATAATAAAACTGGATATGTAGTCTGGGCTTTAACATGTTGTACTGTATACTTTTTTTTTTTTTTAAATCCACTGCAGTGGCATAGTAACATAAAACATATTTACAGTATGGAGTCTGGGAATCAGGAGTTACACTTGACTCCCTTTACTGTATCATTCTTTTTCTTGTAATTATGCACACTGACATTCTGAAAATATTAAATTTTATAAATTATATTCACACTAGAAAATGATATAAAATGTCTAAAATACAAAATTTAGATATTGTGAAATATCATCAGGATATAAAGAACAGTCAGCGTGAGCCTGCCTCTGATCATTTAAGGACTGGCAAGTCAGAGAGAATTTTGTCTTTATCTTATGTGGCACTTTGAGGGCAGGTTCCTGTGCCATCATGAAAAAGGTGCTAGGAGGTGGCACCCTTTCAGTTCTGTCTCACAATATAACAATCTCTGCCTTCTCAGGATAAGAAAAATTAGAGCGCTGTATTAATAATGGATGTCATGGATATTAAGGAAACACAGCGGAATGAAGGAGAATGGAATGGAATTAATTCTTTTTTTTTTTTTTTTTAATTTATTTGACAGAGAGAGACACAGCGAAAGAGGGAACACAAGCAGGGGGAGAGGGAGAGGGAGAAGCAGACTCCCAGCTGAGCAGGGAGCCCGATGCGGGGCTCGATCCCAGAACCCTGGGATCATGACCTGAGCCGAAGGCAGACGCTTAATGACTGAGCCACCCAGGCGCCCCTGGAATGAATTCTTAAAAGTGATACAACTGAAAGCCAATTACTGAACAGTCATTAAATATTTCTCAGCTACAGTTACTATTTGCTTACCCTTTCCATGATGCCTATGTTCTGCATGCTACAAAACCAACTATTGTTTTGTAAATTCGCTTTACATATGGTAGTTAGCCGGTAAATAATTACTCATTAATTCTTCTCAGGATATCATTTCTATGAAACCCATCTATATCTGGTATATGCTATCTATAATTTTAGTTCCTCTCTTCTCTTATTATTCTTATTCTTGATTTTGCTTTGTTCAGGTTTAAGTTCTTCATAAAGCATTTATTTTCTTTTCCCCCCTTAATGTGTGTTGGTTCATACATTATATGTATGTAATGAATTTTTGAATCCATTTATTTTAGGTATGCTTCTGAAGTAAGTAGTTTTCAAAAATTTAATCCATTCACTTCGATTTACTTATAATTAGATGTATTTGTTTATTAAATTTCCTGTTTCCTAAAATTAATTCACTATTTATAGAAATTTTACCAGTGTTGGTCACTATGTAATCATGATACAAATTCAAAAAAAATATTTATTGAAAGTGTAATTATTTAAATGTCTATATATTTCCATCAATTTGATTTCTTAAGAGCTTGATACATTAATGTCAAGGAAAAAATTTCAACTGGAAATAGGAAGTGTAAGTTAAATTTTTTTTTAAGATTTTATTTATTTATTTATTTGAGAGAGAGAGAGAGAGAAACAGCATGAGACAAGAGAGGGTCAGAGGGAGAAGCAGGCTCCCCACTGAGCTTGGAGCCCGATGTGGGACTCGATTCCAGGACTCCGGGACCATGACCTGAGCTGAAGGCAGTCGCTTAACCAACTGAGCCACCCAGGCACCCAGTGTAAGTTAAATTTTTGACAAAGAGACGAAAAATATCAAACCAGTTTTATTGACTCCAGAACTGATTTTGTTTTCCTTAAGTTTTGTGGGATGAGAAATAAAATCAAAGTTGTGTTGATTCACAATGAAAGTGGTTTTAGGGTTTTTTTTGTTCTGCTTTGTTTTGTTCGTTTGTTGTGGTTGTTTTGGTCATTGAAATTATCTCTGAGTTAGAGGATTTAGAAGCCTAATAAATAGAGTAGTGAAGTTGGGAGTCAGACTGTTTGGGTTTTGAAACAAGTCTTTGCCACTCACTAGGTATGAGGCCTTATAGCAAATAGCACCTAACTAGTAAGGTTGATGTGTGAACCACCTGAACTGATATGTGTGAGGGGTTTAGAACAGTGACTGGCACATGTGTTCTCACTAAAATTATTATTGCCTTATCATTGTTTTTATTCCTTGCCAGAGTGCCGAACTAATAGAGAAATTTGGCAAAGCTATAAGGTTCATCTGAAACAAGAGGGTCTCTGTTGGAGAAAAGCTGATGTTGGAGACTGTGGCTCATCTGAAGCGATTAGGTTTCCAAAAACAGAATCTGAGAATGAGACAGACTTCCCACAACTTCATAGCCAGTCATGCATGAGGACAGACGTCTCTGTTACAGTGACAGTATTTATGGCTGAAAAATTTAAGGCATGAAGGGATACAGAGGAACAGGAGAGCAGGGAAAGACCAAAAGACAGGGAAAATGAAGGAGCTACACCCCAGATTCTGTCGTCTGTTTTCAGCGTCTCAAATCATCAAAATCACTCCAGCAATGCTAAGGTCCGGGCAAGTGAAGGGGATAAAAGGAAAGGAGCTTTGCAACAAGGGAGTTCCCTCTACAAGGATGGCAATTTCAAGGGAAGGAAATAAGCCTCCGTCCCTGTTCAAAAGAGTAAAATAAAAAATAAAAAATAAATTTAAAAAAGGATCAGTACATCTATTACATGGCAAATGATCTAACAATTATATTGAGGGACAGACTGCAAATAGAACCTAATTCCAGACAGGTCTTTGGGTTCTTTTCATTGTTTTCCCAGATGACTGAAAAAAAAAAAAAAGATTAGGAAGTATATTGTTTAATACATTTAAGGAATCAAATAATGTCCTCCATATGCATGCATTTGTCATTTAATCAATATTTATTGCCAATCAGGATGCAGAAACTGTCAAAACAAATCGTGTAGTGTGGAAGACTTTCGGTCGGTATAGGAATAAGAACAGATACAGGTAACAGGTATAGGTATAAAGATAAGACAGCTATAGGGGTAGACATAGGAAAAGGTGGAGCTGTGTCTGTGTCTATTTGTCTATAAGTTCATTCATTTAATTTTAGAGTGAAACGATTGTAAAACAACAATGTTTTAAGGTATAGAATTCTGAAAAACTGTGGCTGGGAAAATATTATGTCCACCTATTTGGAAAAGACAATCATAATCTAAGTTTGGAGAGACTTTTGAAAATTACTAATTGTTAGATCCACAGATGCTTGGCTTTGCTGGTATTACTATCAAAACAAAAACAAGATAAAACCCTATGATGAGGGGCGCCTGGGTGGCTCAGTCGGTTAAACACCTGCCTTCGGATCAGGTCATGGTCCCAGGGTCCTGGGATTGAGTCTGGCATGGGGCTACCTGCTCTGCAGTGGTCTGCTTCTCCTTCTGCCCCTGCTCCCACTCGTTCTCTCAATCTCTCTCTCTTTCTCAAATAAATAAATAAAATCTTTTTAAAAAATCATATAATTAATAGTAAAGATTACTATCAGTCTTTAAGAAAAATATTTCCTGGGGCACCTGGGTGTCTCAGTTGGTTAAGCGACTGCCTTCGGCTCAGGTCATGATCCTGGAGTCCCAGGATCGAGTCCCGCATCGGGCTCCCTGCTCAGCGGGGAGTCTGCTTCTCCCTCTGACCCTCCCCCCTCTCATGTGCTCTCTCTCATTCTCTCTCTCTCAAATAAATAAAATCTTTTAAAAAAATATTTCCTGGAAATTTTTATTTTAGCTCTTTTATTTTTTTAAGATATTTATTTATTTGAGAAAGAGAGAGTGCTCGAGCAGCGAGCAGGGGGAGGTGGAAAGGGGGACATTGGAGAGGAAGAAGCAGACTCCCCACTGAGCAGTGAGCCCGATGCGGGGCTTGAACTCAGGACCCTGAGATCATGACCAGAGCAAAAGTCAGACGCTTAACTGACTGAGCCACCCAGGCGCCCCTATTTTAGCTATTTTAATCCAACTTAACTAATATTTTTTATAATATTTTAAGTTAGCCTAATTCTATTCAGTCTAAAAGTGATGAGAGCTTGTCATGAAACTAAAATATTATTCTATTAATGGGTTTATTTTCAACAGACAGTTTAGTGAAAGAGCAAGTTCAATTTTCCATTCAAAGGGAATTTTAATTGGTTTCTTGCCATTCTCTAAACATTTATGGAATTCCATTCCATTTTACTACAAAAGGAATTTCATTATAGATAAGTTCATAAGAAATAAAATCCCATCTTAATTTAGAAATAAGTATAGCTTCTTCTCAGAAAACTAAGTATATGAAATTCCTTACAATAAAGAGGAAACTGTCTAAACGCTGAGCTTGCTGCCTCTTCACTTAAAGAATGCCTGTTATTTAACGTACTCACATCAAAAATTGCTGCAATGAGAAACTATATAAAATATTATTCTGGATTTCAGTTTTGCAGATACATAGATACTTTAAACATTGAGGATCTATTTTGTAAGACCTGTAGGTGCTAAACTGCTATATATAAAAAATAACTTCCTTTTAATTGTATAAATTAGAAAAATTATACAAACTCTACAAGTGAAAAAAGAAACCACATACATGTTATATTCACAATTTTTCCTTTTCTCACTTTTTTTCCCCTAGATGATCCTTTTTTTCTCAGATGGATTTTTCTTCTGAAAGCTATTGTTTTTTATTTGGCAAATACATGACATGAGTAGTGCAAAAGGAAAAAAAAAAACAAGAAGGTTAAAGCAGAAGCAAGTTCATCACTCAGTTATACCATCTGCTTTAACTTTTATCATCTCCCTCTCTCGGGCATGTGAGTATGCCTGGACACATTTCCTAAAGGTGAAGGCTACAAGGCACAGAATATTTTGCTTAGTTTAAATCTTTCACAGGAGAATTTGCAAATCGATATAATGAGGTGGTTAGGAGCATATATTTGACATCAGACTGAAATATGTTCAAATTCAGGCTCTGCCGCATTGTAGATGTAAGAACTTGTCAATTTCTTTAACCCTTCAAACCCCAAACACTCAATTCAAAAATTAGCCTAATAGTATCTACCTCAAGAGTTTTTAGGAGGGGCGCCTGGGTGGCTCAGATGGTTAAGTGTCTGCCTTCGGCTCAGGTTATGATCCCAGGGTCCTGGGATCGCGTCCCTCATTGGGCTCCCTGCTCCATGGGAAACCTGCTTCTTCCTCTTTCATTCCTCCTGCTTGTGTTCCCTCTCTCGCTGTGTCTCTCTCTGTCAAATAAATAAATACAATCTTAAAAAAAAAAAAGAGTTCTTAGGAGAATCAAATCAAATTATATACAAAAATAATACATAATGTGTAATATTCATCACCTACTAAGCATGCAACAATATTATTTTTGTGCTGAAAAATGACTAGAAATAATTATAACTTGGAATCATAGTAAATGCATCCTCTGTATTGTCATAAAGAAGATATAAACTTAAGTGAAGGGTATATGCTTATTACAGAAATGGTTTTCTTATGGGGCACTTGGGTGGCTCAGTCAGGTAAGCATCTGACTTTGGCTAGGGTCATGATCTCAGGGTCTTGGGATAGCCCCACAAGGGTCTCCTTGCTCAGTGAGGGGTCTGCTTGTCTCTCTCCATGTCCCTCTGCCCCTCCCCCATGCTTGTTCTCTCTCAAATAAAAAAATACAATCTTAAAAACAAATAAAGAAATGGTTTTCTTGTTCCTTAATGCAAGAGTGGTTTCTTCGTTGTTTTTTTTTTTTTTTTTAAACACCTTACATATCTTCCAGAGTTTGACTGTGTAAGATGTTAGCATATCAAGCTGTAGATACCTGAGTGAATACCGGGGATGAGCATGAACAGATATGGTTATTAGTAATGTAACTAAAACATTACTCTGAAACTTGGGTTCCATCTGTGAGTATAGCTTAGACTTACTATAGAGCTCTGGGTTCTAAAATAGCGCCATCATTGCTAATTTTCCAACACTTGAATTTCAGAATTGTCCTTTTCAGACCCTTTTGACAGACTTTTGAATGACTGAGAATCCCAAGGGGTTAAGGTGAGTGGAGAGAGAGTGATAGGCAATGGAAAGGAAGGAGAGATTTTACTACTACAAACAAATAAGCAGTGGCCAGGGGAGCCCTTGGCTGTGGGCATGGTCCAGTGCCTGCCTTGCTCCTTGGAGTTATACAGGGTCCCTTTGATAACTGGCCTCTTCACTCTCCAGCCTGTCCATATTTCAGTAACACCTTAAACATCCTTGCACACCTTCTCATGGTTCTCCGTGGGAAGCCAGTCACACTCCTTCATGCAAAGATGTCATGTGTTTAGATGCTAGAATTGCAGCTCTTGCTATGTATGTGGTTGTCTTGCAGAATACCTTCCTGCCTTGGGTATTCCTCCCAATAATATTGGTTTAGTCAATTATTTACTTTTTTTTAAATAAATAGTAATTTGGTATTGTTTGCAGCATAAAGAATATATAATCTTGCTAGCTAGCAGCATAAATAATATATACTTTATTTTTTCTAATCAATGTTTAACTTGGTCCCAGAGTAAGTATGCCATTTTTTTCTATTGTTCTTATTTGTTTAGCATTCTTTGTTCTTTCATATTCAAAATCTATATCATTTTTTGTAAATATATTTCTCAAGACTTCTGCAAACAAAAAAGAATAATATGAAAGTCTCTGTCTTTTAATAGAGTAAGTCATTCTAATGAAAATGTTTAATATATTGGGCATCTACCCACTATTATATTTTATATATTTTATTTTCTAAGCTTCCTTGTGAACTTCTCCTTTTTCCCTTTACTTCTCAGAATAGATTGAAATTTCATGATATTTCCACTGCTAATGTAGGGGAGTGTATGCAATTTACATTCATCTAGCAATTAATTTTAATTTTTAAGTAACATTTAATTATTTCTTTCCTTCAAAATTGGGAATAGTTAATATTTATAACTCCCCACCAGATGAGAAGCCAGATATAACCTAACCATTATCCAAGTTTAATTATCCCACTCCACATACATCAATCATGCTCATATTTTTTGAGAATGCTTCTTATTCTCTTATTATTTTGTTTTCCTCATGGCTTATCTTCCTCAACATTGCAACATTACCTCGAACTTTCTGCAGACTCTCATGAAGAAATAATCCAAGTTATTTTTTCTCTCTACTTTATCTCTGCTCTTCCTCAGGTTGGTTATTTTATTCACATTGTTTTTCTGTTTGTTCTTATTTGTTTGTTTGTTTGCTTTCAAATGACTAATGACTTTAAATTAGTCACAGAGACATAACTAAAGCATTGGCTTCCTTAATTGCAACGCATAATATTTCTATCCAGCTTTGAAGGTCTGCTTCACATCCATCTTTCCACTGTGTGTATCATATGGTTGTGTCTGTGTGGGTAGGTGGGCAGGGGGTATTTAAACAAGGCTGTCGATTGGAGTGGTCATAAAGAAAATAGCTATCAGCCCAAGTGAATAAAAAAGTTAAAAAAAATGAACCTGGGTTTGTGTATTTTAATAGATTTTATCTTTAAACTTTCTCTTTTTCTTCGTATGTTTTCTAACCTTACCAGTAAGGTTCAAAGCAGCCTTTTTTTGTTTCTCTCTAATGCCAACAGACACAGTAAGAAGATGCAGAGGAATGTCCCCACTTTACAGAGTTTCATGGGGGTTACTCTCAGGGCTATGGAGGAACAAGATGAAGACTTAGAAGGAATCATAGGTCCAAACTGTCCATGGTCATTCAGTTGGTTACTCTAACTTTGGCCACTACCTTTCTCCTACTCCCAGTCCTTGTCACTTACAAATGTCATATTTCCTGGGGATTCTTTGAAAAGAAGAACCTTCACTGCTACACTCATCCTCCCCTGTGCCACTAGTTTGCAGACTTTACCAGGATAAATTCTAGCTCAGTATTTTATAGAAGTTTGTTATTTTAAAGACAGGCTGTTGACAAAATGTTTCCTATTCCCATTGCTTTTATGGGTTTCTCACTCTTCCCTTTTGTTCCTTCAGCTAAATTGTGTTTGGGGAGGGAGGTTAAGTAGAAGCTTATGTTTAGTATACAATTTTGAAGCAGAAGTTAGAAATGACCTCTTGAACTTTCACCGAATTCTGCCTATATTGTTAAATGGCAAGACTGTTTGGATTATATGCCCTGATGTAAAGAGGCTTTGCATAACTTAAATAATATGAATTGGCCACAGATGTATAATCAAAATACCCAGCCATTTTGTTATTCTCATATTCCAATAAACTAACTTTTAAAGAACATTAAACACTTAAAGTTCATTGGAATTAAATGGTGCTTCACTCTCATTATAGACTTTAGTTACCTCTATTCACTCAAATCGGTTGTACTCATAAAATGAATAGCTGGACTTACCTGGGAGTTTATTAACTTTTAGGAGAGTATCACCAAGAACTGTCTACTTTAGAAAACAGGCATTTTCCAGAATTTCTTTTGTCATTTCTTTCACTTATGTTCTTTGTGAGAGTCTTTTAATTTGTTTACTTAAATAACAATACCCTGGTTAATACTTATCTAAGGATCTTGTTATTGTCTTTCAACTATTTGTCTTGTTGTCTGATATCTCTGTGAGGAAGAAGGAGAAATAAAACTGACTGGCTAGGAATCCCTATTCAGAGTTGCAGGACCTTTAGCTACTAATTAGGACTCAGTTATTTCTTTTTTTTTTTTTTAATTTTTTTTTATTCTTATGTTAATCCCCATACATTACATCATTAGTTTTAGATGAAGTGTTCCATGATTCATTGTTTGTGCATAACACCCAGTGCTCCATGCAGAACGTGCCCTCCTCAGTACCCACCACCAGGCTAACCCATCCTCCCACCCCCCTCCCCTCTAGAACCCTGTTTGTTTTTCAGAGTCCATCGTCTCTCATGGTTCGTCTACCAGGACTCAGTTATTTCTAATTAACTTTCCTTTTATAATAGACCAGCATAGCCACCTATCTGAAAACTCCAGGGAATAAAACATGAATCACAGGGAATTTTTACAGAGTATTATGGACTGAATGTGTTTGTTCCCCCCAAATTCATGTTTGGAAGCCCTATATGATGGTATTTGGAGATGGGGGCCTTTATGAGGTAATTAAGTTTAGACGAAGTCATGAAGGTGAGAGCCTTGTGATGTGATTAGGACCTTAAAAGAAGACACATTGGAGGAGTTTGCTCTTTCTCTCTACCCTCCCACACCTAGGAAAGGCCATGTGAGCACACAGCAAGAAGGCAGCTGTCTGCAAGCTAGGAAGAGGGGTCTGGCCAAAACGTGATCACACTCTCATGTTGATCTCAGATTTCCAGTCTCTTTAATTGTGAGAAAATAAATGTCTTGTTAAGCCACCCAGTCTATGGTACTTTGTTAATGGCAGTCCAGGAAGATGAAGTCAGAGGGGCAAATCTACTGCCACCCCCTTGATTCCTGCAATCGAATTCTCATTACTGTGGACCTACAAACTCATCCAGTGAGACAGTGCACCAAAATTGAAGCATGTTTTTTCTGAGATGCTACCATTGCTGAGATGCTACCTTTAACAGAATAACCCATCTGTGTTTGTTTTACTTGTATGTTTAATTGTGTTCGGTCCTGAGTCATAATACCCTCTATGTTTTATCCACTGATATAGAAAGCCACTTTTATCATATAAAATTTGGGTCTGAAAACAACTCTAATTATAAAGATTTTATCCAGTTTTCCTTTATATTCTAGTCTCCCATACTTAAACAGAACTGATGTAACACAGTATGCCTTCACAAGAAAGAAAGAAGAAAGAAAGAGAAAGAAAGAAAAAAGAAAGAAAGAAAAAAAGAAAGAAAGAAAGAAAGAAAAGAAAGGAAGGAAGGAGAGAGAGAGAAAAGAAGGGAGGAGGAAGAGGAGGGGGAAAAAAGAAAAACCTTGTATTATTTCTTTACTGTCTCCATTTTATATTCCCAAACTTGCCACACATATTGGACAATTTTAATATCAAAATCGTATTGGCTCTTTTCACATTATCCATTTCTACGGTATTTCATTAAAGAATGTTGGTTAGCTTCCCATTAGTAAGTGAATCAAGTAGACTTTGAGTCTATTTCTTTAATATTTGGCTATGTAAATATAACAATACAACCAAATTACTTTGCTTTCTTCTGGCTTCTTATTAGTAATTAGATCAACCTTTCCAAATACCAATAGTATATTGATGGATGGTTACTTGCTTTGTGGGCTGCATTTAAAATGCTGGGGTACAATCAGTATCAAAACATAAATCAGTCATCATGAGAATAGATGTGAATATTGATTCTGTGGTAAATATTCTCAGGAGATGGTTTTTAGAAAGCCACAGATTAAGACTATGTCTATATGGAAGTACCATTGAGCATTTATTGATCTTTGGCTAAGTAAGTATACATTCTTCTTCACTGTTGCCAGAGGACTTAAATTACATGTTTTAGGTCTAAAATCTCAAACATTCATAATAATACAAATAGATAGGGATACATTTTAACAGAACAGAAGTCATTGTTGTTGAATATGAAATCACTGATGTCTTTGTAAAATCCCAGTGGCCTGAAAAGTAGACAAAAGTGAACTTGCATTGCAAGGATACAGATAATAGCAAAGAGAAAACAAAAGGGAGGTACTGGTTTTGGTGGTTCGCAATGGGCGAAATCAGATGGATGAATTGATAAGATTTATTTTTATTTAGCTTATTTGCCAACAGAAATAAGAAAGCTACAGAAATATTGACAGTAAAATATAAAAAAAGTGACATATTTAGAAATGTTATTACACTTCTATCCCTGTTTTGGCTGCTTTGCTGAGCGCTACTAAAATAGAAATTTTATTACAGGAAAAGGTATGAACAAACAAGGGAAATATGCTAAAGGAACAAATAAAATTAACTTTACTTTTCATGAAGAAGCATTGTATATTAGGGCATTTAACCTAATTTACTTTATATAGAAGAAATGTGTGTGGAATATATAGTATTTTTAAATGGTGATAGTAATACCATGGCAGCGAACTTAGGGGAATGTGTCTTCCTTTTCTTCTCTTCAGCCTATTCTCATTAGAGTTACCAGGGTGATCCTCTTAAAATCTGTATTTTAGATGATGCTTTTCCCCTACTCAGAACCTTCCAGTAACTGCATATGGTACTTAGTGGAACCATGTTCTCACGAGTGGCCAAAAGGCCAGATATCCCCTAATCCCTTGGTATCTCAATCCTCAGCTCCTATTTTCTCCCTTTCCTCTCCAAACCCTCTTTGTTGATTATTGAATATGCTATTCACTCTCCCCTCTTTGGGTCTTTACACTTCATCGAATGACTCCTCATCATTAAAGTATTCTCTGACCAAAACACATAAAATAGAATCAACCACCCAAAAACTCACACATTTCTGGAGGTAGCTGTTTATCCTGCCTTATTTTTGTTTGTGGTATTTCTTGTCATTAGGTTTATTACACAATTATTTTTCATTGAAGTGTAATTAACATATGGTGTTATATTAGTTTCAGCTGTACAGTATAATGATTCAACAATTGTATACATTATCCAGGGCTCATCAGGATAAGTACACTCTTAGCCTCCTTTATCTATTTCACCCAAATTATTTATTTGTTTATTTTTATCCTCACCTTCCCCAGTGAAATGAAAGATAACCAAGGGCAGGGATTTTGACTATCTTGTTTACTGCTATATGTAGACTAAAAAAAAGACACTAATATTTCCCACACTTATCTAATTTAATCTTTATAATAACTCTGTACAGGAGATACTATGAACTACATTTTACAGAGAAGAAAACTAAAGTTTAAATTATACCTATTTCCGAAGATTCCCCACCTTGTAGCTGGTAGACCAGAGCTTCTACACATTTAGAGTGATGTCCTGCTTGGTGTAGTAGTTTATTCTATGAAATTCACTTATGAAGTTACTAGTCATTTGATAATTAAAAGGACATTCTAATGCCATCCCAGTAATGTAAAATTAAATAATATTCACCATCTATTTCCTATCTTAGTCACCAATCTCTGGGCCAGAAAAAAATAAAGCAACTACTGGAATTAAAATTATTTATAGTTCAAGCCTCAAATAGTGCCAGTTAGTTTTGTTTTGTTTTGTTTTTCTATTAAGTAAAGGGAGTGAATTGTCCTACATTTTTTAATTCAGGAAATTACATTCAGTATTGCTATAAGACGAAACCAATAAATAACATGTTTCTCTCAACACCATCATTCCCAAAGTCCTGTCCCTTCTTCTGTTGACCAAACTGTGCTTTGATACCCCAGAAAAGGTGTGAGATTCCCCACCCCTCACACTACCCAACACACAGTATGTCCATTTCCACAAATTTCCTATACCAGATACTGCTATAACTGGATGGTCTCCTTTTTTCATGTCTTTCCTTCTTTTTCCTAGCTGTGAAGGTAAGATATGTCCATTGTGCCTTAAAAGATATCCCACTTAAATTATGGCCTAGTGATTCAGGCTGCCAGATCTCACATCAAGACTTATATTGTCTTCTTGATAATTAAATGTGGTTGTTGACATTGAACAAAGTCTCCAGCACATTTTTAGCAATTATTAAAATTACCTGTTTTTTTGTTTGTTTGTTTTTTAAAGATGGAAATACCCAAGACATCTAATCAATACTAGCATCTAGTGTAAGACAAGAGCGTAAGAAAAGAGACACGTTTACATGACTTCATATATCCATAGCTTCCCAAAAATATCTTCCAGTAAAATTCTCAACTGCTATCACCTGTCATTTTCCCTAACAGGGTAATATGATTACAAATACATTGGAATAAATGAATATCCAGATCCTGCAAATTTACTCAAGTTGTTATCTTCCTCACCAGTGCAATGTTTGAGGAATAACTCTCTCACATTTTATCATAAACATTTCTGAACTAAAAGAGAATGGCACTATATGATATATTTAGGAAGACAAATAGGACTTTATTTAGAACTGGTGTGATAGAGCAACTTAGGTAACGATTGCATTAAAATCTAAACAATAATGGTCTTTATTACCTAAGTATAGTTTAGCTAATCTTTCCTTTTACACTTTACAAGTTTTTTTTGTTGTTGTTGTTGTTTTTTTAAGAACTTAAAAACTGTATTGTGTGAAATGAGAGGAAAGCTGGATCTATGTTATGTATATCAACAGTTCTAAAAATTTAAAAGAAAAACAAATTAAGCCATATGGCATTTTGTGTCTCTTTCCACCTTCCCCTTTTCTGGGCCATCAGTGAATACACTGGTTGCTTCATTGTATAGTTGCAAATGTGCAGATTACTTGTAATGGTTAATTTTACGTGTCAACTGGCCTGAGCCATGGTGAGGACATATTTGGTCAAACAGTATTTTGCATGTTTCCGTGAGGGTGTTTTTGGATGAGATTTAAAGCAGATTGCCCTCAAAAATGTGAGTGGGCCTCATCAAATCAGTTGAAAGCCTGAATAAAACAAAAGACTGTCCTTCCCCGAGCAAGAGGGAATTCGGCAGCAGACTGGTTTTCGGACTTCAGCTGCTCTCTCCAGACTGGCAGCCCACCCTGCAGATTTCAGACTTGCCAGCCTCCATAACCATAAGAGCTAATTCCATTATTTATAGGTAAGCAACTTAGGAAAGTGCTTGCATTAAAATCAGGTTCTTTCGGGATACCTGGGTGGCTGAGTCAGTTAAGCGTCTGCCTTCGGCTCCGGTCATGATCCCGGGGTCCTGGGATTGAGACCCACATCGGGCTCCCTGGTCCGCGGGGAGTCTGCCTCTCCCTCTGCCTGCCGCTCCCCCTGCTTTGGCTCTCTCTCTGATTAAAAAAAAGTACTAATAAAATGAAATAAAGCCTGGTTCTTTTAACGAATGTAACACAACAGTGGTTCTTTATTAAGTATGGTTTCTCTAATTTTTCTTTACATTTTGTTTTTTAAAATATGTAAATATATATTGATGTGTGTGTGTGTGTGTGTGTGTGTGTGTATACACGTACACATCCTATTGGTTTGTTCCTCTCAAGAACCCTAATACAGTACTTATCCAGAGAAGAGATGAAGGAAATTGATCAAGGGTATGGAAAATAGCTAGGTTATTCATTTAATACAGACTGTTATGAAATATTATGGTTAATTTCTATGATCATATCATATTTCAAAGAATATCCACCCAGAACTTTAGTGAATTTCTAAGCTCTCTTTTCTGTAGCAAAGTGCAGAGGTAATGATTATTGGAATTTTGCCATGGAACCATCCAGTTCCTCTTTAACTTGATATTGATAATGATATGCAACAATACAAGATGATACCATATGACACCAAATCAGCCTTAAACTGTGTTTGCTTTTCTGTGAGTTTTATTACATTTTTCCAGATTATTAGATGTTTTTTCTAGGAATCTACCACCTTATTAAACTAAATATTTCCTAAGAGTTGCCATGGAGCTGATAACTTACAAATTAAAAATAAGTATTGTTTGAGGCAATGGGAACTACTGTAGGCTATATGTGTGAAGCTACAAAGAGCACACACGATGAATTAAGAGCAATGTGTATTAAGTAGATAGATTTCCAAACTTTCTTAGTTAATAGAATCTTTTCATCCAAAAAAGAAATATAAATTAACATCTGAAAAATTTAATATAATCCATATGGCTGATCTATGAAAGCTGAGAATTTGAAAATATATAACGTTTTAGGACAAAAGAATCTTCTTGATTTACCTCTTTCTTTAAAAAAAAAATAGCTAACCTATATACCAGGGATGGATGCAGATATTTATTTTCCTTTATGTTATTAATATATAAATTAATATTAACAAATAAAAATATTTTTATAGACGTATTTCATGAGTGTCTCGTGTGATATGCTACAACATTATATGCTATTATTTTTGCTGAGTGTATTTCCTTATTTAACCATCATGCACTAATAGAAATCCTTGCATTAAATAGAAATCCTTTCATAAAAGCTTTCTACTTTTCTGGAGTCAGACTGTCTGGTTCTTAGTATCCAATTCATGACCCATGGAGACGTTCAACAACAAAAAAAGAAGATTAAGGGTGACAATTTACCACAAAATACATCATAAAAAACAATGGCGAAACTGAATGATATCATATTCAAAGACATTTAATGAGAAGCAGAGATCTCTAGTTATCGTGCGCCACATCCAACTATTCCACCACATCTCAGGGAGAGGGGTTTTCACAAATGTTAACTTTGAATGCCTGGGGGGATGGGAAAACAGAATACAGATGTGAACATTACAAAGAGCTTAAGCTCTTCTGGAGTAAAGCACATGATTGTCTTTTCAAACTTGCTGACAGACATATTCATAAGGGGAAAAAAGAATGGTAATAAAGATAAACTTGGGACACAATATATTTTGGACTACAGAGAGAGGAACTTTTCATTTAATGCTGTCGTAGGGGAAAGCCATCCTCAATTTAATACTTATTCCTCTTCCTTCAAACCATTCTTTTCAAACAGGGGAGCCAAGGCACTGTTTTTTTTTTTTTTTTTTAAGATTTTATTTATTTGAGAGAGAGAGAATGAGAGAGAGCGAGTACATGAGAGAGGGGAGGGTCAGAGGGAGAAGCAGACTCCCTGCTGAGCAGGGAGTCCGATGCGGGACTCGATCCTGGGACTCCAGGATCATGACCTGAGCCGAAGGCAGTCGCTTAACCAACTGAGCCACCCAGACGCCCCCAAGGCACTGTTTTTAATGATCCCTACTTTAGGGTCCAAAGAGAAAATAGAATGGGTCGCTAAACTGGAAATTCCAAATGTAGAGAAGCTATAAGCCACAAACACCTGAACACATCGAAGGATGAAATGTTTACTTGCTACAATTTCTCCTTTTAGAACAGCAGACAATGGACAGTTCCTAGAAATTCCTGCTAAGAAGAGTTGTACAGACATAAGGAACCACCCCCTCTATTCCTGTATAAATTTACGTAACAAATATGCTTTCTAAGAAAATATGCTCCTGAGGCCTAATGATTAATTTCTTGTGTAAACATTATTTCTTTTGGGGCGCCTGGGTGGCTCAGTTGGTTAAGCGACTGCCTTCGGCTCAGGTCATGATCCTGGAGTCCCGGGATCGAGTCCCGCATCGGGCTCCCTGCTCGGCAGGGAGTCTGCTTCTCCCTCTGACCGTCCTCCCTCTCATGCTCTCTGTCTCTCATTCTCTCTCTCGCAAATAAATAAATAAAAAATCTTTAAAAAAAAAAAAAACATTATTTCTTTTTATAGATATTTTTAAACACCTTTAATAAAACCTATGCTTTCACTACATTGGAGTGATACTTTTGACTATCTGAAGAATAAAAATTGCTTTCAGTAATTATATTTAAATATATTTCTTAATAATAAAAATGAACATATAAAAGTTAGATTCAAAAGATTCAAAATGCACTGCTTTAAATTTTCTGTAGAAAAAAGATAAAATATAATAGTTCACATTGAAATGACCTTTTAGGTTATTTAAGAAAATAGTATAACTAATTTGATGTTGTTCCAAGAAGAAAAAAAAAACACATAGATTTTCATAAAAAAAGAAGATGAGAAAATGAATAAAGGTAAAATAAAATTGTTTTTTTATTCTTAATTGTTCAAAAGGTAACTCTTTGCTAAATAAGTCAAGCAGAGATAGACAATTATCTCATATGTGAAACATAAGGAATAGCGCAGAGGATCACAGGGGAAGGGACGGAAAACTGAATGGGAAGAAATCAGAGAGGGAGACAAACCATGAGAGACTCTTGACTCTGGGAAACAAACTGAGGGTTACAGAAGGGAGGGGGTGGGAGGATGGGGTAACTGGGTGATGGGTATTAAGGAGGGCACATGTTGTGATGGGTACTGTTATATGCAGCTAATGAATCGTTGAACACTACATCAAATACTAATGATGTACTATGTGTTGGTTAATTGAACATAATAAGAAAATAATTAAAAAAAAACAAAAAATAAGCTAAAAAATAAAATAAAATAATAACATTTTGTTGGAGTTCATAACTTGTATAAGTGAAATGAATAACTCTAAAATCATGTGGACTAAGACAAAGGAACTGAGAATACTCTGTTCCAGAGTACCGGCACTAATTGTGAAGCAGGATAGTGTTATTTGAACATTAACCTGAAATAGCTAAAAATGTATATTGTACACTCTAGGGCACCCACTTAAATGTTTAAAAAGAAGTGTACTGAAATGTTAAAAGAAAAGATAAAACAGAATCATATAAAAGGCTCAATTTAAGCAAGGGAGGTAAGAAACAACAAATGTGGGAAAACTAGTGACAAACATGTTAGATATTAATTCAACCATATCAGTAATCTCCACATAAATTATGTAAATATATTAATTGAAAAGAGATCGTCAGAGTGGGTTTTAAAAAGGCACAATTATATGTTGTTTATAAGAAACCCATTTTATGTATGAAGTCTCAGATTAGTTAAAAGTAAAGGGATTGCAAAATATTTACCCTGCTAACACCAATTGAATGAAAGCTGAAGTTCCTATATAAATTTCAGATGAAGTTGGGCGCCTGGGTGGCTCAGTCGTTGGGCATCTGCCTTCGGCTCAGGTCATGATCCCAGGGTCCTGGGATCGAGTCCCACATCGGGCTTTCTGCTCAGCGGGGAGCCTGCTTCTCCCTCTACCACTCCACCTGCTTGTGTTCCCTCTCTCGCTGTGTCTCTCTCTGTCAAATAAATAAATAAAATCTTAAAAAAAAAAAATTCAGATGAAGCAAATTTAAGAACAAGGAAAGTTATAGGAGATTCAGAGGAGTATTTTACAACGATAAAAGGGCCAATTTGTTGATTCTTCAAAAAGATACAGCAATCTTAAATGTGGATGCATCTAACAACACAGAATCAAAATATGTGAGGAAAAAACTGATAGAACAGCAAGGGGGAATAGACAGGCCTACTTTTATAGTTGGACACTTAAGCATCTTGCAGTAATTCATAGTTCAGCAGGCAGAAATTTAGAAACTATGTCCCTGGCCTAAATAGCACTTTCAATCAAAATGACCTAATTGACATTTATAGAACATTCCATCAAGGAAAAAAGGAATACACATCTTTTCTCAGGTACCTATGCAATATTCACTAAGGAAACACATCTAGATTATAAAATGCGCTTAAAATATTAAAAGAGTAGAAACCACACAAAGGATATACTCACCACACGGAAATAAGTTAGAAATCAATAATAGAAAGATAGATAGAGATCCCAAATATTTGTAGATTAATTAACATACTCCCAAATAATACACAGGTTAAGGAAAAGGGTTTTTTTTAATTTAAAATCAATTAGCCAACATAGAGTACATCATTAGTTTTTGACGTATTGTTCAATGATTCATTAGTTCTGTATAACACCCAGTGCTCATCACATCACATGCCCTCCTTAATGCCCATCACCCAGTTACCCACCCTCCCCCATCTCCCTTTCCACAACACTCAGTTTGTTTCCCAGAGTCAAGAGTCTCTCATGGTTTATCTCCCTGATTTTTTCCCATTCAAACTGAATGTGAAGGAAGAATTTTTCAGTGAAATCTAAACAAAAGAAATATTTGAACTTAAGGAAACATAAAATAAAAGATCAGTTTTATGGGAAACCAGTATTAAGAAAGAAGTTTAAAGAACTAATGCTTATATTAGAAAAGCAGAAAGATCTAAAATCAGTAATGAAGGCTTCCACCTTAGGAAAATATGAAAAGAAGACTATCTTAAGCAGAAGAAAAGATATAATAGGAAAAAAATCAGAAATCAATGAATTTGAAATCATGAAATTAATGAGACAAAATCAATGAAAGTAAAAGCTGATTTTTTAAAAGATCAATAAAACTGACAAATCTTTAATCAATAAATTAAAAAAAGAGAGAAGTCACAAACTGTCAATACCAGAAATGAACAAATGTCATCACTACTGAGCTCATGGACATTAAAGAGTGATAAAGGAATACCATTCCTAACTCTATGTTCAGGGCACCTGCACCCCAATGTTCATAGCAGCAATGTCCACAATAGCCAAACTGTGAAAGGAGCCGAGATGCCCTTCAACAGATGAATGGATAAAGATGTGGTTCATATAAACAATGGAATATTACTCAGCCATCAAAAAGGGTGAATACCTACCATTTATATCAACATGGATGGAACTCAAGGATATTATGCTAAATGAAATAAGTCAATAAGGGAAAGACAATTATCATATGGTCTCATTCATATGTGGAAGAAAAGAAATAGTGCAGAGGACCGTAGAGGAAGGGAGGGAAAACCAAACGGGAAGGAATCAGAGAGGGAAACAAACCATGAAAGACTCTTGACTCCGGGAAACAAACTGAGGGTTTGTAAAGTTTATATGGAAAGACAAAGAACCCATAGTAGTCAACAAAATACTGAAGAAGTACAAAATTAGAGGAGTTGCATTACCAATTTCAAGACTTTGGATCAGCTACATTAATCAAGATAGCATGGTATTAGGGGAAGAATTAAAATGTTGATCAATTGAACAGAAAAAAGAGCTCATAAATACATAACACAAAAATAGGCAACTGATCTTTGATAAAGGAGCACAAGCAATTCAATAAAGTGAGAATAGTCTTTTCAACAACGCTACGAGAGGAATTGGACATCAATATCCAAAACACAGAATAAACATTGACACAAATCTTACACCTGTCACATAAATCAACTCAAAATAGATCATTGAGCTAAGTTTGAAATGCTAAAATATCAAATTCTTAGTAGAAAACGTAAGAGAAAATCTAGATGACCTTGACTTTGGCAGTGAGTTTTTGTGGTTTTCTTTTAATTTTATCGAGATAAAATTGACATATGGCATTATAGTGTAAGGTGTACAGCATAATGATTAGACTTACATATATTGTAAAGTGATTACCACAACAGATTTAGTTAGCATCCATCACCTCGTATAGATGCAAAAAAAAAAAGAAGAAATCTTTTTTTTTCCTCTTGTGATAAGAACTTTTAAGATTTACTCTCTTAAATTTCAAATATATCATTTAGCAATGTTAACTATACTCACCATGTTGTACATTATATTCCCAGTACTTATTTATTTTCTAACTGGAAGTTTGTAACTTTTGACCACTCTCATCCATTTCCGCTGGTGATGAATTTTTACATACAACACAAAAGTGAAATCTATATAAAAAAACATTTTTTAATTAGATCATTAAAATTACAAACATTAGGAAAGACACTGTTATTAAAATCAAAACTCAAGCCACAGACTGAGAGAACATACTTTCCAAAGACATATTTGACACAGGTCTTGGATCCAGTATATGCAAAGAAATTTTAAAGCTCCACAATAAAAAAAACAGCAACCCAATTAAAAATGGGCAAAAGAACAGTTCAGAGCCCTCATCAAGAAATACACACAGATAGGAAACAAAAACATAAAAAGATGCTCCATATCATACAGTATTAAGAAATTGTGAATTAAAATAACAATAAAATACTACTATACAAATATTATAATAAATAAAATTTTAAAATGGATATTACCAATTTCTAGCAAGGATGTGGAGCAACAGGAACTTTTATTCATAGATAAAGGAAATGCAAAATGCAAGATTTTGGAAGACAGTTTGTCAGTTTCTTGCAAAGCTAAACATAATCTTGCCAGATGATCCTGCAATTGGATCCTAGCTATTTGCCTGACTGATTTGGAAAGTAATGTCCACATGAAAGCCATGCACATGAATATTTATAACAGCTTTATCCATAATTACCCCAAACTGTAAGCTACCAAGGTGTCCATTAACAGATAAATGGGTAAACAATCTGTGGTACAACCAAATAATAGAATATTATTGAGTTAAATAAAAAGTGAGTAGTTAAGCCACAAAAAGAAATGGATCACAGTAAGTGCATATTGCTTAGTGAAAGAAGCCTATCTAAAAAGACTACATATTTTATGATTCCAGTTATATAATATCCTGTGAAGGTAAAACTGTGGAGACAGTAAAAAGATCAATAGTTCCCAGGGATTTGTTGTTGCCAAGGTAAATTTGAATAGGTGAAGCACAGGGGATATTTTAGAATGGTAAATCTCTCCTGCATGATATTGTATTTGTGGATACATGACACTAGCCATTTAGCAAAACCAATAGAACTTGACAGCACAAGGAGTAAACCTAAATGTATGCAAATTAAAAAAATAATAATTTAAGAGACTAAGGGATCCCAAGAAGGAACAGAGACAAAATAATCTACTTGTATAAAAATCTCTGAAATAACCTCATGACGGGGGCAGGGAAATATGTACTGACCTAAGAATCTTTGGAAATTAATAGCATATGTAAAACTAAAGACAAAAGAAACTGTGTACATAAGCACTGTACTGATAATAGTGTGTCCATCAGGTCATGGGTCAACAATTCTGATATTACTGTACATGTATACTGGTATTGAAAAATATATAAATAGATGACTGATAGTCAAAATAACTACATTATTTTGAATTTATATTAAAATATTTCCAAGTATTATTATTTAAGAATCTTGAGATGTTTATTAACAATTAAAACTCATGCTCATTAATACTTCTTATTAAAAGAAATTCTTTTTAACAAAGCAAATGTATTTGTTTAATCACTGATTAAACTAATGTGCTTCATTTGTTTAATCAACCAAAATTAAGTAATTAATAATCTTTAATTATTGTCTTAACTATCAGGATATTTAGAGGTAATTTTCTTCTCAGCTAATTATATTTCATGTATACAACATATTTAATCATATTGCTGTCCCATTTTTATTAACATTATTTCAGTAATTTTATTTGCTTTCATTGACTCAAAAACTCACTTTTGTTAAAAGTTTTTGGTAAAACTCACTTATTAAAATGAGGATAAAATCATCAAATGAGAAGAAATAATTGTAATGTTTCATATGGGGAATTATACATCCTCCTTATGTATTTGATAATGCTGTGTTATTCTTGTTTCTCAAACTATTAAATTTGAATTATCTGGGGCACCTGGGTGGCTCAGTTGGTTAAACATTTATCTGCCTTTGGCTCAGGTCATAATCCCAGGGTCCTGGGATCAAGTCCCACGTTGGGCTCCTTGCTCACCAGGGAGCCTGCCTCTCTCTCTCTCAACCCCTGCCCCTCCACTCTGCTTGTGTTCTCTCTCCCACTCACTCTCTCTCTCTCAAATAAATAAATTAAATTAAATTAAAATAAATTTGAATTATCTGTCATAATGATTGTCTCTGAATTAGGCTGTATTGACAATATCCTTTTTGACAACCCATCACTTCTGTGTTATTTACAGCAGATTTTTTTTTCTCTTATGAAGTATATGAAATAAATTTTGTATGGGCCATGACTAACATGGAGGTTTTCATTGCTATTAAGCAATCGCTCCAAATTCACATAAAAAACCACTAAATGGTACATGTAAATATTAGTCCATTCAATTTCTTGCCATTTGAAATTAACTTTCTGGTGGATTTATTTGACAATTTAGTTAAATGACAGTTTCCCCTCTTGTGCTGTGTGCACAGGAAAATGATCTCAGCCCTGTGCAAACAGGGCTCAGTGAGAAGAGAGGACACAGAGGGAGCACATGGCCAGGTGCAACTAGGTGTGTGTTCAGAAAGCTGAATAATAGAAGACACTTAAAGAGTAACCATTCTGGAAATAATTGTTTGAGTTTGGAATCACTGATATTTTAAGGAATTTAAAATATAATCTGTATAAGTTCAATTAAAGATGGTTAAATGGCATGAAAAAATATAAATCAATAGAACTTTCATATTCTGGATAGGACTGAAAAATCAATTAGCAAAAGACACTAGGAGAGAAGAATGTTGAAAACTGTCTCCTTTCAAAGGCAGAGGGCAATTTTTTCTTACTCAGTGACTTTATGGAAATGGAGCCTGTGTGGACCCATTACCCAAGTGTGTTTGCAGAAGACACTGGATTCCTAGTCATCCAACAGACTCAGTGAAGTGAGGGGTACAATAATAGTTCTCTCTATTTTGAAGGTGCATCCAGGCCTAAATCAGATGATTCTGAGACCTGAGAGAAGAATTTAACAGGAAAATGGAATTTGAGTTCCACCTGTGCTGTCGTCTATTTGCCAGTGCTGATTATAGGAAATTCAACAGTTGGAGTCTTCAAAACATAAGAACTTCAAAAGATCAGTGAGACATTCACAGTGAAAGCATCGAGTTAACTCATACGGTAGATGAAAGAAATATCTTTAGTGAAAGTATAACTAAGCTGAAATTAATCAACATATTTTTTTAAAGATTTTATTTATTTATTTGAGACAGAATGAGAGAGAGAGAGAGAGCACATGAGAGGGGGGAGGGTCAGAGGGAGAAGCAGACTCCCTGCCGAGCAGGGAGCCCCATGCGGGACTTGATCCCGGGACTCCAGGATCATGACCTGAGCCGAAGGCAGTCGCTTAACCGACTGAGCCACCCAGGCGCCCCTAATCAACATATTTTAATGACAAAAATATAAAGATCCTAGCCATCTAGTTTCCTTTGTAAGCTAAAGAACTTCTTAATGAAAAATTTCCTATACAATTGAAGTCTGCTGACTTTGTGCCTAACTACCTCCTCACACCCCAGAAACCTAGTCCTCTTGATTTCAGCTCCTGCTAATTCTCCTATATGTGCAAGGCTATCCAGTCCCACCCACCCCCCCGGCCTTGGAATAATTTCTGGAGATGTGCAGTTCCAGTCTACTTAACAATCAGCCATAAGTGGCAGCCCCTGGCCTCTGCCAACCATTTTGTTTCCTGACCTTGACCATTCCCCATACAACCTGGTTGCACTAGTTTTACCTTTCCCATTTTGCAGGGGAATCCATCGATGACGTTCCCATAATTTTTCCCTACACCATACCAAATTAATGTACTCATTCACTTGCTCAGTCTTCTAACTTCTTTCCATCGCTTCGACTGCCGAAGTCTTTAATAGGTTTAACAAGCACAGCTCACACGTATCTATGCACATGGACAATAACATTATAAAGTTTATCAGCAGACTTTTTTGAACAGGTCTATGAAGTCACTCAGTAGTAAATATCACAGTCCCACATGGACACTTTGATTTCCAATGCATGAAAATTAGTTTACGGTATATTAAAGCAAACTCACTTTCTTTGACAGTTACTGATAATATCGGTCCATGGTAGTATAACCATGATATGTGCTACGCAATTGACATCGTCTGATTGATAAACAATTCCCACAAAAATAATAAGTGCATTCTCCAATTCATGTTATTAGATAGGGAGAAAAAATGTCATGTTTGAGAGAAAGAGCATTGAGGTCAAGTACAGGTTTCTTCCCTGTTCTGTGACCTTTGCTGTATCACTTAATTTAGACATGATTAAATCAGGCACACCTCAAAGAGTTGTGAGAATTTACAATATACATATTCTTAAAAATATATATTTATAAAGTACAACACTTCTTGGGATGTAATAAGGTTTACTAAACAGCTGGTGTAACACACACAAAAAAACTGCATATTTATCTGTAAATTATCTTTTGGTGACATGAAAACATGTCTCCTAGTGAAATCAGTTTCCCAAGGAGAACGTCCAACGACAGTTGTGTTATTAAAAGTGAATTACCATAGGGCGCCTGGGTGGCTCAGATGGTTGAGCGTCTGCCTTCGGCTCAGGTCATGATCCCGGGGTCCTGGGATCGAGTCCCACATCGGGCTCCCTGCTCCTTGGGAGCCTGCTTCTCCCTCTGCCTCTCTCTCTCTCTCTGTCTCTCATGAATAAATAAATAAAATCTTAAAAAAAAAAGTGAATTACCATATAATATCATAAAAAACACTAGATTATTATGTCAAATAACCACCCTAACCTAAAAAAAATACTACCAATTGTTTACAAAGATACATAAAATAGAATGCAAGGTGAGGTTTTAACCAGAGGCTGAGTCTTTTATTCCCCTCTATTTACTTCTTCAATTGCACCAAGGTATCTGCTAAAAAGGGAAAGAAAAAAAAAAATGAGCGTTGCACTCTTACTTGTAGAGTATATGCCTAGAGTTTTTGAAATACTAAGTCGCATTAGCTAGCCACAGTTTCCAAAAGAATAAAAACGGATGAATGATGTAAAACTGGTTTCCCATATACAGCTGAGAAAAGCAGGTACATTGCGTCCATTTAGAGATGTAGATGTATGACCTTCATGCTTTACCGAAGCCACACAGTACTAGCTGTCAGCTTTCACTCTCATTTGGAAGGTAAGAGCCGGCAGGACTGGCAGACTTTAAGCTGCCAATCATTTAAAGAGCTGTATTTGTCTTGATTAAATAAGCACCAGTTATTAAAACTAGGCCTTGACATTCAGGAGAACCTGCGGTTGCTTTTAGGTCTATCTGTACCAGAGTGATGCTTCTGTCCTGAAAGTCTCCGTCACCATGAGAGGCCAGTGAAAGGGTCCTGGGTGCCATCAACATGCCTCCCCTCAGTAGAAGCACTCTAGAGATGATTTCAACCCTAAAGTTAAATATATATATACATATATATATTTTAATATTTTAAATATATCTTTTTATATTTTAAATATATACTAATATATATTTATGCATATGTGCATATATTTATATGTATTTATGTATATATGCATAATTTTTATATATGTGCATATATATATATAATTTATATCTTAAAACAGTTCATTTTGTTCAAAAGGGAACCTATTGTGAAATTTTATTGAAACAATATCCCAGGTTATCGGACCAAGTTGTTAGAATTTTTGGGCCAAAGGAATTCTTATTGACTGATGGAAGTTTGCATTTCTCACTTGGAAAGGATGCTGTACATACCATAGAAGAAGATGTAAATATCACACCACATGTGAGCCATTCATTTCAAAGACTTTCTGGTTAGAATGCTGTGATTGTACTGTAGCTAGAAATTGGATATATCCAATTTTATGAGAAAGAATAATAATCGCAGTATGAAATATAACATATTCTCTGAAATCTTTTGTCTAGTTAAAACAATGTTTGCCACCAAAATAAGATAGATAATCTATGCCAATTGAAGAATTTCTACTTGTCTGAATTAATTTATGTGTTTGTCTATATTGGGTATTACATCTTCTAAGATAGATTTCTAAATGATGTGCTCTTTCAAAACTTAATGTGTTCTTCATTTCTAGCTATTGCTTAGTAGTATTGGTTTGAATCATAATCTTCTACTGAAAATAAATCACAAACTGTGATAAGGTTGTGGTTATCCATGTGAAATTATCAAAGGTTGCTTTAAGAAGTATAGAGAACTATGTATCTGTCTTATCAAAATACAATAGGGAAGGCAATTTAGAAAGGAAAAAGAAAGGTCAGGGTTTTCTGTGACTCTTCTACCACACCTAGAATTGGGGTAGATCATTTCTTTATTCACAATCACTTTATTCATTATTCAAAGTTCCCTCAGTGGGAAAGAAAGAAAGAGGCAATGGAGCATACCAATGCAGCAGTTTTGATGAACACTAATCGGTAAATTTAGCTGCCAACATCTTCATGCCACACTACCCATTGTCTTTGAGAACTGTGGAACTAAATGTTTCATAATGTTGGATTATACCGTTAAAATAAGCCACCTCCATGCAGCTCTCTGTTCCTCTGCAAACCTGGTTTATCCCATTCTGTAGTGCCAGTGATAGGTAACATAAAACATGTTATCAAGATTCAAATAGGGATATTTTCAACAATTTTGTTGACTCTTTTTAAGTGACTAGTGCATAGATGAAAATTAATTCATTTACTGAGATAATTGCATTTGAAGAAAGCTTTTCCCTCAATAATTCAAATTATTTAAGTTAAAACACTTATTTCCCAAATTAACTCAGTAATTAGCACTCTTATTACAAGCAAATACAAATCAGAACATAAATTCTTGCATAGTAATAAACTAATAAACTTAGATCTCACACTTTCAACTTCATTTTGTCTTTTGACCAAAAATATGCCCAAGTTCCAATTACAATTTCACACGAAGTAGTGGCATCTAAATCCAAAACAAGGTGGAAACTTAATTTATAAAATTACATTATATTTTTTCAGTTTTTAAAAAATGTAAATCAAAAGAGGATCATATATAGTAAGGACATACTTTTAAGATTATGAATTAGGTATTAAAATTAGCTTGTCTATTCAAATACCTTCACATAGTATTTATTTGAATAAATTAAATATATAGAGAATTTGAAATTTTTACTTGTTCTAAAAAAATGCTTTTAAGATATACTTAGTAAAGCAGTTGGAAAATGTGGTAATTATGGCTTCATAAAATATAATACTTCAAATCATAAAGAGATCATTTATATGCAATGCTTGAATATTTTATGCTTTTTAATTATACAACCTTGATATTCTTTGCAATGAAAATTATCATCTATTTTCAATATCATTATGAAGGAAAATAAATCTGCATAGCAGAACCATGCAAATGTTATTGGCAGACATTAAATATACATGTCGAGAAGTTACGAAATGACATATACTCTTGAGACACAATGCCACTCATATCATTAAATTTCATGAAACACTTGTTAAACTACCATAATCAATTGAAAACTCATTATTTGTGTATCTCTCTCGACATATCAACTAACTTTGAGAAAAGGAACAAATTAATTCAACAAAGGTGATGCAGACTTTCTAAAGTTTTATAGTTTTTGGTATATATGTCTGCAGTAGACATTTTATTTTATTTTATTTTATTTTATTTTTTAAAGATTTTATTTATTTATTCATGAGAGACAGAGAGAGAGACAGAGGCAGAGGGAGAAGCAGGCTCCCCGCAGAGCAGGGAGCCCGATGCGGGACTCGATCCCAGGACCCTGGGATCATGACCTGAGCCGAAGGCAGACGCTTAACCGATTGAGCCACGCAGGCGTCCCTGCAGTAGACATTTTAAAAGCAAAAACAAATGCTATCCAACGAGTATAGTATTCCTTTGTGTGCTTTTGGTATATTTATTTAAGTAGGCTTTATAAATAGACTTTTTTTTTATTTCCAATTGTTTGCATTTACTAATAATCCCATGGTGAAAATATACTTTGAGATATTTATTTATTTATTTATTTATTTATTTATTTATTAGAGAACAAGTAAGAGAAACAGCATGAGAGGGGAAGGGGTCAGAGGGAGAAGCAGTCTCCCCACTGAGCCGGGAGCCCGATGTGGGACTCGATCCCAGGACTCTGGGATCATGACCTGAGCCGAAGGCAGTCGCTTAACCAACTGAGCCACCCAGGCGCCCCTGTAAAAATATACTTTGGAACTTTATGGCATCCTTGAATCAAAGACATGTCCATTTAAAATTTTGGGGTAAAATATTGGCAAGTTGCCTTCAGAAGATTGTATTAATTTATGCTTTCACTAACAGCACAGGATAGTCTCTGAATTATTACCCCTTGAAAACTCTAAAATGATACTTTATTATTATTTTACTTTGTAGTTGTTAGAGGATAATTTCTATATTTAGGGAAAATTTTAATCTTTTTCATTATATACTTTTTAATTTATTTGATTTTTATGATATTTTTAAGCATAAGATTAGCAGTTTATGGACAAATTGTACCTCATTCTTTATGGTATCTAAGTTTGCATCATGTTTGAAAGGGTTCTTAACTCTGAACTTTCAGAAGAGGTACCGATATTTTTGATTTTATGTTTTATAAGAACTTGATTCATAAGAAATATACTTTGAGTGCAAAGATTCTTTTTTTTTAAAGATTTTATTTATTTATTTGACAGAGAGAGACACAGCAAGAGAAGGAACACAAGCAGGGGGAGTGGAAGAGGGAGAAGCAGGCTTCCCGCCAAGCAGGGAGCCTGATGCGGAGCTTGATCCCAGGACCCTGGGATCATGACCTGAGCCAAAGGCACTTAACGACTGAGCCGCCAGGCGCCCAGTGCAAAAGATTCTTAATGTAAGAATTAATTGGAATGAAAAAGTTTCCCTATTTTTTTAAACTTGTCAATATTTTCATATTGAAATAAATAATTTTTATATATTTTTTAAAGATTTTATTTATTTGAGAAAGAGAGAGAGAAAGCATGAGTGGGGGAAGAGGCAGAGGGAGAGGGAGAAGCAGACTTCCGGCTGAGCAGGGAGCTCAATGTGGGACTTGATCCCAGGACCCTGGGAGCATCCTGGGATCATGGCCTGAGCCAAAGGCAGAGGCTTAACCACCTGAGCCATCTAAGTGCCCCACGAATAATTTTTTTAATACATAAATAAGTCTAACTTTATCGTCCTTCCTTCCTCCCTCATATCCTCCTTCCCTCCTCATTTCTTTTTCCTTCCTTCCTTTCAGCAGATATATATTAATCAATTATCACATACCAAGGTTTATGGTAGTGCAGTTTTTGCATTTTGCTGCTAGAACAATATGTCAACAATTATGATTTTCTCCTGAGGCCCCACCACAAGTTTTACTTTCTGAATACGCCAGCAATTGTCAGCAAGTTTGCTAAACAAACTTGGTGTTTGTTTAGGCACCTGGTGCATAATCAGACTTGTCCCTAGAACCTTTCCTTTTAATATCCCTCATGTCAAAATGCAGCTTATAACTTTTTCAAACATGTAGACAGGTATTATAAAGACATACAGTAACTATTTCTAAATAATGACATATAAGTGAAAAAAAAATCTTGCTTTCAAGGACAGTTTTATAAGAATTTGAGAGCCACGAGCATGCAATCCAAATTCAATTTATTGATTGAGTTTTTCTCATGTCTCAGATCCAGTTCTGTTATATGAGTACATGTTCAGCTGGGAGGCAAAGAAAAAAACCACTTTATTTTCAACTTTTAATACTCGCCTAAACCTTATCAAAATCAAATATTATAAGGTTGTTATAAAAGTCAAAAAAATCCTCAGTGCTTTTTATCCAGTGACTCGTGCAGTAGATTGCACACATGTTATTGAAGATTGATATCTAGTAAATACTGAAGAAGTTAGAATCAATAATGCGATGTTCCTTTGTATTAATTCTGCACACTAGCCTTGGACTAATTTTAGATAAATGCATGTAAATGAGTGTGATCATAAAAAGTTCTGTGATGTTTTAGAAGTAATAGAACTATTCTATGTCAGCAGGAAGTAAAGGCTTTTTTTCTTACTATTCCTAAATTGTTTGTAATCACTATTCTTTTGAGATTTTGAGAATTTTCTTTTTTTTTTAAGATTTTATTATTTATTTGAGAGAGAGAGGGACAGAGCACAAGCAGGGGGAGCAGCAGAGAGGGAGAAGCAGGCTCCCCGCAAGCAGGGAGCCCGATGTGGGGCTCGATCCCAGGACCCTGGGATCATGACCTGAGCTGAAGGCAGACGCTTAACCGACTGAGCCACCCAGGCCCCAAGAATTTTCTAATTATAAACTCACACAACAGTCCAAATGTCATTTGATGATTAGATTGAAATTTGTAAATGACTACATTTTTATTTTTTATTTTTTAATTATTTCTTAAAGATTTTTACTTATTATTTGACAGAGAGACAGCTAGAGAAAGAACACAAGCAGCGGGGAGTGGGAGAGGGAGAAGCAGGCTTCCCGCTGAGCAGGAGCCCAATGCAGGGCTGGATCCCAGGACCCTGGGATCATGACCTTAGCCAAAGGCAGATGCTTAAGGACTGAGCCACCCAGGGGCCCCAAATGATTACATTTTTAAGCAGTTAACCTGAAAGTACAGAAATAGATGATTTGCATCAGATGATTTGGGCTGCCTCTGTGCCTAACAACTGGTCTGTGAGCCCCAGTGGCCTGGAAATAGTCATTTTTAACAAGCTTACCAGTGATACTTACAGACTCAAAAGCTTATCTACTTTGTTACTTCATCATTTTTACTTGGGAGAAGTAAACAAATCATACATACAAGTTTATCTAATTTGTGACTTATTTTTACCCAGATGGCAGGATGGAAAGAAGGAAAGAAAGAAGAAAAAGAAACATTCTTAACTTATGTAAGAAATACTTTATATATTATTACTTCTATTATACATATACAGGTAATGAAAATGTAGTCTTACGGTGGTCAGATATTTTTCTCAAATTTTAATGACTTCAAAATTACTTTTTATTGGCATTCTTGTACACTGCAGGTAGGAAGTAACATGGAATAATCCTTTAGAAAATAAATGACATTTTTTGAAAAATCACAGAATATTGAACCTAATTTTAATCTATTCTAATTTATTGATCAATCTATTTATCTTCCCAGGGAATTGAAACCATATGTATAGACACATAATTAAATTAGGGTATTTTTAATGACTTTATTAAAAATGCTAAAAATTAAGAAATATCCTAACTGTCCACCAACAAAATGGCTAAAAAATGGTGATCTATTTATACAAATGGATTTCTACTCAGTCATGGGTAGAAACAAACTACTGATACATATACTTATGGGGTTGAATCAAAACCACTATGCTTATCAAAAGGAGTCTTATTGTATGGGTCCATTTACATGAATGACTAAATTAGGTAAACCAGCTAGAGTGAAATAAATCAAAATAGTAAATGCCTCTACAGTGTGGGAAGTGGGGGAAAGCAATGGACTGAGAAGGAACATAGCCTACCAAGGTGACAGAAATGATCTATATTTAATCTGTAATCTGCTTACTGGTTTCATTGTTGAATGCATGCTTTAATATTCATCAGACTGTTGCAGAATTGCAGGATTCTTATCTCATGATGGAGTCTAAGAATGAATCTCGTGGACACAAAAGGGTGAAGTGAATGCTAGTTTATTAAGTGAAGGTGAGATCAGAAGGAAAGAAACAGCTCTCTAGAGTGAAAGAGGTCCCAAACAGGTTGCCACTGAGGGCTTTTAGTGGCAGTCTTTTATCGAAAACTTGACCAGTAAGCTTGTGGCCTCAAGATTCTTCTACCATCTTGGTTTGAGCAAAGACTATTGAGAACATCCTTAATGACTTACTTCTTTGAGGTCTGATCATTTTATGTGATAACAATGTAGCCACCAAAGAAAACACTCCCTAGCATCCAGCGCCAGGTGATCTGGTCTAGTCTCTTATCTCTTGTTCACTCTGTCTTAGCGTTCCTGCCTGCCAGAAAGAGTTTCAGAGTCTAGTCAGGGGCCCCTACCTCTCCCTGCCTATACCTTTACCTTTTCCTTACTCAGTACTGTAGCACTTAATAGATGCGAATTATGCTATATGTAAACTAAAATCCAATTAACAAAAAATGGTCTTCCTAAAAAATGCTCTTTCTAAGCACAGCATATCAGACATTATTATGTACCTAATGTAGGCTAATATGTTTTATGTATTTATTTACACTTTACAAAAGTGTTTTATCCAATTTTTCATTGAATTTTTGAAAAATATGAAGTTTGCAAACTACATAAAGAATATTACAGATGACATAGTAACATAATCTTTCCAAACTTGTCTCCTGGGTGTTCCATCCATTTCCAAGGTATCAATTGATATTCATTTCCTCTATACAGTGCTATAGGTAATTTTTGCATATAGAAACATATGTATATTTATGTCTCCCCGTTAATTATAAGCTATGTTGTGCCATTTCTGTGCTATATATCTTTCTCTTTTCCCTTAATACAGGTAGGAGAGCATACATTATGTGACAATTTTAAAACATGCCTGCAAATACTTTAAAACTCCTTCCATCAAGTGTTGGGTTCTATAACCAGTCCCCTTTCCTTAAATCTGGGCTGATCTTAGTGACACGTTTGTAACTAAATTCTGGTGTTAGGTCAAAAAGGTCATTCTTCTAGGGGCACCTGGGTGGTGCAGTCCAGTTAAGGGGTGATTTTTGATTTAGGCTCAGGTCCTAATCTCAGGGTTTTGAGATTGACCCCCTGCATCCAGGCCTTCGTGAAGGCCACTGTCAGGCTTGTGCTCAGCCTGGAGTCCGCTTGAGATTCTCTTTCCCTCTCCCTTCCCCTCCCATTTATGCTCTCTCTCTCATAAATAAATAAATAAATAAATAAATAAATAAATAAATAAATCTAGAAAGAAAGAAAGAAAGAAAAAAGGAAAAAAGAAAGAAAGAATCATTCAACATCTATTTGGCTTAACTTCATGGGGAAGCCCAGAGGGAAACCCCAAGGGGTACAGTAAATCCCTTCCCAAATTCCTGAGCCCTACAAAATGTGAACAAAATGCAATTTTATTTTTTTTATTTTTTTTTTACAAAATACAATTTTTTTAAAGATTTTATTTATTTATTTGAGACAGAGAGAATGAGAGAGAGAGAGCACATGAGAGGGGGGAGGGTCAAAGGGAGAAGCGGGCTCCCAGCCCGCTTCTGAGCCACCCAGGCGCCCTACAAAATACAGTTTTAAACCATGAAGATTTATGATTGTATATTAACCACTGTATTGATGTATGTTTAATATGTTGCTATATTGTATATATGTATAATATATTCAAAATAAACTATTTCCTTGTTTTTCCAACCTATTTAATTTTTTAAAAACCATATTTATTTATTTATTTATTTATTTGGGAGAGAGAGAGCGCATGCACACAAGTGAGGCGAGAGGCAGAGGGAGAAGGAAAGAATCTCAAGCAGACTTCCCGCTGAGTACCGAGACTGACCCAGGGCTCCATCTCAAGATCCTGAGATAATGACCTGAGCCAAAATCAAGTTGGCCACTTAACCAACTGAGCCACCCAGGTGTCCCCCCACCCTAATTACTTTGAAAGCCTGCATACAAAATAATATAATTATTGTATCACCTGTTGATGGATATTAAAGTTTGGTTTCTTATGTTGGTGTCTGTGCATTTGAGCAATTCGGCTTCTCTTCCAGACTTCAGGGTTGCTTTTGCAAAAAATTCTCCACGAGTCAGCTCACTTCGGGTTTCTAGGTATGTCTGCTGGTAATGTCCTTGGACAGGTGAAGACTGCTATTATGTCTATTTTGGGGCTAGGCAACTGAACTCTGAGGATGGGGTTGGGGGGAGGAGGTACCACTGACTGAGAACAGTTGGATAGGACTGCTGGCTTGGTTCCCTATCCAAGTGAGGCTGCAGGATGGGCTCCATGCTTTCCTGGATTCTCTGGTCGGGGCTACTAGATGGTCAGAACTCGGTATTATATTCAGTAGTAAAAGGGACAATGACTTAGCTTCTTGCGCCAGCAGGCAAGCAGGACAAGATCCAGGGCCTGAATAGCTCATTGTCTGGGGATCCAGATCAGGCCAGAGTGTGCACTGAATTCCCTGGTTAGGTGAGGTTCTGCTCTGCAGATGGGGGAAGCCATGGGCTGTACTCTCTCTTCAAGTGCTGCTGTATGCAGAGCTGTTGAACGGGCTCTGCAGCAACCCATGTGTTCTGGTTAGGTTCCCTGGTCAGATAGGCTGATGGGTGTGTTCAGAGATGAATGGGGCTATGAATTAGATTCCCTGCGCAGGAGCAGTAAAGCTTTACTCTAAAGCCAGTAAAGCTCTTTGTTGTCTTAACTCAAGCTGACTCAGACCCTAAGTTCCCCTATTGAATGGGGCCACCAGCTTTGCTCTGTAAACTGTAGGGTCCACCCACCCATCCCTGGCACCATGGCTTCCAGGAGTTGTCTTCTGATCAGATGGGCCTGAAGGCACTCCCACTGCTGGTGGGGTTAGGTATCAGTCCCCTAGCTGGTGGAAGAGGAGGGGTCAATCCAGGCTACTCTCAATTTTCCAAGCTGGCTTTCTCACTGGGAGGGGCTGGGAGCCACCCTCAACCTTGGCTAGGAAGCCAAGTGCATAGCACAGACACACTCCACTCCCAGTACTGGCTTTGCTTCAGAGGCAATCAGCTCTGCTTGCCTGTCGCTCAGTTTGAGTGCCTCTGGGCTGCACTGCCTCCAGGAGTTGCCTTCAGCCCTTCTGGACAGATGGGGCTGGAAGACACTTTCTACAGGAGATGGCAAAACTCCTTCTTTGAGGTTCTAAATAGGGCAGGTAGATCTGCACTCCATCATGTTCCCTGATTAGAGTGCACCCCAACATGGTTCTCCAGATGAGCAAAACCACTGGTTGGGATCACTATTTGGGCATTGCAGGTATAAACTCAAATCTGCCAAGATCTGTGAGTTGGTTGTTGCAAGTCCCCACCCTCTTCTCCATCACAGTCAGATTCCCAGTGGTTGAGACCCAAAGGTTTCCCTGCAATCCAGGTGGTATGAGATCAGAGTAGGGGCTTCCACAAGGTGAGGGGAGGAGGCCTGGCCCCCAGAGAAAGGAGAGGCTTGGCAGAGACCTCTCAGCATGGTGCTATGCTGTCCTGGGGGAGGGGCAATGAAGTCAGCATACAGCCACTTCTCTTACCCTTCAAATGCAGTCTGTGGTTCAGGGTGTGCTTTAGCCTCACACCTGTGTTCTAGAATTCTCTCAGTGCTGTCTTCTTATTAAATAGTTGTTAGTTTTCTTGTGAGGGAGAGCAAAGTCAAAAACAACCTATGTCTCCATCTTCGTGATATCACCTCCCTGCTGTTATTTTTATTGACACCGCCTTAAATGTGTGAATTTACTAAAGGAAAATAAAATATTTTATATTTTGAATGCCTACCAAATGCCTTTCCATTTATTCAAGTGTACTCTATGCCTCTTAATAAGTCTGCATGTAGGTTTTTAGATTCATTTTGAACTTATTATTTGACATATTCCTATTGCTTCTGAAATTAATTCTTCTACTGTGGCTGTTGTGCATATGAATATAGTCATTATATGAATTTTGAACCATTATTTTATACATTCTCCTATTTTGTAACAGAAATTTGTACAATCCTTTCAGTTCTAAGTATACTATCATATCTTCTGCAGAATTAAAAAATATCTTCTCCTTATTCATGTTTTATATTTCTCATTTTTTTCTGTTCTAAATATATTGGCTAGTAATTTCAGAGTAATATTACTTAATTGGCTGGTAGTGTACATTCTTGTCTTGATCTGACTCTAGTGGGTATAATGTTTGTGTTCACTCACTAAACAACGCTGGCTTTGGGAGATTAATAGATAATTTTTTTAATTATTAAGAATGTATTAATCTATTTTAACTTATTGAGGGTGTGTGTGTGTGTGAGAGAGAGAGAGAGAGAGAGAGAGCACACACACGAGGTTTGACTTGACTTAGGATTCTTCCCACCAGACCAAGAATTTTTCTAATTATATATTCCAAAGAGCACCTTTGCAGGCTCCCCATCTGTTGCCATCCTAAAGACCCTGAAATCAATTAGTCTTCTTCACAATTCTCTGCTGATCAAAACACTCTGTTTACTAATCTGTCTCTGTGGCCTGGTTATGGTAATTTCATCCACCATTTACTCTACTGGCCTCTCTGAAGGTTAAGTGCTACCAATTGGCTCCTACTTCTTAGAATGCTCATTATTTCCACTGAAAGCAGGGAGTCCAATTCCACTGCAGCATCCCCCATAATCAGCTCCTGCTTAGAAAGAACAAAAATAAAGCCAGAGACTTTCAGAGATGATGGTGCCCTTCCCTCTACCATTCCCCCAATGCATTTCTTAGTTTCTTCAACATTCCTGCATGCTGCAGAAGGAAAAGTATTTCAGACCCCGTTATAGAATATAGTTGAGCAGGATATTCCTGAGCATAAATTGGATCCTCATTGTTGAACCTAGCTTCAATTAACCAGCCTAGAGACTATTAATGTCACTCACAACTTTTTAAGCCAACACATTAAATCTCACATCATTAAGACAAGACTTTGTTTCCTCTTTGTTAGCCTAATAATCTTAACATCCACTCTCCTACATGATCCCCAGTATCCTGCCACCACAAATTGGTAAAGTGCTGCAACTCTTTCAAAATGAAGACGTCTTCTTTTGGATTAGTCTCAATCTGGGATATGCTGAAATGTAATTTTTATAGTAGCTGAAAGATGAGTAGGTACTAAGGGCAACTGACATCCCTTTGTGAGACAAGGGTCCCAGTTAAAGCCATTAGAATGTATTTATGCAGAGAAAAAATCGGATGGGAGACAAGACATGTTTTTCTCTATAAGCAGTATTCAGGGATAATTAAGAATTCTCAGCTGCATCTCGGTTCACCACAGTGTCTTTTTTTTTTTTTTTAAGATTTTATTTATTTATTTGACAGAGAGAGAGACAGCGAGAGGAGGAACACAAGCAGGGGGAGTGGGAGAGGGAAAAGCAGGCTTCCCGCCGAGCAGGGAGCCTGATGTGGGGCTCGATCCCAGGACCCTGGGATCATGACCTGAGCCGAAGGCAGACGCTTAACGACTGAGCCACCCAGGCGCCCCCACCACAGTGTCTTAATCCCATTCTTCAAAAACTCAATACTCCTCAAATATGTGACTATCTCAGTTCCTAAATCCCATTTTTAGGGTTTATGTCAAAAACTACTTTTCGTATAAATTTCAGAATCATTGAAGATTGAAAAGGAAGAGATGGAATACTCAAATAGGTATGAAGGAAATATTTACAGGAGTGTGGCATTGTTTAGGGGAATCAAGAGTAGGTAAGGAAACCCAGGGCTAGCAAGAACACCTCTGTGCCTAAAGGGAAAGGGAGCCTTGTGGAAGTGGGCTTTCTGGTAAAAGCTGCAAACTTGGGTCGATTTAAGCAGTCTGTTCGGGAGAGGGTGAAGATAAAATATCCAACCTCTCTCTTGCCCTTCCATAAGAGACCCCATTACTTCCTCCCATTAGCCAAACCTTATCACAGAAGGCAAAATGGTCCTGTTGATACAGAACAGAAGTGTCAGCCTTCCTAGAAACAAAAGAGGTGAGGAAGGGATGTGGAAGAAGGGAGAATATACAGCTTAGTGATACCTACCTGGCCTCTAATGCCTCTTGCACAGTGGGTCCAGAGAAGATCTTGCAATTAACTGGTATATCCATGTTTCTATTGCTACAAACAAGAAATTTAGGGTTTTTTTATTTCATTGTATGCCACTCATCCTTAATTAATGACTCATTCATATGAACTATGTGGATTTTTTTTTAAAGATTTTATTTTTATTTATTTGAGAGAGAGAGAATGAGAGACAGAGAGCATGAGAGGGAGGAAGGTCAGAGGGAGAAGCAGACTCCCTGCCGAGCAGGGAGCCCGATGCGGGACTCGATCCCGGGACTCCAGGATCATGACCTGAGCCGAAGGCAGTTGCTTAACCAACTGAGCCACCCAGGCGCCCTGTGGATGGGTTTTATTCTGTGTCTTAGCTCTAGTTTTTCCTGCAT
Source organism: Neomonachus schauinslandi (assembly GCF_002201575.2). Lineage (NCBI taxonomy): Eukaryota > Metazoa > Chordata > Mammalia > Carnivora > Phocidae > Neomonachus > Neomonachus schauinslandi. The sequence goes on from NC_058404.1 coordinate 90,325,287, forward strand.
GCTCTAAGATCCATCTCCACTACTTTTAGCAGCCATAATCCCCTTTTTTTTTGCTGGGGGGGAGGGTCTGGATTTTAGCTTGTTCTGAAATTTGTTTCTCATTTTTCTTGTGAGTATGAAATGGAGAGAGAAATGCTAATTTTATACCACTACATTCAGGCCAGAAGTAATCTCACCAAATAAATGCTGTTATAAATGTTCCTTTATTTAATATGATGATTAAAATATATTGTATCATATATGTCAATATTCCTTCAATTAACCATGTGCCAAATTAAACTATCAATAAATAAGCGAGCAAAACAAAGATTTATATAAACTGGCAACAAGAAATGCTTTCAATGTTACAAATTTGCATTTAATGATCTACTTACATGCAAATTTCCCACATCAAATTGTGTATTCTTCAATAACCCCAGCACCTATGTGATCTAAAAGTCCTCTGGAATGTTTAAATATTGTATACAAATTTAGTAACATTTCAACTTAGAATTCAAGACTAAATCAAATGTGAAATTATTTATTTTGAATTGAAATTCTTTTGAATTATAATTAGAATATTTTTACTTTAATAAGCTAAACTTTGTCAAACTTTACAAATATTTTAAATACCAATTATTTCAAAAATATCAATACTATGAGTATTATTGACTTAAACTTTTATAAATTTAATTCTAAATTTCTTTGTAGTTCAAAGTTGATTACTAAGAAAGCAATTACACCCTCTAAAATCATCAAGGTTACCATTTCTTCTTTCCCAGCTCTCGAGACCAGCAGAGATTTATTAGGAATAATGGTTGGTTTCTTGTCTGTTACATTGATGGACACAGAGAGTCCATTTAACAGTCATTTGTCAATGACTCTGTAAACCAAAGAAGATGATTACATAGTCCTCTCCCTACACTGTGCTTAGTGATATTAGCAGCCCTTAAAATGATTGAATAACATATGTATTTTTCTAATTTGGGGCTATTAATATGTGTAAATATATCTCTCATATTAGATATAAATATGAAATTCATTTTTTCTATCTTTTAAAGGTTTATCTGATAATGGCATCATAATGACAGTACTTACTCGCTTCTTGTTTTCTTGTGCCCAGTCCTAGAACATGAGCTAGTCATTTCATCAGCTTAGCACATCTTTTATAATAACCAAGAAAAGACATATAAAATTACCCTATGTACAAGTAAAGTTTACTCTTCAATGAAGATTTTTTTAAATGGCCTGACATATAGGCCATTTAACATATCTAGTAATCAATCCCAGATTACTGATAACATTTTAATCCACTTTCATAGGATCACACCGCTTAAAGTAACTTTAAATCATGTTTCACAATGGACATAGGCTCTATACCTGTAGCAAGATTTATTCCAATGAAATAAATAGCATGTATTTCTAAAGGTTGTCGTCTGGTGTTAGTAAAATACGTTCTTAGATACTTTAACAAGATGCTACATTAGTCATTCCTATTACAATCAGCCATCTATTCATATGCTCTGTCACTCTTTATCACACTAAAGAAAGTATCTAATGTTTTATAATGATGAATATTTCAGTGATAAAGATATTTTTTTGGTCAATGTCATTGAAAAGATGAATAACTCTAGCTTACTTAGACCCTCACGTGAATTAGAAAATCCAAGCAAAATGATATATTTTTTTAAAAACTTTCAGGTAGAAATGTAAATGACTTTACCCAAAATTAGTAACATATTTAGAACTTTTATCCTCTCTCAATTCTGAGGAATATGGTGTTTTAATGACTTTTTTATTCTCCCAAATGTTACTCTTATTTACTTATTTATTAATTTATCTTTTAAAAATTATTTTTAGTTTTATTTTTTTTTACTGAGTAGTGGATGTTTGTATGCAGTATGAGTGATTTCTATTTCTTTTCTGCCAGCTCCTTAATAAATACTAATAAAATAGAATACCAATAATTATCTACCTAAGGGTCAACTGCACAATCTCAAACATGAGTTGATGAAATGGAACCTGATCAGGCACTGCATTCATGACTCAGTTGGGCACTTTCTAGTTTTTTGTGTGTTCTGACCTAAAGAAATATTTACCTCTTATTCCCAAACTTTATTAATCATCACTTTTAATCATACAATAAGCTAGGTTGTAGAATATCCAATACCATTCACAATTTTAAAATCAAAAGAAAAACACCTAAGTAAACAGAATAATTCAGATAATATCATACCAACTACCTTTTGGAGGACACCAGCTCAGCACCTTCTTCTATGCAAAAAAGAAAAATACATCTCAATATGCATTCATTCAGTAAATGAAGCAAGGGGTACTCTCTGGTAAACAATGAATGGCATCAATCATGGAAAGAAATCCAGCAGAGTGTTTAGCAGATAGTAGTAACCCACTAAATATGTGTTGACTAAATGAAGAAACACCAGAAAGAAAAACATATGGTTCTAAATTGTGGAATACAGCATAGTGGCTAGTGGCGACTGAAATAGAATAAGCTAACTATTGTTAAAAGAGATATATGGCTTTCTTTTACACACACAATAATGAAGAACTGGGTAGTGCCAGAAATATTCATTCATATTCATAAATGTAATTACTTTGTAAAAAAACAGAGAAGAGGGGCGCCTGGGTGGCTCAGTCATTAAGCGTCTGCCTTCGGCTCCGGTCATGATCCCAGGGTCCTGGGATCAAGCCCTGTATCAGGCTCCCTGCTGGGCGGGAAGCCTGCTTCTCCCTCTACTGCTCCCCCTGCTTGTGTTCCCTCCCTCACTGTCTCTCGCTGTCAAATAAATAAATAAAATCTTAAAAAAAAAAAAAAAGGATGAAAAACAGACAAGATAGCATTTCTGGCAAGAAACATGCTTTATCTGCAGGCATATTTGAAACAGAGAATGTATTTTATCATCTGACATAAAAAATGTTGATAACAACTATCATTTATTAAGTGGTTACTTGATGCCAAGCCGTGTGACAAGGGCTTACATGTATATTAATTAGTCAGGATAGGCTACTTGCCATAAAAAAAAAAAAAAAAGTAAAACTATCTGACTTAACATCATAAATGTTATGGCTCATTCACATCATAATAAAATGATTTTGGGAGGAAGATGGCAGGGAAGGGGATTCTGCTTCATGTGTTCATTCAGGGACCCAAATTCCTTCCACGTTGTGGTATTTCATCATCTTTAGCATATAACTCCCAAGTTTTCTAGTGATGGGAAAAGAAGAAAGTAGAGAAAGCATACTCTCTCCTGGGCCCAGGAGTGATAGACCTCACTTATGTACGTGTTCGATGACAAGAACTAATCATCTGACCTTAGCTGCACGTAAAGAATCAAGTAATCATATTTTAAAAACTTATCCAAGAAAAGAAAGCATGTTTGTTGAGTATCTGATATCTGACGCACATGTGAGCAAACTCATGTAATATAACATTCTTACAGTTAATGTTATGCACAAACAGTAGATATGCCCCCCAAAGGCTGAAAAACAGCTGAAAACTACAATGCTTGTAAACCCATGATAGAATTATACTTTGCAAGATAAGTTAGCCATAAAGTAAAACATCCAATAACAGAAAAAACTGAGTAGTCAGTTCAAAACAGTTGTGAAGAAAAATTAACAAATGTTTGAGTTGGTCTGATGATCTGTTTCACAAAAGAAGTTCATGAAATTTCATTAGGAGTCATCACTTTGGAGTATTTAACTTCGTCACTTGGAAAGGACTGTCTAGATACATTTCCAAAAATGTATCAGTGCAATGTAATGATATCTCAATAGCTCTTAATCCTTGTAGATTCAATGCCCTCTTTTTATAATAAATATTTTACAAAATCCCTTTTACTAAGCTGAAAGTTAATTAACAAATAATCTAAACTGCATATGTCTATATTTTTAAAAATTAATACAATGATAGAATGAAAAAGAGAAATTTAAAAAGTAATGTATAATTAAATACTATACAATTCAACTTGTAAAATCTTAGCACAAATGTAATGAAACAGTGAAGTTATTAGATGTCTGCATCCACATATAAAAAAAAGTTTGGATGTAGGGACGCCTGGTTAAGCATCTGCCTTCGGCTCAGGTCATGATCCCAGGATCCTGGGATCGAGCCCCACATCGGGCTCTGTGCTCAGCAGGGAGCCTGCTTCTCCCTCTCCCTCTGCCTGCCTGTCTGCCTACTTGTGATCTTTCTCTCTCTCTCTGTCAAATAAATAAATAAGATCTTTATTTTTTTTTTAAGATTTTATTTATTTGTGAGAGAGAGAATGAGAGACAGAGAGCCTGAGAGGGAGGAGGGTCAGAGGGAGAAGCAGACTCCCTGCCGAGCAGGGAGCCCGATGCGGGACTCGATCCCGGGACTCCAGGATCATGACCTGAGCCGAAGGCAGTCGCTCAACCAACTGAGCCACCCAGGCGCCCTAAATAAGATCTTTAAAAAAAAAAAAAAAAAGTTTGGATGTAAAAATGTAATATTTCATTTAAATAAACACTGGAAACACATTATCTTTCTACTTGCCATTCTCTAATAAATATCAAATGGTAAGTATTTTGCGTAGCAACAAGAGCAGTATTGTTATCTGTGATGGTTATTTTTATGTATTACTTAGCTGGGACACAATGTGCCCAGATATTTAGTCAAAAATAATTCTGTTGATTTCTGTGAAACTGTTTTCAGAGGAGATTAACATTGAAATTGATGGATATTACGTAAAGCAACACTGCCCTCCATAAGGGGGGGGAGACTTTTTAATCAATTGAAGGGAATTTAGAACAAAAAGACTGGCTTCCCTGGAACAAGAGAGAATTTTTCCATTGAATTGCCTTTGGACTTCTACCACATTGGTTCTTCTTGGTTCTACAGGAGGTAGCCTTCAGACTCAAGCTGGAACATCACCTCTGCTGGATCTCTAGTCTGCCAGCCTACCCTACAGATGTGGACTTGTCAGTTTCCATAATCATGTAAGCCAATTCCATCTAATAAATCTCATTTTGTATATGTGTACTCACATCCCATTGGTTCTCTTCTCTAGAGAACCCTGACTAATACACCACTGGTGATATATTTTTTCATAATTGTGAACTACTCATTAAAACACCTAGATCAAAATAAAATTATTGTCTCATTTTATTACTGACAAATTTGGAGTATATTAAAATGATGCAACAACATTTTGTCAATATATGGAAAATGGAGATTCTTGTCCTAGATATTTATAAGTTTATAACCTATAGGAATTACCAATGAGCTAGAAATTGATGGAGACCAAGGGACAATCATTGATTTTAGTGAGACTTTTCCATACATTGAAATAAGTTCACCTTGCCTAGGTTTTGTCCCCCATCATTCTAGGTGCCCAGTTCAACCTCTTCACTGTTTTACACATTCACACACTGGTAAGGTGTCATAAGAGGACCAGCACAGAATTATTATCCATACTTAAGACTTCCTTGAGAGCACTTGCTTGCTCCTCAAGTATTTCTCCTAATGGAAATTATGGGTGCTGCAAGAGCCACTATTTAAATACTAGCTCAGCAACTTAAAAGCGATAATAATTCTTAAAAAAAAAAAAAAAGCGATAATAATATTAAAATGCTAATACTACTAATAAAAATGATTCTGTTACTGATTTTATAACCTTAGGTAGGTCAGCCTCTCTGGAATTGTATTCTGTCACATTTCATTTTGGGTGTATGATCATTAAAAATGAGACCTGAAGTTCCATCCACTTACGCGCAAACCATGAATCATGGAACACTACATCAAAAACTAATGATGTAATGTATGGTGATTAACGTAACATAATAAAAAAAAAATGAGACCTGAAGAGGCTTTTGATGACCTGATGATAAAGTCTTGGTGAAATCCTGAGCCAGTCAAGCAAATTTACTCATATATCCTATTTGTAAACATCATCACCCTTATGAGGTATTATGGCAATATATCTCAAATTTAAATATGTTCTATGCCAGCCATGTTAGGAATTATGAATCTATAAAATACAACCCCCTATCAATTATATTAGAACTTCAGAACTCTCTTCTACATAAAGCCACTGAGTTGAGAGGTGACATCCTCTAACATCTTTTTGGTTAAGGTTTATTATAAAAGCTTAGAAATATTTCAGCTTCATTTGTAGAAATAACACTACTGAAGATATATATATATATATATATAAAGAAAACATTTATTATAAGTATTCAGCATCTGTGTACATTTTTTAGTTAAATTGGACTTGTTATCGAGGGACATAATCTGTTTATGGATTGTAATTTCTAGCCTTGATATTACATGATGGCTCGTATCTAATATGCTTTGAGAAATTCTAACAATTTGTAATTTCTATGTCATCTTTTGCTTCAGAAAGTGTTAACAATTTTGGAATGTTTAGGACAAGTGAAAATCAATTTTCTTCATACCTAAAAGTAAAAGCTATTTACACCATGATATTCAGTACTTCCAATCATTCTTAAGTGTATGGTAAAGAAAAGCACTAATAACACATTGATCAACTGATGGAAAGAGCTAAAATGGGAGAAATGTTGCTGATTTCATATCAACTAAGACTCAGCAAAGGATTTTGCTACACTTTCCTTTCAGATACATCTGACATATAGTAAAGCAATAATGTTTATTAATGTATATTAATAATGCTTTAAAGTTATTAAAACAGCATATCTTGGTGTTATATAAACAAAGAAAAATTGTTTAGATATCTTTAGATGTAAGATAAATATTAAATATTATAAAGATATATTACTGATACTAAGGATCTGTCTCTCACCAGCATGTGGAATATAAAGAATTTGTTTTTCTTGGTATTATCATTGCTTTTTACTATTCTTGCAGAAGAGTAATCTAAGATAAAAATTTAAAAATATAATCCGCCTAACAGGTATTTTAGCATCTCAGAAAGCGGCTTGCCACTCCACTACAACGAAATATTAATAAAATTACTGTCGCCAATGGTCAAATAAGTTTTGATCAGAGAATTCTATTAATTCAATTACAGATATGAAGACTATCATGTAATATCATTCTTTAACTTTTATTTTAAGTGAGTTAGGGAAAGGAGATTTCGGTCTCAAAAAAACTCATCCTCTTAGGAATTTTATGCTATTTCCTAAAATAATGTTTATAAGTAGTTTTCTCAAAGCCTACTAGCTCCACAATAAAAATCTTATATACTGAGATGTTCTTTCTGATATTTTGATTATATAAAGAAGGAAAGAAAGGAGAGGCAATTTCCCTTATCTATTCACATATCTGTATCATTAACATTGCTCTTGAAAATAAATAATTTAATGACATTTAAAATTTTGTATGATTTTTTCCATTATAAACCATCTTTATTTTTATTTTTGAATGACACTTTCAGGTATAATTGACATACAACATTATTTTAGTTTCAGGTGTACAACATCCTGATCTGATACTAGTGCATATTGTGAAATGAACACTACAATAAGTCCAGTTAACATCTGTCACCATACACAATTACAGAACTTTTTCCTTGTGATGACAACTTTTAAGAGTTAAAAGTTTCATGTAATTTTGATGTTCTGTGGAAATATTAATGAGGGGAAGCCAGTGTCAGTGACATAAAGTAACACTATAAAACCACCTTTGACATCCTTGTAAGCTACTGTTTTGGACGTTCGTTCATGTTAAACCATTAGCTTTAATAAAGTTGATTATAGTATATCTATTTGTAGTTACTACTTAAAGCAGAAATTATCAATTTTCATCAAAGGAGCTTAATATTTGACTGCTGAAGCCTATGAGAGTAAATATCCTAAAGGATTTTCAAAACCAAAGCAAAGCCAGACAGTAAAGCCATGATGTCACAGAGATATCGACTGTAACATAAACCCAAATTCATGGGGCAAAGCATGGGTGAAGTCGTTAGCCAATATTTTGTAGAGTGGTAGAAGAAATGTAAACATACAAATTCCTGAAGCAGAAAGGTGGCAATCAATATAGGTGGCATGAAGTTTGAGATTCATGGCAGAGGATCTAGATCTGATTCAATAAAGAAGTTCCTGAGACTTCCCTGGATAAAGTTTATCACAAATTTCTTAATGAAGAGGAACTAATAACTCATGTTAGAATACCCTTAGCAATTTTTAAATTTTCTATTTAAACATTCCAGCATATTAGTGTTTATCTCATGACTTCAGATAGTCATTTCTAACCATTAAAAAAAAAAAAATCAATTGCAAGTGTTAAAAATAACAGGCCCAGAATGGAGTCACTTATGCTAAGCCCCATTTAAACAAGGTAAGACTTAGAGTTTTAGCTCTCCCAGAAATGTAATCTTACACTGGTCAGCCAATTAGGAATCTCCTGATGAGCACTAGTTAGGTAATCTACTTGATAGACCCTTGTCATCCCCTATAAGAATAACCAACCTGTTTCTTGCCTACTATAATTCCTTGTTCCTGCTCCCTTCTGCCTCTAAAAGTCTTTCATTTGGTACAGCCCCTTGAGCATCTTTTTATCCGCTAGATTGGATGGTGCCCAATTTGAATTGATTTTTGCTAAAATAAACACTTTAAAATTTTTAATATGCTTCAGTTTATCTTTTAACGCAGGTTTTTTTTTTTTTTTAATTTTTGTTAGATATGGATTCCTGAAGCCTGAGGACTATCCTATCAGTCAAGACACCAGTTCATAGTCTGGTTAAAACTACAAATGCCTTAGCAAGTTTAAGTGCAGGAAGATTAATTTCTGATATTTGGTAAACACGTGGTTACATTAATCAGTGTGAACTCCTGTCAGGCAAAAATCATGTGAATTAATCTGCATATATTCCAATTTACCAATAATTTTCTCCAAAACCATAAAGTTGGGTATACTGAAGTCATTTTATTTTCATTAGATGCTTTACCTTTTAAAGTATTCATGTATACTTTAGAAATAACCTTTGGAACAATTATACAACAAGTCTTTCATTGAGGAAATGTGACAGCTATGTCCTTTCAGAGACCAAGGGTAAAGCAATTTCCATTTTGTCAAATATGCTAAATTTTTCACAAATTGCCTTACATCATTCATTGATGCATCCTTCATTTATCAAGGAGTTATTGAGCACCTGAAATGTGTTAAATACCATGTTAGTTTCTAGAAATACAATAAAAGCCATCACTTGCCTGATGTCACACTATAATATATACCAAAAGTATGTAGCACAGGCAGAGGAAAACTGCATGGTGAGATGGTTGAAAGAAGGTACTTTGGTCTGCATTGCCAAAAAGCAGACAGAATTTGTGATCCCAAGAAGAAATTCAACTATTAGAGAACAAATCTATACGAGTATGAACTACTTAAATCCTATCCCTAGTACATGCACACATTCCAGAGCTCCTTCTTGGTATCGTGCCTCAGAGACTAGAACAGCTTTGCTCAGGAACAGCAGAAGAAGGAGTAGGTATATGATTTAGGCTCCCACTGAAGACCTTCAGAGGTACTCCCCTAAAAGTGCCCTTTAGGTTTGTGAGGCTCTGTCACAGCACTCACACTACCTAGAAGCAAAGAAAATGTAATCTGTCATTTCTTTTAAAAGGTCCAGAATCCCGGGGCGCCTGGGTGGCTCAGTTGGTTAAGCGACTGCCTTTGGCTCAGGTCATGATCCTGGAGTCCCAGGATCGAGTCCCGCATCGGGCTCCCTGCTCAGCAGGGAGTCTGCTTCTCCCTCTGACCCTCCTCCCTCTCATGTGCTCTCTCTCATTCTCTCTCTCTCAAATAAATAAATAAAATCTTTAAAAAAAAAAAGGTCCAGAATCCCATTCTCCATAAAAACCAGATTAATTTTTCTGTATCTACAATTAAATGACATAGTTGCTTGAACACAGAATCAAGAATATTGAATTAACTTGGTGCAGAGTATGAATTCAGTGTGTGTGTGTGTTTGTGTGTGTATGTGTGAGTGTGTGTGGCAAGGGAGGTATGACTATTCCCATATCTGATTATACTCCCTAACTTTCAAGACTTCTACCCCTACCTTCCACTCCACAGTTTTTACGAAACAAGGGGAAAAAAAGAAAGAAAGGAAGGAAAAGGCAAGCAGGTGGCAGAAACTAAAGCACTGGAAGTATGGAGGTAAATAATGCAAGGTAGACCTCTTGCTCCATTGAAATTAAAAAAAAAAAAAAGTTTGAAAGTGATCAAAATACCTTTTGATCCAGCTACATATCTTTTAATATTTTAACCCTTGACACAAAGCACAATATTTATAACTAAAGCACTTATGCAAATAGGGGCGCCTTGGTGGGTCAGTTCGTTAAGTGTCCAACTCTGGCTCAGGTCATGATCTCATGTATCATGGGATCCAGGCCCACCTCGGTCCCATGCTCAGTGGGGATTCTTTTGAAAATTTTCTCTCTCTCCACCTCCCCACTCTCATGCACAGGCATGCACACACACACACACTCTCTCTCTCTAAAATAAACAAATAAGTCTTAAAAAATAACACTTTATACAAATAGTGTAAAATACCTAGCTTATAGCTTGTAACATTATGCAGTGGCAACAGTCAGGCTGTGGTTGAGAATAGGACGTCTGAACAAGGCTGTCTGGGATCAAATTCTGGTTCTGAGTGACCTAGAGCAAATCTCTCTCTCTGTTGGTTTCCTTAGCTCTAACTTGAGAATCAGAGAAGAACTATATCACAGGGTTGTCATAAAAATGTATACATGTCAGTTTGTATAAATAAGAAAACATGATAAATAGTAGCCATTTAAGAAACATCAGCCATATTATATACAACAGCTCTTTAAGCACTCTACCGGCTGATACCTTTAAATAATTAGAGAAAAAACTAAAGATCAATAGCATATTTTGTCTTATTATAGGAATAAAAAAAGGAAGAAATTCATTGGAAGATGATGGAAAGAGTCCCATATTTTGAAGCATTATAACTCTAATGTTCTTCAAAATAATTTAAAATTAAGATATTGTATTATAGGGAAAAATTTTATTTGTTAAATACAAATCTCTTACCCAGAAGAGTTTAGGATTAATGTTGATTTGATTCATTTACTTCCAAAGAATCAAATAAGAAATAAGTGGGAAACTTTTAATCTCCCATCATTGAATCAGCAACTGTTCCCTTAATGTTTCAATAAAATTAAAAAGTGAAAAACAAAGATTCAAGTAGAGATTTTTAAAAAACCTCAACTTTGTAACTAATGTGAGGTCAAAAAGTTTCTATTATTTGGTTCTGAGAGTAAATATAAATAAGACTATCATTGAATTTTAAGGATCAAAAAGGCAAAGATATAAGAGGTCATCTGTTTTTCCTTTCTATAAATTTCTTTCCACCAGATTTTTTTCCCATCCATTTTCAGACATCCCGCCCTGCATTTCTAAAATTTCCCAGGGGAAATAATATGGACTTAAATTACAGGCAAACAACAGTTCTCATATCTTGTAACTTTATGGATAGCACAGTACAGAGGGTGGTATGATACCATAAAATGCCTTGGGATAAAGAAAATGGAAAAATAAATTCAGATTTCCTTTTTTAACCATTAACATTCTAGATAAAAATCACACAAGCTGATGAAAGTTACAATCACGCGTGATGAATTCATCTACAATTTCCCACACTTACCTACATTATTTCTGAGGCCCCAGTAAAATACAACACGATTAACTCGTGGTTTAGAACAACTTCCCATCACAGATTTCCATTTGAAACAGGTCTATGTTGTGTTTCAAGGAAGAATTGTCCATCTGTATGCTAAAACACATTCAAACCTCATGCGATTATTCTGTTCTAAACTATTCCTGGAAAGAAAAAAGGAACAGCATTTAACAGTATCAATATATTGGCTCTCCTCATGTTTCTTTATGAGATGGAACTGACATGCACAGGAATATCTGAGACTTACCTCTGCAGATTTAAAATTCAGTAGCCAACATTCTCAAAGATGAGGAATCAATTTCATTATTCTTTTTAATTCTTTAGTACATTCCAAACAACAATTCCCTGACCTTACAAATATTCTCACAAACAGAGTTGTTCAGTCAAGCTGCACAATGAAACTCCTTTGCTCTCCCCCTCATCTATCAATGCCAGCATTAATTTATTCATTGCATTTATACTTCTTGGAACTCTAATTTGTCTAGACCTTTTTGTTACTCTTGTGCTAAAAAATGAATAGAGAATTCTCAGTTAGTGCATATTTATGCAGGATTTTAAAGTAGCATATTTTGATTTATAACTAAGGCCACAGAAAGCATCATTTAAAATGAAAAGATAAAGCAGTCTTTTCAATATTTGGACTATTTGAATGAATGGCTATATTGAACTTGCAGTTAAAATTGTTTCTTATTATGGCTGATAAAAATGAACCAGAAACTGCTTTTTTCCTTAATTCACAAGACTGTTGTAAAAATCAGAAGTTGTAATATATGCAAAAAGCACTTTGAAAATCATAAAACACTTTATGCATGGAAGGCATAGCCATTACTATTAACAAACATATGATCCACTTCTAGGAATGTCCAATGAGAACAGGAGAAAGCAAGAGCTAAAATTAAAAGCAATGAACATACATCCACCCTCCAGAATGAGCAATCTGCATATTGCAGTCTTTCCCTATGGTAGGAAGAAAATTTTTCTCTCCCTGTGGATAGCACTTGATTCTGCATCCCATTGTCAGGACTGTAGATAGTACCATTTATGTGTGCAATCACTTCCTTCCCATTTGACTTATTCTATACGACATTATTCTAGATAACTTAGTGAATATAAAGATATCTGAGATACAGCTGAAGTTATCAAGCTACTAAAATATATTAAAAGTTGATAAGCCATATACACAAACAACATAATACAGGAAAACAAACTTTCGTTTGTTTGTTTTTGTTTGTATTGTTCCTTGAAGAAGGAGAAGCTTGATTTTTCAAGGGAAGTGATGCACATAGAGGCCACCTAGGGGCAGGAATTTGCAGCCTCTTTCAAGAATTAGTGAAGCCCAGGGACGCCTGGGCGGCTCAGTTGGTCAAGCGACTGCCTTCGGCTCAGGTCATGATCCTGGAGTCCTGGGATTGAGTCCCACATCGGGCTCCCGGGTCATCGGGGAGCCTTCTTCTCCCTCTGACCCTCTCCCCTTTCATGCTGTTTCTCTCTCACTCTCTAATAAATTAAAAAAATAAATAAAATAAAAAAGAATTAGTGAAGCCTGGTTTCTTAGAGAAAAAGTGCTACAACAGAAGTCTGAAAACCAAGCTACGCATATGTCTTACATACATGTACAGATTCCAGAAGCCAGCTCACGTGGTATGCCATGCACCAGCAAACAAATGTGTCACGATACTTCCCCAAGGAAGTACATTTCTCTGAGAATATTCTTCCCTTCCTAGGAATCACTAGGGACTTCTTAAAGCAGGTTATAAAATGTAGGACTACAAGCATGTGCTTGATTTCCTATGAATTCCTTCACCAAATCACCACAATTCTAGAACAATAAAACAAAAAAATACAATTTAAATTTTTGAACATAACATGAACTTTCAAAGCCAGATCAGAAACAAAGGAAAAAAGAAAAGAAACAAAATAGTTATAAAAGATGTATATTTTATGATACAATTCTTAATTGAGGAAGATATATTTTCTGACATGCTTTTAATATCTTTTTTAATTTAAAAAATTTCTGAGACAAATAAAAATCAGTGAAAATATTCGCAGCATATATGATAAATAATAGGTTATATGCACTATGCATTATTTTTACAAGTGTCTATCTAATAAAATACTAGAAAATACTAAAGACTTGGTAGAAAACTGAATATAGTTTATGAATAGTATACAGATAGACCAACCAAATAAGCACTATTGAAAAAAAATGCAAAATAATTGAGGTATAATATACTCCTTTATTTGAGTGAAATTAAAAAGAATGATAATACATTATCAGAGTACTGATAAAGGTGGGGGAAAAAGAACACTCTACATTTCTGTAGGAGTTGTGAGTTGCTACAGTTTTTTGAGAAAATAATCTGTTCACACCTGTACAAATGGAAACTATTCTCAAATCTTGCATTCCTTCTTCTAGGAATCAAGCTAGTGGAATTAAAAGCAGCATTACTCAGGCTATATGTAAAATAATGTCTGCCACCACAGTTTTGTATTTGGAAAATGTTGGAAACCACTTGAAAGTTTGGTAATACTAAAATATTTGAATAGGTTTTGAAATATTATACCAATATTGAATAAAATAGGTTGCATTTGTAGTTATCGTCTCTAATAGATATCCATATATCCATGATATAAAATTATTTGGAAGAAATGATGAAGTAAATTGCTGAATATGCATTTACGTCTTAATGTGTATATTATAATCTTTTATTTTTCTCTATTTTTTTGATAATGCACACACACAAAATTCTATACACCTGAAAATTTGTGTTTTATAACTCCATAAGCTTGGAAGAAGTTGTAAAGCAATATACAGCGGCTGTTATAATTAATAGAACTGGGAAAATAGGTGTTTGGCTACAAACAAAAACAAAAGCAAAGCTGGAAATTAATTAGAAATAGAAAACAAAATCCTATATTAAACAATATCGAATATGTGAAATTTAAAATTAAATTTAAAATTTAAAAATGAATATGTGCCAAAATTAAAACAATATGACCAATTAAAAACAGATTTGGTTATGAGAAGTTAAAAATTTAGGGTTTTAGGTTTCTGTCATTATTAAAAACAAACTCTTTGGCAACTACCAATTTGTAGGTTTTTGGTATATGTTGGAACAACTTTGGATAGGACATTTCTACCTTTAATGTCAAATTCCTTCTTGGATAGAAAGTATATGTATTTACATGCTTTCCTTTCTTTTTTATTGTGTTTTATGTTTTTAAAAGTTTTAAAAGATATATTATAGGAGCTTGATATATTTTCCAAAATCAATGCTACGTTCAAATAAACAAAATATCTCAATAACAAAAATTAAAAATCAGGCTAATTTTAAATAATAGTGAGATACTGATTAAATAATACATTTTTTAGAATATCTATTTCTAAATTCTAAATATTCTAAATACTTAGAATATTTTTTTTCATCTTATCTAAAACTTACATGCAGCATTGGCCCACAATACAGTTTAATGGCTAAAATGGTTTAATAATCTTTAGAATACAAATTAGCATACACTTTTGTAGGAGTTATATACATTCCTGTGTATATTATAGCTTCTCGAAGGTATGCAAATTCATCGGGAAGTCCTCATTCGAACTGAGGCTGAATCCATGCAGAACAAACTAAGTGTAATCTGTAACTATCTCGTTTATAGATGAAGACAAACTGATCGTTTATAGGCCAAAATACTCATTCATATCCCTGATGATCAAACCGGTTGTATCATCACCTAATCTCAGTTTCATTCTGTGGTATTTATTTATTAATAACAATACTTCAATTTTGAAACTTCCTTGAATGAATAGATATGCTTTAACAGAAAAAGATAAAAAACTTAGAACTAGTATTTCCCTCGGGGCTACCATATCACTTTTCCTCTCACAGAGGAAACTCAACTCATAATTTCTGATTAGAAAAAAATACTGCGAGATTTCCCGGTAGAAAAAAGATCATGCCTTGGGGAAAAGTCCCTAGTCAATGTGAAAAACCATAAGGAAGAGAATGTTCTCTCTGGAAATTTAAACCAGCTTTCGGGGGAGAAAATGGAAAAGCTTACTCTATTATTTCCATTGCTATAATCCATGAATATAATTAATAATTCTGTTACTCTTAGAGTCTAGTGCCTTGATCCAGAAAATGAATCATTTAAAAAGAGGAAAACCCCAGGGAAGTAAGTGTAAATTGTTTCTCTACTCCACGGCTAAGATGGTTTAGACATTTTAGATTAGAATATATTCCTGGTAGGTTACATAAATCCCTGCGGGTATATTAGCTTCCAAATTTTCTTGACTGGGCCTAAGCCACATTTGAAATGTTATGAAAAACAGAATTATTCCTCAAGATGGCAATTTCATTATCCTGTTCCACAAATGGGGAAATCGTGATTCCTGAACAAGCTCAATGAAGGGTGGTGATAAGGATTTGGAATTACAATCAGGAACACAATCTATGTTTTCCAGCTTAGGCAGGAAAACTTACACAACTTGAAGGGATAGCTTAAATAGCTTTCTTAAGAACACAGAATTACAAAAGCTTTTTATCTTGATGAAGTCCCAATAGTTCATTTTTGCCCTTGCTTCCCTTGCCTTTGGCGATGTTTCTAGGAAGAATTTGCTGCGGCTGAGGTCAAAGAGGTTGCTGCCTGTGTTCTCCTTTAGGATTTTGATGGACTCCTGTCTCACATTGAGGTCTTTCAACCACTTGGAGTCTATTTTTGTGTGTGGTGTAAGGAAATGGTCCAGTTTCATTCTTCTGCATGTGGCTATCCAATTTTCCCAACACCATTTGTTGAAGAGACTTGTCTTTTTTCCATTGGACATTCTTTCCTGCTTTGTCAAAGATGAGTTGACCATAGAGTTGCGGGTCCATTTCTGGGCTCTCTATTCTGTTCCATTGATCTATGTGTCTGTTTTTGTGCCAGGACCATACTGTCTTGATGATGACAGCTTTGTAATAGAGCTGGAAGTCCGGAACTGTGATGCCACCAGCTTTGCTTTTCTTTTTCAACATTCCTCTGCATGGAGCACTGGGTGTTATGCACAAACAATGAATCATGGAACACTACATCTAAAACTAATGATGTAATGTATGGGGATTAACATAAGAATAAAAAATTAAAAAAAAAAAAAAAGAAATACTTCTCTCCAGGCTTCAGAGTATAATTCCCTGTTTGGAATAACAAGTATGTACACAAGATTCATTAAAAAAAATGAGATAAAAAAAAAAAAGAACACAGAATTATACCTTAAAATCAAGTATGAAAATACCTTTTTAAACTGCAATGTGAAAGTAAATTACAGTAATTTTTAAATTTTAAAAAGCAGATGACTACCACAAACTTCAAAAATATCCAGAAATAGCATAATACCTTTGTCTGTATTAACTTTGATTGTCTCTTTATAGGACACGATAACAGAAAAATCAATCAGACTTTCCTCTATCTTGGTCTGTTTAGAAGGGTGTGAGGGTTCAGGAGTGCTCATGGCTGGGATGGCCAAAGGTCGTAGGAATGTTAAAACTTTTCTGCTGTGCACAGCATCAAATTGTGTGGGTATTAGGTAGATGCCCATACATGGCTATGCGAATCATATAAATATATAACTAAAATTCCATACCAACAATTTACACTCAACTTTCTCTTAATACCCTAAATGCCAGTAGCTAATGTAATGCTATCAGACACCAGGAGGAGTGTGATGGACAGGCAGTTAGAGTGGAAAGAGACAATAATCCTATTCGTTTGCTGTTAAAATTATTTTACTTTTGCAAATTTCATGAAAAAAGTAATCATAAAAGCATATTATAAGACCAAATCTTGAGCTTCATTAACTTCAAAGTAATCAAGCTTATTACTTTTGGTTCTATTGATTAGAACATTTTGAAAAGATCCTTAAGCAGATGCTGTGCTATAAAATAAATAATAGTCACAGGGAACAATTCTGGAAAATACGGAATAAACCTAGTAGTTAAATATTCTCTCTTCCTATATCCCTGTGTGCTTTCTTATTTGTTACAACCTTAAATGTTTGGTTTGAAAATAAGTTCATTGTATGATAATTTATATATTAACCTACCAATTATACAAGAACAGATGCGTGCAAGATTGGGAGACCTTTCAACCACTTCCCATACATACACAAACTTACCTTAAGTTGAAAATCAGTGTAGATAAATATAAAGGTACAGGAATTGATACGGACACAAATTAGATTAATATAATAGATTATATTAGATTAATATAATAAATAAAGCTAGAGATACAATGGTAGTAGAAACAATAGGGAGATATGAAAAGTATAGGCATGATGTTTTTAAGTCACTGTGGTATTACCTTTGCTTTTACCTAGAATCATTATTTCAAACAGTAGGGATTTTTTTTTTCCCTCCATTTGTTGTTGTTGCTGTAATCCTTAAGTCACTTTCCTAAACATATCCAGAATATTTATATTCTCCAGTTACAATAGAATTTGTAACTGCCAGTTATAAATAGCAAATCAAGTGCCTAGAATTTTCACTTCACCAGGTAGATAGTGTTAAAAGCCCTAATATATTTTTGAATACATGAGTAAATTTTAGGGATTTTATGTATTTAGGATCATTTTTAAAAGTCATCAAATTGATTTCTTATTAGGATTTCAATTCTCAGCAGGGATGGACCTAATGGACTACTCAGATATTTACCTTGCAATTACCTCAAATTCACGTTAATGACATCTTTGCTAAGTACAAACTCCTCCAAATGTATTTTTAAATATATCATTTTCCTGTAAGTTCCAGTGATCTTTAATATATTAAACCACTAAAAAAATTTAAATGTCAGTAGTTTTCCTTACACAGATAATGCTACACATAGCATCAAGTTCAAAAATACAAGAAATTATAAAATAAAAAATTCTCTTCAGACCATTGTCACTTATTAATAGTTAATTAATTAATATTTATTCATAATTAACTATTGCCAGTAATATCATGTTTGTTTTTTCAACTACGTTTCCCATATTTTGAAACAAGAGGTATGAAACAATATAAATATTGTGGCATCTTGTTTTTTTTTCATTTAAATTAGAGATATTTTTACCTTCGTAATCTTGGTAATTTTTATAAAAATATGTATGCCACTTTACAATGTAAAAAAAATAGTATTTGAATTTCACTTTATGCATTGGATCTTCTAAATTCATTTATTTATTAATAAGATCTCCCTACTGATGATATTATCCCTACTATTTTTTTTTTTAAGATTTTATTTATTTATCTGAGACAGAGAGAATGAGAGAGAGCACATGAGAGGGGGGAGGGTCAGAGGGAGAAGCAGACTCCCTGCCAAGCAGGGAGCCCGATGCGGGACTCGATCCTGGGACTCCGGGATCATGACCTGAGCCGAAGGCAGTCGCTTAACCAACTGAGCCACCCAGGCGCCCCAATATTATCCCTACTATTAAGGGATAGTATCTAAAAGCAGATTTGCCCTCTGTCTTTTAGTTTTTCACCACTTTCTACCATCATATTATTTTGGCTTAGCAATTCAAATAATCTTTGAAAGAGAACATGATGATATTCCTTTATTTAAAGATAGTCCTTGTTTTATAGGTGGCTTTTTTAATTGTGGCAGCTCTTAAGGCCTTAATTTTTAACATTGGAAACTAGTGTCTCTCACAAAACTAACGAAATAGTAATTTATGTTGTACTATTTAAACTAATAGTTATATTCACAGGTTTAGGAAAGTCAGTATGGAGAAAAAAAGTTATTGTGCCTGGGAGAAAATGTTTATACCTGCATGCCCAATTTGCACATAAGAATTTGCATGCATGTATATAAGTAATCAACTATCAAAGCCAATTACTTTTAGAAAATTAAGTGAGTTATTACCTTCCTGAATTATTTATTCTACATAAGACATCCAGTAATAAGAGATTTAATTGCACAAATTCACAAATTTTAACTTTATTTGATTTAAGAAAGAAGAAATAAACTGATGACTTAAAATTAGATTTTTAAACATAAATACCACTAAATTCAAACCAGATTTGATTATTAGCTAGCCGTATTCTTGTTACATCTTTCATAAGGGCAGGAATCCTGATGTAGGGTATTATGTCACGGAGGTTAACAGCATAATAATTTGAATCATACATGTGTGTTTGAATGCCAGCTTCAACACTTAAGTGTCCACAACTATAAAATAAGATAATAATTTCTACTTGGTATGCTTGCTCTAAGGATTAAAAAAGGTAATAAATGAAATTAAAGTTATTCCCATAAACTGCATGCATAGTAGGCACTCCATACCTGGTAGATACTTTAAATGGCTCAGGTTTATCTACAACATCGTTAAAGACTTTGTATACTTTATAGTTATGTATTTGCCAATAAAAATTATTTAATTCTATCCCATTCGTATTCTTACTTAATTCTACATTGGTATTAGAGGGCTTAGTATTCAGAACACATGTACAGATAGATAAACTGAAGATTTGCTGTTCAGAGGAAATACCCCTCAAGCCTTATAGTGTTTTGATTTCTTTGAATGTACTACAAATGGAATAACATCTATTATTTGCGACTCAACTATATATCATAGTATACCCCTTGATATGTTACAATCAAATCATTATTTAGGCCATAGGATATTATAAGTCAAATCAGCTGGGGCCTCCCAAACAGAAAATGCCTTTTTATAAATTCTAGTAAAAAAAAAAAAAAAAGCAATATTCCTCCTCTGCATCTCTAATCATACTCAAAAGGGTGATAAGGACAGTGTATCACAGATTTGGGAGCACATGATGTGTTTTAGAGAGGTCCTATATCCTTGGTAACCATCTTAAATAATATTTTAATTCTACAAACCAAAGAAATAATGGTCTGTTGTCTAAGCTCACTGTTAAGCATAAAACTTTAAATTATAATGTTTGATGCAGCTATTTTATGTGTGATTCCTCAAGTCACAAACTTTTATTCCATATTTTCAATGTATAAATCATTAATATATGCACACATAGTAATATATATGCATATAGTGGTAGCATTCATTTAGAAATATATTATTGATTGTCTTTTCTCAGGACCTCCAATTTAAGCTGTTTTCCAGTAGGAACAAGCCTATCATAAATTTTCTCTAAAACTATATCCAGTATCAACATTTGAATATTATTATTAATCTGGTTAAGGACTCATCATGTGTCTTTAAATCTGCAAAGGACTTTGAGCCATAAAGTCATTGTGTGTTTTAAACTGGGTTTATATAGACCATGATATAATAAACTAAAATTGCTATTTCACTCAACTGAAATGATATTTCATTATAACAAACTCATTTTTTTTTTTTTATGGTTGTATCACTGAGATGGTGTAAATCACTTGCATTGAATAGCTCTGGGGAAAAAAAAAAAAATGGTCATTCTTGCCGGAGTGACAGTTGGAGGATAATATGATAGAATGCCGTGGAGTTAACGTTTTGTGAAACGAAGAATTCAGGTTTTAGGATTCAGCTACAGCCTGCAGGGAAGATCCAGCAGTTATAGTTGTGGGTCCAGTGTTCTTGTTCCCTACAATCAGCTGGTGTAGCCAACAGGAGGGAGTAGGCCAGTGGCTGTCAGGATAGACACTGAAGCAGGGCATGAAGCTTGAGCCCTTTGGGCTGAAGAAACACAGACAGTGGTTATGAGAAACTATTGTGGGGGTGCCTGGGTGGCTCAGTCATTAAGTGTCTGCCTTGGGCTCAGGTCATGATCCCAGGGTCCTGGGATCGAGCCCCGCATCGGGCTCCCTGTTCCGCAGGAAGCCTGCTTCTCCCTCTCCCACTCCCCCTGCTTGTGTTCCCTCTCTCGCTGTCTCTCTCTCTGTCAAATAAATAAATAAAATCTTTAAAAAAATAAAAAAAATAAAACAACAACAACAACAACAAAAAGGAACTATTGTGGATACATTGTGGATATTCAGTGGTCTTTATATAAGACAAATAATGACCTTCTTTCATTACTAGCAATGGGGATGGGCTATCTTTGAGTTATCCTTATGCCAATGAAATTGTTTATTATTCATTATATGCCACTAATGGCATTTACCAGAAACAGATCATTTTTTTAGGGACATTGCTTTAGGAGGCAAGGACTTTCTGTTTTTTCAAATCTTGGGCATATTCATTTCTATCATTCATATTCCAGCAAAACAAAATTATTCCCACCTAAATTATTCAGATCAATTCAAAAAGCACACATTGAATGCCTACAATATGACTTGAAGTGTTATGAATTTAGATATTTGACTTTGAATGATTCCTGATGTAATGAAGTGAGAAACAGAAGAGTGAATTCCTCTGCAGTAAGGAGCAGGAAAGGAGGTATGGAGAGGGCATTGTCCGAGTTATGAGATCATGGATGAGATCCCATAGGGCATTAATATGCTCTTTGAAGTGAGGCTTCCGTGATGCATGAAAGTCAATAAGGCAAAGATGTGAATGTGTACGTCATTTGTTTTCATATAAAGGATTTTATTTTTGAAAGTAGATTTAATTAGAATTATTCTATAGGTTCATCTATCCAGCGAAATCTATTCACTGATCATATATATGTTCTTTTTAAATTTACATAATTTTAAGACATATCTATATTAACTATCTGGAGTTTAGAAAGTAAAGGGCTAGCTATGTGAATAACCCAAAATTCATGGGTTATTTCTCAGAAAAAATATCTTAAATAGCATATTATTTTTAATTTTTAATATTCATCAAGCGTTTTTTATGGTTAATAAATGTGAGATATTGACATCTTCAATTGATTCACCTGTAGGATATTTCACAGGTATCAGTTTAATGTCATCATTCTGAGTAACTATTTTCCACAAATATTTTGCAAGACAAAACCCATGAATGGTTGGCCAAGTTTTTATGCCGCTGAGGTTAGATTTTTGTCTTTGTAATTTTGTATCCCTTTGGTATAGAATACAGAAATTTCAGGATTTTTCCCACAATTTTTTATTTCAAATTACAAGTACATGGTTTAAAAATTAAATCTTCATACAGTGGTTGAAGTACTCACAGTCTAAGTTTTCAATTCCTGTAGGATGTTATAGAACAATCATGGAGGATGTCAGGGACCTACCATAATGAGTACCAGGTTCAGTTTATGGGATCATGGAAGAGATCTTTTATTTTTGCAAACTTTGAATACTAGCAGCTCACTAGAATCTTCAAGGTTTTTTTGTCATTTTATTTGTACAATATTTTTGACTGTAGATTTCCATTTGTTTTTGAACAAATACAAACAAAATTTAATGTATTCATTTATTTAAAATGTCAATATCATTGTGGGACACCTGGGGTGATTTACAAGAAGTTCTTCAGAGACTCAAGTGTTTCTAAAATCATATTATCAGAAATAAAGAGAGAAATCTTTTACTCTAGGCTGAAGTATGAGTTTTCCAACAACTGTTTCACAAATTTTGTAATTCAGCTATTATAATACACACACATATATTTACCAAATGTGTGTGTGTGTGTGTATATATATATATATATATATTTACAAAATATACATACATACATGCCAATTAGTAGCATATCATAGCATTGGGGGAAATAATTACAGTTTATATATTCACTACAAGCAATGCCAATTATATTTCCACTCTGTGATGGTTATTTTTATGAGTGAATTTGGACAGTGTTTTTGGATGTTATTAACATTTAAATAGGTGAACTTTGGGCAAAGTAAATGGCCCTTTATGATATGGGTTGGCCTCATCGAAGCAAATTGAAGGCTTAAATAGAACCAAAAACCTGAAAGAGGGACTTCTCCAGCAGACTGACTTCAGACTTCATCTGCACCATTGAAATTTCTGGGTCTCCAGCCTATCAGCGCACAGATTAGCCCTACAGATTTGGATTGGCTAGTTTCCATAATCATGTGAAACAACTCTTTATAATAAGTCTCTTTCTCTCTCTCTCTCTCTCTCTCTCTCTCTCTCTCTAGATAGATCCTACTGGCTCTCTTTCTCTGAAGAACTCTAATACATGCCCCATAGGTTTCTAAATTTGTAGAAATACTACTTTTACCAAAATAATTCTTCCTCAAACTTTTTATTTGTAATATCAGTGAAAACAAAACTTCATCTTTATGTAAATTTATAATAGTATTTGGAGTGTTCGTTCTGACAGACTGAACTGAAAATTCGGTTTAGATGATGAGACAGATGACAACACACACACCCAATAGAGTAAAGATTTACTGTGCATATGAGACTTTCTGGAGAGAGTATGGCAGGTTCCTAAGAAGGTACCAAAATGGTTTAAGTAAAGGGAGGGCTGGAGTGGCTCTGGCTTGTATTGTCGTTATAAGGTGGTGGGTGAGGGGTTACTTACTGACTGGGATAAACATTGTGAATGGTTTGAACTTCCCGTCAGGGCAAGAGGAGGGAATATGGGGCTTTTTTATGCTTTTGGCCAAGTGTGGAGCAACAGAGAAACTGGGAAGGGTACAACTTGAAAGCTGTCAGTGATCAGACATCAAAAGTAGGGTCAGACTGTGAACCCATAAGTTGGATGAAATATCAACTGATGATGGAAATTAACGTATTCTTTATTTGAAAGATCTGATGGCACTGTTATAAAACTGGCATTATTTTACTATTTACAATTTTTTTCTTCTGCTAATGAAGCCAACACATTAAAAATACCTCTTACACCTTTACTTACCTGTACAAGAAAACTTGGAATTAAAATAAGGAAAATTAATTTTGAGGAGCAGCATTTTTAATTTAAATGTCAAGTTACACTTCACAGAGAGTGATTTGTAAATGCACATCCTGCTCCTAAGTGAGTTTTATCATTTTAAGCACAGTCTTATAAAAGCAACTGCTTCTTTGCAGACTCTCCTTCTTAATATCACTGATTGGGTCAGTGATATCACTACTACTCCCACAATAGATGTCAAATGTCTACAAACGTTTTGTGGAAATTATTCATTCATTGTAAACTTCCTGAAGAAAAGCCCCATAATTTATTGTTAATCAAGCATGAACTTCCTTTTTTATTTGTTTTTAGAGCTCATTGCTTCTGAAATGATTTATTTAACAATAAAAAATATCACTTATCCAATAGTAAAATGAATAAATAGCAATAGATTTACTATTCAATAAATGACCGAACGCAGTAGTAAGTGTGCAGGCTACTCCCTCCATTGATGGAAAACTGCTTAGCCTTTACATTCTGAGAATATTTCATGAACTTTTAACCTGTGAATCTTCATATTTGTTCACATCATAGTTTGAGTTCAGCTATGAGGCTTGGTGACAGGATATATAGTACAACTGGCTAGGAATCCTAGGGCCAGCAGCATGGACTACTTCTCCCTCCATCACTCAAGATAGGAAGGAATATGCTTCTAGGAGATTTCCTATAAGCACAGTTCATTTCTGGTAAACACTAAACCCGCTGTTCTTGGAAGACAGGTGTTAGGGGAAGGGGGGCGGAATGAAACAAGACGAAACCAGAGAGGGGGACAAATTGTAAGAGACTCTTAATCTCAGGAAACAAACTGAGGGTTGCTGGAGTGGAGGGGGTGGGAGGGATGGAGTGGCTGGGTGATAGACATTGGGGAGGGTGTGTGCTATGGGTGAGTGCTGTGAACTGTGTAAGACTGTTGAATCACAGACCTGTACGCCTGAAACAAATAATACATTATATGTTAATACAAAAATTAAAATTAAAAAAAGAAAGAAAGACAGGTGTTAGTTGTCTTTATTTGGAAAAGGGAGGAGATGCTTTATCAATACACATCCTTCAGCTACAAATACTAGTTAACATGAAACCATATGCATATCCTTCTTGTATGCTGCTAGAAAATACGATACGGAAACTGGAAGAAGGGAGGTATACCATATCCACGTTGGCTATTAAATGCCATTATTAATAATTTTTAAAATTCATGAAAATTGTGAAATGCTGGCTTAATACTATGTTTAATGGCATGCCAGGACAACAGTGAAAACAGGGACGGTGCCAAACAAACAAATAAACAAACAAAATCCCAAAAGGAAGTTCGCTGCATTTATGAGGAAAATAGTGCTATTGTCATTGTTCCCAATAACTACTTTTCCCAACACAAGTCAAACAGTAAATGCCAGAGCCCATATTTGGACTCAGACATTTTGATGCCAAAGCTTGAGTTCCTCACCATTACAAGTAATGCAGCTTGAAGACAGCTATGATAAGCTAAACAAAAGCACTGCAATTATTTAGAAGGGACTGAAAAATGATTAGTAAGGAGTATCAAGACAGGATGCTGAAGTGGGAACACGTGCTTAATGGTAATTTCTTTAAAAGAATGGCAGATACTGCAACAAATTTATTGTCCTTACTCTTTAGGTTTAGGGACCAAATTTATGGGAGTCTTAGCCCAAATTCATTTATCCAGTCATTTAATTAAGTAATTAATTTAATTAATACACAGAGTACTTCCTCATGTCAAACTTTTCTAGATGCTAAGGGTAAATCAATCTGCAACAATGCAGACATGGTCTCGTGGAATTTATGGCATAGAAAAGTAGACAAGTGTTCAGTAAGCACCATTGTCTCAAACTTTTTTACTTACTAAAATGCCAGTAAAATATTTAAGCATGCTGAGAGAGATTTTAACACATCTGGGGAACTGAAGAAAGACCAGAATCACTGAAGCAAAGAAATCAAGGGGAAAGTGATAAGAGGTGATACCAGAGAGGTAGGTAGCAGTGATGACTTCAAAGCCATCCTTGAAAACCATGACTTTTGGATTCTAACCTTAAGACAGTGAGCATTTACCAAAAACAAACAAACAAAACAAAACAAAACAAAAAACCAAAAAACAAACAAAAACTTTAATCAGAAACATAATTTAATAGGAGCTGAATTTTTGAAAGATCAGTTTAAAAATCTTAGAAACTCTGTAAAAGTGCAAAAATAGGTGTGGGCGCCTGGGTGGCTCAGTCGTTAAACATCTGCCTGGGGTTCAGGTCATGATCCCAGGGTCCTGGGATCAAGCCCCTCATCGGGCTCCCTACTCAGTGGGAAGCCTGCTTCTCCCTCTCCTACTCCCCCTGCTTGTGTTCCCTCTCTTGCTGTCTCTGTCAAATAAATAAATAAAATCTTTAAAAGAAAATAGATGTAAACATATGAATAGGAGGTCACAGTATTAGTGAGAAATATGATAAGGACTCTGTTTAGGTTGGTGGCAGAGCAGATGGAGAACAGTTTAAATGACTGGACTGCAGAACATTCCAAATTACTGTGTTCAAAATATAAGCCAAAGAAAGGGCAGGGCATGGAACCTGTATTCATCTGCTAAGACTACCATAACAGAGTACCACACATTAGGTGGCATAAACAACAGAGATGTATTTTCTACAGTGTGGAAGCTAGAAGTCCAAGATCCAGGTGTTGGCAGGGCTGATTCCTTCGGAAGGCTGAAAAGGAAGGATTGTTTCAGGCTTCTCTCCCCCATCTCCCTTGCCTCTGGTATCCATGTCTTTTCCTTGTCTTCCCTGTGTGCATATCTCTTTCCCTTCATGTGGCATTATTTGTTTTAAGGACTTTTTTAAAAGTGACTTTGGTTGGCCTTTATTTTCCCTTTGTTTCTCATAAGTTATAGGTAGTGTGGAGATAGAAAATTAGCAATGGGGAAGGTTTGAAGAGAATGGAGGCAGTTTGATGTAGTTACAGGGAAAGACAGGGTCAGTTGCTTCAATATGCTCATTTAAGATTCCATGCCTGTCAGTGGTTGCTTCCCCCATCAACCAATGGATCTCTCTTTGTTTTTTCATGGCCTCACAGTAGGCAGAAAAGAACTGAACTGCCCCATTGAATTCTGTCCTTGAGAATGATAGTTATCAGCTATATTCTTGCCCTCAAGGCTGGACCTGGGCTGGAAATTTTTTTCAGAGTTTGTACAAAATTCAATTAATCTAGTTAAAAAGGAAGGAAATTTTGGGGCACCTGGGTGGCTCAGTTGGTTAAGCGACTGCCTTCAGCTCAGGTCATGATCCTGGAGTCCCAGAATCAAGTCCCATATCGGGCTCCCTGCACAGCAGGGAGTCTGCTTCTCCCTCTGACCCTCCCCCCTCTCATGCTCTCTCTCTATCTCATTCTCTCTCTCAAATAAATAAATAAAATCTTTAAAAAAAAAAAAAGGAAGGAAATTTCAATATACATTTATCATCACCACTTCAATTAAATAGAATATTTTTACTTTTTATTTCTGAACCAATAAAATTTAACATTTCTATGTGAGGGAAAAATAAAATAAATTAAAAAAAATGATTATCAGCTGCATCGGCTCCTACAATAACTAAACTGATCTATAAAATCCTGCCTGAAAGACTCAGTGTCTATTTCAAGGTCTGCTGGATTGTTAGCAAGTAATCCATGACAATTTGTTACTTAAACGGGAGTATGAATGAATGTTATTATATAAAATGTGCAATGGTGCCATAAAGAAAGTAGATAATCAAGAGTTAAAATTAGTAGGAAGAAATAATGTAGTAAGTCAATCAAATTAGCATGAGCTTAAAATAGGTTCCTTTTATACCTTTTGTTCCAGCATACAAAATCAGCTGTTTAGCTATCTAAAGTGAATTAGAGCCATTTGCATTATCACCTTTTTATTTTTATTTATTTATTTATTTATTTTTTAAAGATTTTATTTATTTATTTGAGACAGAGAGAATGAGAAACAGAGAGCATGAGAGGGAGGAGGGTCAGAGGGAGAAGCAGACTCCCTGCCGAGCAGGGAGCCCGATGCGGGACTCGATCCCGGGACTCCAGGATCATGACCTGAGCCGAAGGCAGTCGCTTAACCAACTGAGCCACCCAGGCGCCCGCATTATCACCTTTTTAATTCACTAAAATATACTGAGCAAAAAAATAAGTCTATTTTTTAATTTATAGATCACAGATGTTCAAGAGATTTAGCCAGTTCCCCAACCTCCTTTGAATAAAGTTTCTCTAGATTTGAAATATGAAAATGAAATCAGCAGTTTTACCAAACTCCTGGACTCATAAACTAAATGCAACTACTACATAATTTTTGAAGTTAAGAAATCTTTGTTGGTTTAAATGTCTATCATCTTGTTATTTTTATATGCTTGGTATTTAATGAAATACTATAATTAGGAAAGAGCTCTAGTTGTTCAGGCAGTCAGAGAACTCTTTATTTCACTATTACTTAACCACAGCACAGAAAAGTAAGCTTTTGTATACACATGCTGTTCGTTTCATTTTCGAACCTAAACGTGTATTGTTTATATTAACTACATAAGTATCTCCACAAATATGTGACTTGTCCCAAGGTTGATTACAAATTCTTCTAGGATAAAGCACAAGTCTAAACATATAGTAGACACAAAATAAACACTCTTATTTTATTTTGAGATTACATATTATAAATAATTAAAATAATGTATGTAGTTAAATCCTACAATTGAGTAAAGCAATGAGTAACTAGTGCTATGAATATTGTCTATACAATAGTTTTCAAGCATTTTAGATTGAAGGAATACATGCAAAATTATCATATTAAATTCTTGTGAAAATGTTCATAAATATATGGTCACTGTTCATATATACTTTGAGAATAATGAAAATGCATTCGTTGGCTAGACATAAAATTTTATTTATAGGTATGTATAGATTGATTTCAGAGTAAAATTTTATACTCTTTTTTATCTTGTGTCACCCATGAAATGATCATGATGTTTAAACGAAATTTGTAACCTAGTAAATGAGAGTAGTTACAGCTGTTTTGTAATCACAATCTTTTGCAACCTTAGATTTATTTTCCATGTCACCATGAAAATTAATACACTATAAAATAAAATCTATGCCCTTGAAGATCTTATGGTGCACCTTTCTGTTAGACCACAGTGTGAGCTTTTTATACAACTATATGGAATTTTTTCTTACCTGAATTTTCCTAATTTGAAAAGGCCATGTTGGTTAAAGCTAAGATGAAGCAAGTTAAAATGCTGAGATATAACATGCTTTGAGCTATAGGTTTTTATTCCTAATAAATTATTGTTAATAGTTGATAGTTAATAGTTGAAATATATATGTAATTATATTATATTAATAGCATACATGTATTGAGTTAAAATATCCCTGACATTTGCAGATCAGTTTCCATGCATAATCTCATTTATAATTATACTGACCCAGTGAAGTTGATGCAATTATTATTCCCATTTCACAGGGAAGGGAAATGAGGGATAGAGAGATTAAGAAGGAAGAAATTGACAGGAAGAAGTGAAGAATTTGGGAGAAATAGAGAAAAACAATAATATCAGAACTTTTCCTCTACAGAGATTCAAAAGTGAAGATTTCCACCTCTTATTCTACATTTAGAAAGGAAAAGGATGACAACAGTGGAGCAGCATTTTCAAGAAATTAAGGGAAAAAATTGTGTGGAGCGGGGACTCTATATCCAGCTAAGCTTTTCTTTAAGTCTCAAAGTGATAAAAAAACAATGCTGCATTTTGAAGAACATTGAAGAACAGTGATATCTTCTTTCTGAGGAATTCAGTACAGGATGAACCTCACCAATAGAAGATGACAATGAAAACTTTGGCAAAAAGAATGACTTTGATCATTTTGTGTTTAATTGTTGAGCTAAGGCAACCACAAGAGTGGAGTCATGGGTTAAATGATTATATGTAACCATTATGGTGTCTGACAAAGTAGAAAGATGCTACTAGAAAAATTGGGAGAGAATAGGTAAAAAAAGAAGAAATTAAAATAAGATTATTGATCGATATGTAATAAATGCTAGTAAAAGATGTATAAAACCAAGAAAAATGATAGTATAATGTTAAGTAAGGAAATACTTTTTTTTGTTGTTAAGATTTTATTTGTTTGAGAGGGAGCTCAAGAAGGTGGAGGGGCAGAGGGAGAGAATCTAAGCAGACCTCAGGCTGAGCTCAGAGCCGGACATGATGTGGGGCTCCATCTCACGACCCTGAGATCATGACCTGAGCTGAAACCAAGAGTCAGATGCTCAAACAACTCTTGATTTCGGCTTCAATCATAGCTCAGGGACATGAGATGGAGCCCCATGTCGAACTCTGCACCCAGACGGGAGTCTGCTTGGGATTCTCTCTCTCCCTCTTCCTCTGACCCACCCCCTGCTCATGCTCTCTCTAAATAAATAAATAAATAAATAAATCTTTCAAAAAATATGAACACAAAGGTAACCATTAAAATAAAAGTGAAAATTACTCTAAGTACTAAAAAAAAAAAAAAAATTAAGAAATTCAAAGACATGGGGTGCCTGGGTGGCTCAGTTGGTTAAGCGACTGCCTTCGGCTCAGGTCATGATCCTGGAGTCCCTGGATCGAGTCCCGCATCGGGCTCCCTGCTCAGCAGGGAGTCTGCTTCTCCCTCTGATCCTCCTCCCTCTCATGTGCTCTCTCTCATTCTCTCTCTCTCTCAAATAAATAAATAAAATCTTAAAAAAAAATAATGGTTTAAGAAGAAAAAAAAATCTATATCTGGGCGCCTGGGTGGCTTTGTTGGTTAAGCGACTGCCTCCTGCCCAGGTCATGATCCCAGGGTCCTGGGATGGAGTCCCGGGATCGAGTCCCGCATCGAGCTCCCTGCTCAGCGGGGAGTCTGCTTCTCCCTCTGACCATACCCTCTCTTGTGCTCTCTCTCACTCTCTCCCTCAAATAAATAAAATAAAATCTTAAAAAAAGAAAGAAAAAAAAGAAATTCAAAGACATGGGATGTCTGGGTGGCTCAGATGGTTGAGTGTCTACCTTCGGCTCAGGTGAGACCCGCATCAGGCTCCCTGCTCAGCTGGGAGTCTGCTTCTCCCTCTGCCCCACCCCCCATATTCTTTCTCTCTCTCTCTCTCTCTCTCTCAAATAAATAAATAAATAAATAAATAAATAAATAAATAAATAAAATCTTTAGGGAAAAAAAGAAGTAATTATGGCCATATAGAGGTGGCAACGACATAGTGACTACCAAGTGAGATTTCAACTGCGTGATAAATTTGTCCAGAGTTTTAAATTATCATTTGAAAATATAAATTTGTGAAATATGCAAAATGATTGCTCATTAAGAACATGGCTGAAGGTGACGTGGCATACATCACAAACTGGAAATTTTTGGTCTGTGAGTCATATCTGCTTTTCATATTAAGTTTTATTTTTAAATTGAAAAGTACTGTCCCACAAATTATGTTTTTAAAATTAACTTAACTGACAATATTTTTCAAAAGAATTTCCCTTAAAATCTACTATTCTCTTTGGCTTAAAAAATAGATCTGGTAACACTGGGTTTGCATTTCTATCCAGCAATAAATGGAAGGTGCTTCCGAACCCTCTGGGTGAAGGATGTACTCTGAGTCTGGAACAATTTCTTCCTTGGGTATTGCGTCCTCACTTTAAACCCAAGCTTCTATTTCCTATATCTACGCCTTCTTTACTCATTAACTCATGGCACCGAGAGATGTGACTATTCCATTCTGGGCCTATAGAATAGAATCAGGAAATGAAAATGTGAAATGTAGAGAAATTAATTTAATCCAAGGAAGAAGGACATTTCAAAATGGGGAGTAACTAATTGTGTTACTGTTATTTTTCTTGTAGTTAAATATGTCCACTTAAATGCCTATTAATTCAAAACATGGATGTTCCAAACAAGACTTTAAAAGGGTCTGCATACAGGGTTAATAAACCGCAAACCAACTTTCTGGCAGAGACAGTGATCAAGCAAATAAGAAAAAGTCAAGAAAAGAAACATTTATATAATTGTTGACAAAATAATAAAGTGCCATACTATGGGACAGAAGTAACCCAAAATGAGAAACATAAAGCTTACAGGAGCTATCTTTCTTCAAATGTTGATTATTTTATTAATTTTTAAGATTTTTCTTTATTTTCTTAATTTCTAGTTATATTACTATATAATCATCAAGTATATTATTTTTAAAAAGTAAAGAAATCTATTGTATTTAGGATATCTCATGAAGAGATTCTCCAATTTTCCAGTGTCCACGGTACGCTGATTTTATCTACAAAAAAAGAAAGCTTCAATATCCCTAGACATCAACCCGGCTGTTTCTAGCTTCTGTTATATTTATACTGATTTATCTAGCATGGCATATAATTAGTTGTTTGGGTTATTGAATAAAGCCTAACTGTACTTGATTATGATTCAGAACATATTATTTATATTGTCATTATGAAGGCAGTTTTGAGCCAAGGTGCATTTCAACATTTTTTTTTTTTAACTGAGGAAAACATGGAGAAAAGAAAAGGTACATAGCCTAAAACACTATAAATTATTTGCTGTATGTGCTTAATGAAAACATTATCGTTTTTAATTAAAAAATGTGTTTAGAGAGTTCTAAAATACTCATATCCACGTAACAATAGAAATTTTTCATAGCCTATTGAAGTTTTTCACAGCCTTTAAAATTAACTCAAAGTCCATGTTTATGTAAATTTTTCTCTTAAATTTCATTAAAAGGAATTCATTCATTTATATTTATAATGCATATGGTATATGTTTTACAAATCCATCTATCTGCAATAGTGGACACAGTCATATTTGTGGAAAAGCAGAAGGGAGAAGACAGGGAGTATAGCTGACATATATTCATTCTCCTTTAGGACCAAAGTTTTCATATACCACTTTAGATAGTATATTTCACATCAAATCTAAGATGATATGCTTGTTCATTGTTCTCTACCAAAAGAAAAAACAAAAAAAACAGCAGTGGTTCATAGGAAGACATGACTAAGACACAAGTATTTAAGGAAATTCTTCAGCTATCGTTAGCTCAGAAATCTAATTTCAGTAGAATATTTTATAAAAGTTATAAATATTTGCCTTCTAATTTTCCTTCAAGGGTTTCACTAAAAAGTCACAGTATAGTTTAGGAGTCATAGAAGTCTTTAATTTATATATCAAAGCCTGCTATCATTTGGGCCAGGGATGTACATAGCATGCACGCTAAGCATTCCCCAATTGCTCATGCCAACTACACAGAGACAAGAGTACGGAGATTCACTGCTTTCATGCTAAGCCTAACTCAGCTATTCCAAAGGTCAGATGAAGATGAGCAAAAGAATGAGAAGACTCTCTGGGAGCCCTTAACTACTGCAAACTACCGTAATAAATTAGTTAAAATTTGTCCATATCTTCTTCTTTTTTTTTTTTTTTTTTTTTTTTTTTATGGGGTTTTTAGGGTTTTGGGTATTTGACTATTCTTGTGTACTTTAGAATGAGGCCAGCTCCTATCTTTTTATTGGAAAATTTGATTTAGGATTTTTAGCTGCGGCATTATTCTTGCTATATGAGGGAGACAATACC
Organism: Neomonachus schauinslandi; assembly: GCF_002201575.2. Taxonomy (NCBI): domain Eukaryota; kingdom Metazoa; phylum Chordata; class Mammalia; order Carnivora; family Phocidae; genus Neomonachus; species Neomonachus schauinslandi. The sequence goes on from NC_058404.1 coordinate 90,359,280, forward strand.
AGCTTCTTAACTGAAAGAAAATGTGTTTTATAAATTAAATAAAAAATACAAGATAAATTTGATACCTGAATATGATGAGTATCAATTAGGATGTGCCTCTTTTCTCAAATTCTGCCATTATAGCTGCCTACTATTCTTGGCTAATATCTATTTCCATCAAAAACATCCCTGTAGTGAACAATCTAAGAGCTAAGATCTTCCATGGCTCTCTTTTTCACACACCTGAATCCGTCCTAAATGACGTGTGTCTTAAAAGAAGCAGGTCAAGATTTTAGTTCATGAGCTGATACCTAACCCAGTTATTTCTGCCGATTAGGGTGCATCTAAAACTAACTTTGTCAAATTCTCATCTGTGATACAAAATATTTGCTGCCAACGCACAGTGTCACTTTGCCTGTCTGAGATTAGGCAAAACTCTTGAATAGTTCAGAAGCAGGGACACTATTATAGGTAGAATCACTTTTGTGATTAAATACATAAAAACGCAATGACCAGAGACAGTAAAATTAGATACAAAAAGCAAGGAAGATGTGAGCACACCTTTCATTTGGTCAGAATTATTTACAAGTATCAAGGGGCACCTGCCTGAGTGGTGGCACAGTCAGTTAAGCGTCAACACTTGATTTCGGCTCAGGTCATGATCTCAGGGTCGTGAGATCGAGCCCCATGTCGGGCTCTGTGCTCAGCACTGAGTCTGCTTGGGATTCTCTCTCCCTCTCCCTCGGCCCTCCCATTCATGTCCCCACTGTCTCTAAAATAAATAAATAAAATCTTTAAAAAACATATTTACAAGCATCAAGAAAAACTGGGATTCTCAGAGGGAGCAGAGTTATGCCGAGGAGAGTCCTCAGATTCATTATTGTGACAACAGATCCCCCCACGCCCACCATTTAACTTTATGTCCATATTCACATAAACTGGTTTCTCTGAAGTGCAGAATATGTGTGTCGTAATTCATTTGCTAAAGGGCCAACAGGCCATATTCAAGCAGACAAGGAAGCAAGTACGGGCTAGCTTGCAAGTATGTGGTTATTTAATCAAAAACAACAAAACTAGCTTTCCTTGACATGTTTCATCTGTGATGCAAATAAGGAGGTGGTCCCCAAGACCAGAAGTTGCTTATTGTTTTTCAGAGCAGTTTCTATAGCCTCTTGTCCACAGAAAATAGCAAGAAAAAAACATCTGCTGTCAAGATTGATTGACAATCTGTAATAATTAACATCATGAACAATAGATTGCTTTCCTTACTCCTACTCACTAAGCGAAATACTCAAAGTCATTGAGACTGCTTGAGAGATAATAAGGACTAAAGAACTTGCAGGCGTTACACACAGAGGCAATGAGCAATGCAGTCATTACAGCCCTCTAATTCCAACCGGAACAGTCTCCCAGACAGTTGCAGGGGAACTGAATGGTGACTCACTTTAAGGAGGAAGGTTCTTCAGTGTAGCCGTGAGCCGTAAAACTTTGAAAGCAAGATTAGTAGGCAACTTTTGGCCTTATAGTTATAACCTTTATGGGTGATTCTACCTGAAATTTGGCTTCTGTCTAGCTATATTGTGGATGCCTTCAAACACCTGTGTGCCTGCGATTTGCTGCGAGGGTGCCATCACCGTTTTCAGGCGAAGAATTCAGCTTTGCAGTTGGTCAGGGATCTATCTGAGGCAGAACGCAGCCTAGGAAATGACTGAGATGGAGAAAGCATACAGTCTAGCTTAGGACTCATGCTTTTCCTGTCACAGAATGGGACTTTCTTTCCCAGGGTTGTCTTTTTGAATTCTTCCTTGAAATAGCAGTAATGCTGAATTCTGATGAAACAACACCTGCTTCAACCCCAGGGCAGGCTTTTGAGCAGTAATCCTTTCGGATACTGATTCGTTCAAGTCTGCTAAATAATTAGTGAGTCAACTTTCCTAGTTGATTTCCATTCCTCGGGGTAATGCTAACTCTTCTCTGATGTGAATTGTTTTATAAGATAATCCCAGAAGATAGCTTCTAACAAATGAAATCCAAGTTTATAAAATACAATGTCCCCTTTAAAAAATTTGAAAGTAACATTTAATTTTATTTTTTGCATAATTAAGAATACAAACTCCCTCCCTAAAATATATGCATTTACCTCATATGCTGCGGTGGCACTTTATACATGGCAAAAATAAAAATATAATTTATGGGGGCGCCTGGGTGGCTCAGTTGGTTAAGCGACTGCCTTCGGCTCAGGTCATGATCCTGGAGTCCCGGGATCGAGTCCCGCATCGGGCTCCCTGCTCGGCAGGGAGTCTGCTTCTCCCTCTGACCCTCCTCCCTCTCATGCTCTCTGTCTCTCATTCTCTCTCTCTCAAATAAATAAAATATTAAAAAAAAAATATATATATAATTTATGACGCTACTGAATCTAGAAATGGCAATGTGTTCTTATGACAGAGGCTACCTTATTTATCTTAGATACCTTTTATTATTTTAATGTAATCCTTAAAGAGTTGAAAATGACACTTATTTCTTGAATTTCCTATGAACAGTTTAGTCCACGAACAACACCCTTTGCCTAAGTAGTCCTGACAATACACATGTTCCATGACCTGAACTCAATTTTTAAATTTAAAAAATTTTAAAACAATAATTTTAAAATTAAAGCCATTAGGAATATTGCATATACTAATATACAAATATTAATGTATACATGTTATCTATAAATTTTTCTGACTATGCGTTTTTGTCATGTAAATTGATACTGTTTAAATATTTGACATATATATTATTCAATATACTAGACAGACTTACAAATAATTTAAAACCTGTAAGTCTTGCATATTATATATAAAAATATTTTTTTAAAAAATCCAGCTAAACTCAGTTACATTTTTTAGTGTAAATCATGGGCCGTAGGCCAATTGTAAGAAAAGGGGGATCATAATAATTTTAAAAAGACATTCAACTAAAATATTACACGTTCTCAACCGTGCTGAGCAATCACACGATCAGGGAGATCTCTAATCCTCTTGATTCACTGAAATCTGCCTCCCTCATTTCTACTGAAACTCTTCACACGGAGACCTTCACTGATGTTATTTTTAAAAGATCCAACAAATGACATGCAACACAGACTTGTAAAAACTGTATTGACTATATTTAATTCACATTGAGGAACAATAGGCAGGTGGAATACCTATTCAATAGCAATGTATGTGATGATACAAAATACACTTCAATATCTGTAACAAAGCTTTTTGAATAGTGTGTTTTAATTTGTCCAAACTATAGTATAATTAAAAACGTTACATTAAACTTTTGAACGCTAGTGTAAGTCCAGAATAGAGACACAGAGAGAGGTAGAAGAGAGAAAATAGGACTGAGTTACAAGATCATTGGGGAAAAATTTTAAACCACACTCCAAATTTTAGACAATCAGTGGGTTTGGGAATAAATTGTATTTTATTTGCTGCTTGTTCTTCTCTATTTTAAATTGTATACAATCACAAACACTATGTGCAATAATGAGATTAAAATAAAATTAATATATATGATGTGAAAGAGAAGATACAAGTGTCTTAACTATTTTTAAACTAAAGAAAACTAATTCTGTGATTATTTTTAAATTTAATATTGTAAACTCTATTATATAGTTAGCATTTCATATTGTTACAATGTTAAAATGCTGATCATTTAATAACAATGAATAGCTATCACTATGTGGAAAGAAAACAGATTTCAAGGGGCGCCTAGGCGACTCGGTCAATTAAGCATCTGACTCTTGGTTTTGGCTCAGCTCACGATCTCAGGGTCTTAAGATCGAGCCCCATGTCAGGCTCTACACTCAGCGTGGAGTCTCTTGACCCTCTCACTCAGCTCCTCCCTCCACTCCCCCGCCCCACCATGGAATAAATAAATAAAATCTTTAAAAAAAATTCTAAAAAAAAAAAGAAATCAGATTTCACTATCAATGAAACATTTTGAATAATTCACCTGAAATTATGACTATCAGCTATTGGACATCATTTTTCCACATATGTTTCAAAATTAAATAATATTACATTGCAATAAATTAAAGCTCATAAAATTATTTTAACATAATATTTGAATTTTGAATATTGCCACCATTATATTCTTATTAGTACTATTTCTAAAAATGAGTATTTCTTTTTAAAGGGAAGGAAACATGTACATATACAAAATTAGCAATAGAGCTTCCCTGACTGCTCAGATCACAATATTTTCTCTCTCAGCCTGACCCTTGTGAACAGGCTGCTGGCATAACAAACTAAAATACCATTCTGAAATGCATTTGAAATGGATTATCATTTTTTATCAACAACTATAGTTTGTTTATTTGGCAAGTTGTTTATTTTGGCTGTTGTTTATTTATTTTAAACTAAGCTGTTGGCTGTTGTTTATTTATTTTAGACTAAGCTGTTCTGAGAATGACCTGGTGAGATGTCTGGAGGACAGTTAGTATTTTCTTTGATCATATTAAATAGTCATGAGGTATATAAGTTAACAACACGGTCATCTTCTAGTAGTAGAGGCAGTGTTTACGGAATTCACATCTTGTATATTTTATCTACTAATATAGAGTAACTTGGCATTGTTTTTATTCAAAATTCTCTTAGCTCATCTTCACTAGGATAAAAGAAACAATGTTGTCCTTATTTTAATGTAGAATATCATTGTTTGAGATACAAAGCTCTTTTGTGGGTTTAATTCCATCTAATCTCAGTGGTACCTAACAATTTATGAAGGGTGTGCATCTTTTCTCTTGCACCATGAGACATAAATATATGATATTTAATGCAATATAAATGCTTAATATGATGTAAAATAATTTTGTAAAAGTTTCTGGTGCATTACACAATGAAAAAATGGATAAATTTAATAAATACCACTGCAATATGTTTTGATTTGTAAGGATTTATTTTATACTAAGCATTTACAGTTGTAATGCCACTTAACTTTTGATCAAAAGTGTCTATCCTTATTTTTCAAACAATTTAAGTGATTACATTCTTCAGTGTTTGGAGGCCTACAGCCACCAGCCACTTGGAGCGTATTCTCAGAGGTTCAAAATATAACATTAGACTTCTGTTTCACTTTGATATTTTCTTTTATGGCAGCTATAACAAATAACCTAAGGTGGTTCTCTTCTGTGATAAGGGAATATTAATTCCCAGGAACAGATGTAGGTTTCTCAGTTTTCTTGCCAGGTACAATTTGGAAAATACAGTTGCTATATTTTTTTTTTTTTCCCCACAATTTCACTTTTTGCTCTTCTGACTCAGCACTGGTTACATAGCTCAAAATGGGTTACACCTTTGATAAAATTTTTGAATAAGGCTGTTGGAGGGCACTTTCCAATACTTTTCCTTTTTTTTTTTTTTAATTTGCTGCTGTGTTTAACTTCTAAGCATCTTTTGGATTGACAATATATTAGAGAGATTTAGATAAACATTTGCAAAAGTTATGGCCAACTACAAAGCCTTAGGGCAACTGCAAAGTTTAAAGTAAACAGCCCACCCAAAACTGCCTTCTTTTCTGACTGCAACTTCAAGTTGGAGGAATAGGGTTTACTTAGTAGTTACTTTTAGGTTTGACAATTCACTAGAAAAACTCACAGAATTCACTTAAGGTGATTATATTTGTGGTTACAGTTCATTATGAGGAAAAAAATACAGCTTGAAATCAGCCAAGGGAAGAAATGCATGGGGCAGAGTTCAGGAAAGTTACCAAATGTGGAGCTTCCAATGTTCTCAACTAATGGCGTTATGGACATGTTACTTTTCCAGCATTAATATGTAACAATACACATTGAGTATTAGTAACCAAGAAAGCTCCGGAATCTTTGGTGTCCAGAATCTTTACTGGGGCTCAATCACATAGTACCCTTGTCATCCCCTGCTAGAGGTCAGGTTAAAACTATGATTTGCCAGTCTTTCCTGGAGGCAGAACTGATACCATGTGGTCCAAAGCCCCTATCATGAAACATATTGTGAGACTGTTGGCCAAAGCCTCCAAGCAAACAAAGTCACTTCTGTCAGGAAGGATATTCCAATTGCCTAAAGACCATTTTGAGAACAAAGGCCAAATCTATCTTTGTGTAAATTTAATTCTTCACTACATAACAAATAATATAACTAGAACTGAGACATACATATTAAATTCAGCAACTACGTAACGTAATAATTTTTATTATCATTTCTGCCATATTTGGTATTTCCAATAATTCCTGTTGCTTACCTCACAATTAGAATAAAACCATGATATAATTCAGGGAAACTGCCTTGCATATTATTGGGACCTTTCACTATGGATTTAGATGCTCCTGGTTTTGTATCTCAGGTAGGGTTTTAAGTGTGTACCATCTGAGAATCCAGAAAAGAAAATGTTTTCCATTCCTTGTTTCCAGAATCAGGCTCTAAATTAAAGGGAAATTCTCATGGGTGTATCCTTCAAATCTCACTTCATGAGAATACTTTTCTAGTGGCTTTTGTCCACAAAATACAGGAGAGTAGAGCACATGGCAAACTTTCTTCTCTAATTCCCTTTCCTTTCTCCCTTCTCTATGTCCCCTTTCTCCAAACAGAACCTCCTTCTTCTATATTAACTAGTCAGTTAACTAGTGAATAAACCTTGTAGACTTCCAATATCCACACAATATTTAAAATCAAGAAATGAACAATAAACAAGTGTGAGCATATAAAATAAAGGTACATAATCACAAACAACAAAGAACTTCTAAAAAACAAGAAAGAGACAAATGATCCTACAGAAATTTAGGAAAGATTATTAATATGAAATATGTACAAGAAGATACACAAAAATATGTTTAGCTCCACTAAAAACTAGAGGATTATACTGAGAAAAAAATTGTGATTTTTAGCCAAGTGGATTTCCAGGAGCACATATTATTGAATACGATTATTATTTTGAGATCAAGAACTGTGTTTACATTGTCTTCTGATGTATCCCAAGGATTAACATGTTAGTTTGCATATTGTAGACATTTATTAAATATTAATAAATGAGTGAATGGATATAAATATGAAGTGGATACATTTCGTTTCTGATTAAAACAAATTCATAAGCTTTGATCATTAATGAAACAAACTATAATACTGACATTTTTATGAAATTTGAAGAGCTCACCGTGGACATATTGCTGAATCTATGTCCAGCCCAGTCCTACATGGAAGTAGATTGTAGTAAGTGTCCAGATGTACTGAATGTATTTAAGCCACCAGAGCATCAAAGCTACTTGCCAAACCTTCCTATAGTAACTAAATCCTTGGATGTATATAGTTATATATTTATATACATACATATCAATTTAGTATCTATTTGTGATCCTCACAATAACATGGTAAAATTCATAGTAAAGGTTGGTTCTGTAAACATTGTGAAAAAATGAAAAAAATTACCCAAAAACATTCAGTAATATAGTCAAGGCTATACAAGCTTAGTAACTAACAAAGGAATGGGCAGTATTATTCTGTCTTCTGAATCAGTCCATTACCCTTCTTCCCTAGTACAAGAAATATTTCCAATTAGACTCTAGAAAACCCAAAATTTGTAATCATACATACAAATTAGCACTGAAAATATTACAGGGGAACCTGGGTGTCTCAGTTGGTTGAGTGTCCAACTCTTGGTTTTGACTTAGGTCATGATCTTAGGGTCATGAGGTTGAGTCCTGAATTTGGCTCTGCACTCAGTGGGGAATCTGCTTGAGGAATCTCTCCCTCTCCCTCTACCCCTCCCTCCTCTCTCTATAAAATAAATAAATAAATCTTAAAATAAAAAAAGAAGAAAATAATATTATAGTACAAATAATTAAAGCAGAAATAAAACTAATTTTGCATATATATATATATATATATTTATTCCTAAATGTTTTTCATCTTGTGCTTTCTAAACACTAATTTCCTACCTAATGAATAGGATGGCAAAGGGGAAAAATAATCATGATGATGGTTTTCCCCTTTCTCTTACTGGGTTATTGCTTTATAGCTCAGTTCTTTTTCAGCACTATCAGTCTCTTTCAGAGTTGCAGCCCATTGGTGTCTTCTACTCTTTCCCAGGATTACCATGTTCTTTTAATTTTTTTAATAGACTTTAGTCTTTAGGGCAGTTTTAAGTTCACAGCAAAATTGAGAAGATACAGGGATTTTTCATATACCTTTGACCCCACACATACACAGCCTCCCCACCAACAAGCATTCTGTCCCAGAGTGCTAAGTTTGTTGCAACCAACGAACTTATGTTGACACACCATTATCACCCAAGGTCCTCAGGTTATATTAAAGTTCACTCTTGGTCTTGTACATTCTACAGGTTTGAATAAATGTATAATCACGTTGTGTCCAGCTACAGAATGCTACAGAATTGTTTCACGGCCTTAAAAATCCTCTGTGCCCTGCCTGTTCACTTCTCCCCTCCCACACTTCTGGCAACCAAGGATATTCTTACTGCCTTTCATAATGTGTCACACATAATTGGAATCGTACAGTATGCAGCCGTTTCAGATTGGATTCTTTCATTTAGTGATATGGAGTTAGGTTTCTTCAATGTCTTTTCATGGCCTGATACCTCATTTCTTTTTAGTACTGAATAATATTCCAACCATGCTTTTTTGGACAATTGTTCTCTCAATCTCAGCAGGGCTTTCTAGCTTTTATGCTTTCACTGTATATTAATTTTAAGGAAAAAGAGAATAGTAACTAGTAGGGGATATTTGTTCTATCTCTGTTTTAATACAGAATGGACTTAAAATTTGAAAGTTATGATTTATTTAAGCTTTAGTTAAACAGCTTAACCAACTTAGCTAATATTTGGTTCAAATATTCCTGTTGTCTTGAGAATGTTACATTGTCCTAAGTCCTACTCACTCTTCTACTCATAATTTGAATTTCAGATTTCTCCCAAACTAAAGTTCTAACAAGCATGAAGCTCATCTTTGGTTCTCCCATTGCCACATGACTTAATAAAATCAAATAGCCTTGATTTATAAGGAAGCAAATGTGTGTACTTATTTCTCTATGTATTACTTACCTGTTACAAACTGAACAAATACTTTATCATCAGCAACATCATCAATATTATTATTATTACTATTACTTTAAAAATTTATTTATTCATTTGAGAGAGAGAGTGTGTGTGCAAGCGGGGTGAGGGGCAGAGGGAGAGGAAAAGAGAGAATCCTTAAGCAGACTCCCCACTGAGCAGGGAGCCCACACGGGACTTGATCCCAGGACCCTGAGATCATGACCTGAGCCAAAAACAAGAATCAGATGCTTAACTGAGTGAGCCACATATGTGCCCCAAAATTAATATTATTATTATTTCTATAATTTTCATAATTATCATCCTTATTTTGTTACTTTTCTTGTAAATTCTATCAAACATACAGAATAGTATATACCATTTTACACTTTAAAAATTAGAATCATAAAATACAATCTCCCTACATAATATTTTAGAGGAACATGAGTTGTTTGATCTTTTAATTTTATTTTAATAATCACATGCATTCCTTTTTAAATTTTTGACCCAAAATGGTACACTCTGATAAATAATTTTTGCTGATTTTCTGAAAATAAACAGTATCTTTCTGGGTAAAATTTCATTGAGAACTCATGATTTCATACTACTTAATAAGAAAAGTTAGAAATTCTTAAAAACTGAACATTATTTTTTTCTGGCCCAAACATTTAATTTCATTTGCAGGTATTATAAAACAAATATATTACAGCAATATAAATATTTGAATTGTGTTGTTTGATCAGGCTAAGTCAATAAAATATATTATAGTGAAAATTTTCTATTTCATAATCACTAGAGAAAATGCAATAATTAATAAGAAAATACCTTAATATTATCAAACCACATCTTTTAAAATAAATGTATTCTAGTTTCAACTTTCAAAAATAAAATTGGCTCCTGCTATCCAAATTCTCTGTTGAACACAGGCACCAAGAGTTTCAAAAGGCAAAATGTTACATGTTCATAGGAATATATAAAAGGATTCTGTTTTTCCCTCAAAGTTAGGCAGAAAATATTGAATATCTTTTCTCTATAATGCAGTTACATTGACAATATTAAATATTGCTTTATGTTTTACCACCATTGTTTTTCACAATTCAAGATGTTCAGGATCAGTTCAACCTCTTTTGATTTTATATACTATGAACAACTATTTCTCTCTCTTAATCTCCTTCCCCCTACTTCTTCCGACCTCCTTTCCTTCCTTAACTCTCTTTCTCCCTAAGATTGCACTGCATCTGTCTATTCAGTTGCACATATGTATCAAGTAATACTCCTGACTTTCTCTTCTTCTCAACATAGCTACTATATACATACAACCTACTAAAATTTTGTTTAAGAATGCAAAGTGATTTTATCAAGATATTATATGAGGTCATAACATACAAGCATACACAGAAAAACAAACAAAGGTCTATGCTGGAATCAGCAAGAGGGTGCAAAAAGACTTAACAAGAAACTGAGCTGTTATTGAAATTATCTTTAAAAGCATTTGAATTCAACATGGAATACCAAATGGTTTTGTTTTAAAGTCCAATGTTACTTTATCTCACAATTTGACCTTAATGTCTAAACTATTTTCCCCCTAAGTAGGGGCAAAAAATATAAGTAATAGAGCAATAAAGAAAAAGAAAAAGTAGTCATCATCTCAAAGAGACATCACTCTTTTTTTTTTTTTTTTAAATCACGATAGCTAAAAGATAAAGTGACCCAAATCCCTGGTATTAATACAAGAAAGGAGATAAGTATATTGTTAAAATCTGTATCATTGTCTTTCTTTTAAAATACATTCCAAAATTATGTCATAATTTTTTTTAAATATCAAAAATAAACATTGTGTTGGGGTGCTTGGGTGACTCAGTCTTTAAGTGTCTGCCTTTGGCTCAGGTCTTGATCCAAGGGTCCTGGGATGGAGCCCCCACATCGGGCTCCATGCTCCGCGGGAAGACTGCTTCTCCCTCTCCCACTCCCCCTGCTTGTGTTCCCCCTCTTGCTGTGTCTCTCTCTGTCAAATAAGTAAATAAAATCTTAAAAAAATAAAATAAAATAAACATTGTGTTTTTTGGAGTAAAAACAAAATGAAAACAGAGATGCTTTTTGCTAAGGCACGTGAAGAGAGAGGCAGTTATATATTGGAAAAAAAATTAACCTTAGATAAAAAACATCTGGCAACAAGTTTATCATAACTGTTTACTGGTGACAATTATTTGAAATCTATGACTTGAAAACAAAGCAGATTAATCTTTTGTCTTATAAAATTTTAATGAGTAATACTTTCATCGGTAGTTTAATAAAACTTCTCCCAAATGTAAAAATATTCCCCATAAAACAATCCAGTCATTTTATACAAAGTAACAATTTAGTTCATCCATAGGAATAGGGGATAAAAGTTGCCTAAATTTTAGAATATCGTAACTTGGTATAATCATGTTGAAGAATTTAATGGGTATATTAAAACCTTGTTCAATTTTCTAAATGATCTCAAATAGGCTTTTTATACTTCTAAAACATAAAAAGATATAGTGATAAATAAGAATGCCAATAAGCAAAAGAAAAAAAAAATTAAAGATTTTATTTATTTATTTGAGAGAGAGAGAATGAGAGAGAGAGAGAGAGCACATGAGAGGTGGGAGGGTCAGAGGGAGAAGCAGACTCCCTGCTGAGCAGGGAGCCCGATGCGGGACTCGATCCAGGGACTCCAGGATCATGACCTGAGCCGAAGGCAGTCGCTTAACGAACTGAGCCACCCAGGCGCCCCGCAAAAGAAAAATTTTAAAGGGTTTTTTTTTTTGAGAGAGCGAGAGTGTGCATGCAAGGTGGGGGCACAGAGGGAGAGGGTGAGAGAGAGAATCTCAAGTAGGCTCCATGCCCAGTGGGGAGCATGATGCAGGGCTCCATATTAAGACCTTGAGATCATGACCTGAGCCGAACCAAGAGTCGGAGTCTTAACTGACTGAGCCACCTAGGTGCCCTGCAAAGGAAAAATATTGAATGGTTACTTATTAATTTTGTTTCTGTGTATTTTGTCCTCAAATTGTTAATTAGGGTATAATTACCTGGTTTGATGACTGTGATTATCCATTGTTACTATCATTATTAACTGAAGAATAGCAAACAATGGCATTATATTAGGAAGCAATCATTATTTACTTGTTAAATAAGAATGTTAATCTAGTTCATCAAATGAATGTTTACTCATTTTATATATAATTTTAACTTAACCAACTATGATTTAATATATGGAAATGTTTCTAAAATAAAAAGAAATACGATTTGAAGATCTGAATAAAAAGAGTTGATAGTTACATAAAGTCTCTAAGAACCTCATGATATATATGTGTGTGTATATATATATGTATATACTTATGTAAATAATAATATAACTAATTCTATCTAAATCAAGAGTTTTTTCACCATAGAAATATACATTTTTAAGGTGTATATGTCTATCTTCAATAACCAAAAAGAAAAAAGGTATTTGTTAGTTTCTCCTATACTTCATAAAAAAAGAGTCAAGAACCCCACACTGTCTCCCTTTGGTATGGCTCATCATTGAAAATCTTCGATGGTCTTGTTTGGTTTGGTCCTTCATAAGCACCTGGATAGATCTGTGGAAGCCTCTAAGACTTACACAGGTACAAACTTGGGTTGAACCAATAATGCTATTGACCACTTAAAGCTACAAGTAACTTCATAGACAAAGCAATAATCATAAAGCTAGTAGATGCCTTTCTTTAATACCCATAATGAAGAATTGTGTTTTAAAAAGTGAGTTTATTTAACAAAGAAACAAATACTGGCATCATATCCAGTTCTAAAAGCAAATTTATGAAAGTCAAAACAAACCAATAAGAAGTGATCTCTTATTCATCTTTCTGATAGGATGTAGTGGACACAAAGAAAAAATTGCATTTGTATAAACATATTTTTTTAGCAATATACAATTGATAATTACATCAACAACCTTACTATTGAAATAAAGTTCAGAACCTTTTTTTTTATTACATATATTTCATTTGTCAAAAACTCATGCAGTTCAATTCCTGTGTTTTTTTTAATAGTAAGAACAAAAAAAAATCATATTTTTCCTCCTAGCAAGAAATTTCTCTCTATAGGTTCAAGACAGAAGACAAAAACCTACATTGTTGCTGGCTGGTATGTCATACAAATCCATTTTCAAATTATATGTGATATATGTTGTTAAGGCTTTGTTAAGCAGAAAAAAAAATCTACACTTCCTAGGGAAAAATATACTAATTAAGAAAGTTTTTTTGTTTTTGTTTTTGTATTTTAAGTAGATTTGAACTATTTTAACTTCTGACCATTGTTAGAGTCTTGCACTGGAGTATGGTTAGAATGATTTGTACATGGAGACAGGTAAAGCAAGATAGCTTTGTTCCCTCTATCTACTCTTATTATTTTAGAATGAATAGTTTATATATCCAAGTAAATTATCCTTAGAATTCATCTTTGTCACTTTTTCTTTTTCTGTCTGACAGTCTTTATCTATTTCTATCACTCTCTATGCAATGTGAGTCTCAGATTGCGTATTCACTACAACTGTTGATTACTAGTGCCTGATCTGAAAATCAAACATGAGAGAATTCAAAAGGAGAGAGATTCTAAATATCCATTCAGAGAATATCTCCTATGCTTAAGGTTTTACTCTAAATGGTGTTAACATTTCAATATACAATCAGTCTGCAGGATTGAACATTTAGCATGCCATGTAACTAGCAACCTGATACAGCCTTTTTCAACATCCCAATAAAGGAATTATAATTCAAAGAAAAATACAAAATTTTCTTATGGTGTCTTTGAAAATATCTGCTAAATGACTCCCAGTATCTGGGAGATATTTTCACTAACTATAATATATATTGAAATGAATTGGACTGAAAAATAAGTAATTGAAAATATCTCTTGCTATGGCAATGAAAACCAAGAAAAGTTACCCAAAAAGGAATTAGGTGAAATGATTATCCCTTTTTCCTCATTCCCTTAAACCCCAGCCTTGGACTCTATCTGCCACCTTGATCAAAAAGACAGTGAACTCTTGTGCTCGCTTCGGCAACACATATACTAAAATTGGAATAATACAGAGAAGAGTAACATGACCCCTGCACAAGGATGAATAGAAAGACAATGAACTGTTAACTATAAACTCTGAGAAACAAACTGAGGGTTCTTGAGGGGAGGGGGATGGGGGTATAGGTTAGCCTGGTGATGGGTATTAAAGAGGGTACGTTTTGCATGGAGCACTGGGTGTTATACACAAACAATGAATCATGGAACACTACATCAAAAACTAATAATGTAATGTATGGTGATTAACATAACATAATAAAACAAAATTAAAAAAAACTATAAACGCTGAAAACAATTTGTCTACAGGACTTATAAGTTGTAATGACTAAATTCCTAGGGTAAACCAGTAAGATTTGATGAGGAGACATCAAAGGTTAACTGCAAAGTGGGCATATTGTGTTTTTCAAAAGTTAAAAATGTTTAAGCAAGCCAAGGTGATTTAAAGCAGGCGCATCTTATATGTTCTATATATGAAGTACTTTTTTATTAGACAGGCAGAGGAGCTGGGATTAAATTTTGTCTCACACTGGCAAATCTACATAAACTATATATTTGCCAGATGTTGGGGAAAAAAAGCTATACATATCAGACTGCTTTTATGTGAACATCTGAAAAGATTATTCCACCAACACAAATGTGGATAATAAGTGGGTCCATGGCAACATAGATGTCCTATCCTATGATGATACACAATATCTCAAAGTTAAATCTCCTGTTCTGTGATAAAGGAGAAAGTAAACACTCACACATAAATGGTATTATAGAAAAAAAAAAAGCAGAAAAAAAGAATTTTTCCTTAGAGTGAGAAAAAAAGAGGTCTATGAAGTAGGTTTAAGTACTACAGAAAATAATATGCCTTATAATTGTCTGACAAATAAATAAAAATAAATTAAAAAATCTTTAATTGTGTGGCATTATTCTCTGTAAAAAAGAATAGAAGATATGAATAGGAAAATTGAGATTAAAAGCACAAGTCAAAATCCAAAAAGAGAATATTTAAGGGAATAAAGTCTATTTGCCACTGAACACATTTGAAGTGATCAAATAGTATTTAAGCAATGGAACAAAGAGTGAAATAAAAATAATTGTAAAGACTCCCTCCCCCCAAAAAAGAAAACAACTACTAACAGAAATAAAACCTACATTGGAAATAAAAAAAAACAGAATTTTGACGGTGGAAACTGGAATTAATATAAGGGTGGAAAAATGAAAATTATCTCCAAAAATACAGGCAGAAATCACAACAACATAAAATAATGAGAGTAAAGGTAATAGGCCTTAGGTAGGAGTTGGTGACAACATAAAAACAAAAGAAATTCTGAGGAAAAAAATAAAATATTGAAATAGAAATAAGTATCAGATATTTTCAGCACTTAAAAAATACATGTTATATGTAGAACAAAAATTCTTTTTCTTTTTTTCAAGATTTTATTTATTTATTTGACAGAGAGAAACACAGTGAGAGAGGGAACACAAGCAGGAGGAGTAGAAGAGGGAGAAGCAGGCTTCTCGCAGAGCAGGGAGCCCGATGTGGGGCTCGATCCCAGGACCCTGGGATCATGACCTGAGCCGAAGGCAGATGCTTAACGACTGAGCCACTCAGGTGACCCTGTAGAACAAAAATTCTTAACCCAGGAGAAAATCAATAAAGTTCTACCCATTGTTTAACACACTATATCGTATTTTAGAAGATAAATAAAAGAGACTGTTGTGAGTAGGTTTTTTGTACCTTATTCTTTTTTTAACTTGGTTTTCTCTGCTAAATGGGAGCACTTTTAATATTTTTATACAACAATCTTATTAAATTGTTTTATTATTTCTAGTTATTCATAGATTATGTTGAAGTTTCCATATAAATAACTACATTTTCTAGAAACAACTATAATTTTTTAATGTCCTTTCAAAATTTATATGTAATTTAATATCTGGCATATGCCATACTCAGTGACTAGGACATCCAGTACAATATTGAAGAGTAAAAATAACAATGCGCATATTTGTATTGTTCCCAAGGTTACTTGGGATGCTTGTGAATTTCAATATTAAGTATGATGTCTGTTAAAAAATTCTGTAAGTACTAAAGAATAAACTAAAGTTGTACAAGACCTTAGTATTGAAAATTACAGACTATTATTAAAGAACAAAGAGCATGTCTATTAGTTAGGAATATTCAAAATTATAGAGATGTCCTTTTTCTTGTAGTTAATCTATAAATCTAGTGTCAATCTCATCAACATATCAGTGAGATATTTTTATAGAACTTGAAAAAATGATTCCAAAGTTCATACGGAAGACTGAGGTAATTGTCAAAAATACAACATATCTAACCAAGGAGGGAGAATTACTATAGAACTGAATATAATTTTGACAAAAGTGCAAATTATGAATCAATGGGAGAGATACTAGGTCAGATATAGAGAAATAAACACATGTGGTTATTTGCCATATGTCACATGATGTGTGATATAAGACACATTACATATCAGTATGTTGAGTGTGGACATTGAATATCTATCACATATAAATATATATATAGACATATATTGACATACACATATATATCACATATAAATACATATATACACAATTGAATCCTTACTTCACATCATACAGTATAAAAGTCCAGGCGGATTAACATATAAATAAGAAAAAGAAAATTTTAAGTTATTAGATAAAAATATAGAATAACTCAGTGATATTCTTATTATTTCTCACTATAAGAAAAGATGAAAAATAATACATAAACAGGGGTGCCGGGGTGGCTCTGTCAGTTAAGTGTCTGACTCTTGATTTCAGCTCAGGTCATCTCAGGGTTGTGAAATTGAGCCTGCATCAGGCTCTGTGCTGGGCATGGAGCCTGCTTAAGATTCTCTCTCTCCCTCTCCCTCTGCCCCTGCCCCCCCCCCTCTAAAAATAAATAAATATGTAAATAAATAAATAAATAAATAAAAAGGAAGGAAGAAAAAAGAAAGAAAATAATACACAAACAGCAGAAAACCTAAAGGAAAGTATCCATTTATTCATTCTTTCAATAAATATTAAGCAATTACTATGACCCAGAAATTCTTCCAGATGCTAATAATGTAGCAGTTGATGCAAAATTTCCTGCATCCATAAAGTTTAAAGTTTCACAGTTCATAATTTTACCTGCATTCAAAAGGGCATGCAAATGTAGAATGAGAAAAGATATTTGAGACATATTACATAAAGAAACATTATACTCAATTTAATTTTTTATTTAAAAATAGAAAATCAACAAAACAAATTTAAAAAAGCAAATATGAGGGATAGCAGGATATTCACCATTTGCTTCTTTCCACTCATTTTCCATCTTTTGCTACCATTTTCCATATCCCAGAACACTAAATTCTGTAGATTGCATGAAGGTGATCCCTTACTTCTAGCTTCACATTTGGGTTTGGCAGATGGGATCCATCAATCAGCAGAAGCTGAGAAAGTAATGAGAAGAGGAGGGTAGAGTATTTACATTTCTGTCGACCTGCCTGCTTGAGCACCTGGTGTAAAGCACATCCGTCTACAAAAGGCACATCATCTGTAAGGCAGGCATCTCCTATACTTCCTCTTTTCATGCATGTTCTAGAAATCACTTTCTCTATCAAACCTGCTAGTATCACCAACTCCCTGATGTTGTTAGCCCCAGGGTGCTTCAACACTTCTTGTTGATTTGTCTCAACAGTCCACATTTTTGTAAAGTGGTCTTTTCTTAAACTCCTCAGTTATCTCATTTTAGTATACCATCAGTTTTCTGTTAGAACCCCGCCTGATATAATTGACAATAAAAATGAAGAGGAGAGAACCTGTGTTTCTCAGTCGGTTAAGCGTCTGCCTTCCGCTCGGGTCGTGATCCCAGGGTCCTGGGATCGAGCCCCATATCGGGGTCCTTGCTCAACGGGAGGCCTGCTCCTCCCTCTCCCACTCCCCCTGCTTGTGTTCCTGCTCTCACTATCTCTCTCTCTGTCAAATAAATTTTAAAAATCTTAAAAAAAAAAGACAAATAGTATCATTGGAAAATGTTAAAATATCATTGCCAGGTGTGATAAAGGCAACACCAGCCATGGCAGAACACAGAGATGGAAAGAACCTGTGTCTGATTACATAGTTCAGCCATGGGTTAGCCAAGTCTGAAGCCTGTTGAACTTCTGGACTTAGGGTTACGTGATCCCAAACAATCTCTTCATTGCTTATATCAGTTTGATTTTAATGTTCAATAAGTTTTCACATAAAAATGTATCAACATACAAATGAAATTAAGTCCAATATTTATAGTAATGATATAAATATGAATGATATTATTCAAAAATTCCACTAAAATTTTAAAACGTAATAATTTTTGTAGCGAGTTGTTGCCTTGGAAAACTTTATACATTCGGTAACTCTTTGTATTTGCTCTACCCCTTCAGTATTATCTTAGCTAAGCTTAGATAGGCTTCACCCTCTGGTTCCCTTGCAAATATGAAATTAATTTGCCTATCTCCAGAAAACACCCTATGAGAATGTTGAATAGAATTGCACTAGATTTAGACTCATTATTTTTAAAAATCATTTTATATTCCCCACTATTAACTTATTAAGTATACGTCATTTTACTATTATGTAAGTGTTTACCCTAGGCTTTCCTCATTTATTAAAATATGATATGAAATGGCACTTCTTCCCTTCCTGGGCAATGCATGAGTTAATTAGAACTTAACATTTATTTATTCTTTCCCAATATATGTTTTATGTATTCATTTTATATATAACTTAGACTCCCAAAATATCATTTTTGCATACAGTCAGTAATCAGATATGCCATGATATTTACCATTGTCCTCACTTTACATTTACTCATCATTTCCTCCTGCATCATAAACTTTCTAAATGGCATAATTTTTCTGTCTGGAGAAGAGCCTTTAATTCTGTCGAATAAATTCTTACTGATTTACTTTGTCTGGAAATGTCTTCATTATTGACATACAATTTTACTTGATGTTGGTTCTAGATTAGCAGTTATTCCTTAGGGCACTTCCAATATAATATCCCATTTTTTGCTGGCTCCCATTTTTACACTGAGAAATTACCTTTAATTCTTATTTTTATTCCTTTAAATATAAAGTGTCTATTTTTCTTCTGGCTGCTTTTAAGATTTACTATCTTTTCTTGGGTTTTAGAAGGTTACTATGTTATGACTTGTTATTATATGCATGTGTGTTTTTACGTGTGTATAATTTAATGCTGCTAAATTATATAGTGCTTCTTGAAATAATAACTTAATGCCTTTCATCGATTTAAAATTTCTTATTTGTTATCTCTTCCAATTTACTTGTGCCTACTTTGTCCCTATCCTCATCTTTGGGGAATCTAACTGCATGAATATTATACTTTTAAAATATTTTTATTTCTTAGTTTTTCTATATTCCCCATCACTTTGTCTTTCCAAACACCAGTGTAGATACTTTTTATATGTAATTTTGCTAATTCTCTCTCTGGAGCTGAATTTAATCTGCTATTAAATCTAGAAATTAAGTTATTAATTTCAGATTTTCTTTTAAATTTTATAATTTGTATTGGATTCATTTTAACAGTTTCCAGTTATTTACCCAAAAATTTTTATCTAGTCACCTAATTACTGAAATATTTAACTGTATTTATTTAGAAATCATAATCTGATAATTCCATTAGCTTTATCTCTGTATCTTTGTATTGTCTATTGTGTCTATTGTTTGGAAAAGTATTGTTTTCCCTTTTTCCTTGTTATTTTTTTTTAAGATTTTATTTATTTATTTGTCAGAGAGAGAGAGAGAGAGGGCACAAGTCGGGGGTGCTGCAGGCAGAGAGAAAAGCAGGCTCCCTGCTGAGCAAGGAGCCTGCTGTGGGACTCGATCCCAGGACCCTGGGATCATGACCTGAGCCGAAGGCAGATGCTTAACTGACTGAGCCACCCAGGCGTCCCATGCCTTGTTATTTTTTACTGTGCTCCAGATTGTTTTCTGTATCACATAAGTTTTCTGAAGATTTGAAACATATCATTTTTACATATTTATTGAGCTTTTCTGGTTATTCTTAAGATGGCTATTCTATAGATGTATCTATAAGGCAGGCCATCTCAGGTATATACAGATTATATATTTAGATAGCTATGTGATTGTCACTGCTTTGAGATACTATAGCTTCCTTAATTTTTAAGAGAGTGTAATGAGAAAAAAAAAAGTAGAATGTCATGATATACTTTTCTGTGAGTATTAATTAGTGATTTGCAGTAAAATAGAAGGTGGTAGAAGAGAACTTTTAAAAATATTCAAATAAGCAAATTTAAATAGACTTCTTTCATTACTGAGTTTCTCTTAGGTATTAATATAGGGATATGTACTATAAGTTGACAAGAAAAGCATAAGTTATCAAATATTTTTATTGTATTTACCAACATAAAAAGTTTGTATTAATTGAACACCTTACAAGATAAAATTCCATGCTATAAGCTTTGGGTGTTAAACTAGATGAACCAGAGAGAAGATCCATCTTTTCCATTATGTGAATTGCAATAATTAAATTTAAGATTAAATAAGGGATCTTGTTAGAAACTGTCTTTAAGTGCATGAATAGTTTTTCAAAGGACGATACTGGCCATCTGTTCTCTTGCTCCACTGAGGATAAAACAAAAGCATGTGAAACTTATGTTTGAGAAAGAGAGATTCAGGTTAGATGTAAGAAACAACTTATTGACATTAAGGTTGTTTAAACACAAAAGTGCATTACCAAGGGAATTTATATAATGTCCTTCCCTGAACATCAGTAAGAATAAGCCAGACAACCATCTGTTTTAGTGGCTCAGTTTGTAGCCCCACCTGAAAGCGCAGCACCAGATTATAAATCCTCTGGAGATACCTTGCATTTTATAAAGATGTATACAACATGGAAATGGCAGAAAAAAAAAAATATAATGTAAAGTGATGCTCTGATTAAAGGATATACTCTAAGAAGAACTCTGGCATTAAAAAAATAAAGAAGAGGAACATTTTAATAAATTTTAAATAAAAAGTTTTATGTTAACAAATTTAATGTCAAAATATTAAATTTTTATCTTATATTCTAAATAAACTTTATTAAGGAATAGTTGGCATGCAATAAAATGACTGTTTTAAGTCTACCACTCAAAGATTTTCAACAAATATATACCCATTTAACTACCAACCAAAACAAAATAGGGAATATTTTTATCATCCCAGGAAGTTCTCATGCAGCCGTGTCATCAATCACTGAACTACAGGCAACCTCCAATCTGAATTAAATCACTATTATCTTCATTTTGCCCATTGTAAAAAGTCATACATATATACATAATATATTCATATTCTATATCATGTATAATATTCTGAATTTATATATTCATATATATGTATTATGTGTGTCATTCCATGTGCTCAAGTTAATTATTAGAAATTTATCCATTTATTTGCATCATCAGTTTTTTCCTTCTTGATTATTACTTCTGTTTTTTAGACATATACAGCCACACGGATGACTATTCCATTGTTTGACTAAAGCACATTTTGAATATCCATTAACCTATCGATAGGCATTTGGGTTGTTTCTGGTCTTTGTCTACTCTGAATAAATCAACTTTAAATATTATTATTGTACAAATATTTTGGGGGTATATATGTTTTCTTTACTTGAAGAGATATCTAGGAGTAGAATTGCTAAATTATAGAATAATTGTATTTAACTTTATAGGTAAATGTTAGGCAGTTTACCAAAGTGGTTTTCCATCTTACACTTTCAGCTACAGTGTAGAAGAACTCCAGTTGTTCTGCATCCTTGTCAACATTTGCTATTTTCAGTTTTTTATTTTAGCTGCTCCATAAGAGACTGGCATCTCCCCATAACTGCTGATTTTGAACATTTTTTTATTTCCTTATTGGATATGTGCAAGTACGCTTTTCTGAAGTGGCTACTCAATTATTTTTCACATCATTTGTATTTTTATTATTCCTTTATGGGAGCATCTATATATAAAGCTATATAACTATATAGTGCCTAAGTCTTGTAAGATATAAGTAACAAGTGTACTCCTTCCCACTCTGTGCCTTGCCTTTTCATTTTCTTATCAGTGTCTTTTGTTGAGAAGTTTTCAATTTCATTTAGTACAATTCATCATTTTTTCTCTTATTAATAATGACTTTTATGTCCTAAGATCATCATTAGTTACCATACAACAACATGGATGACCATTAAGAACGTTATATAAAATCCATAAGTATATGTGACTGGTCTGTTTTATCTTTTAGTTCTGATTCCTGCTTGCAGCCTATATTTTGAAGGTCTGTTATTAAGTGAATATGTTCTGATTGTCCTGTCTTTCTGAGAAGTTTCACTTTTCATTATGAAATGTTTTTCTATGTCTCTGGGATGCTCTTTATATTGAGATCTACTTTTTTTTTTAATGTTAATAGAGTCTCAGAGTCTCATCAGCTTTCTTGTGCTTACTAATCACAGAATAATTTTTTTCTTTTCTTTTACTTTACTTTAAAGTATGAATCTTATACACAGAGTATAGCTGGATGTTGCATTTGCATCAGTCTGACCTCTCCTGCCTTTTTTTTTTTTTTTTTTTTAAGTAGGCTCCACACGGGGTGCCTGGGTGGCTCAGTTGGTTAAGCAACTGCCTTTGGCTCAGGTCATGATCCTGGAGTCCCGGGATCGAGTCCCACGTCGGGCTCCCTGCTCAGTAGGGGGTCTGCTTCTCCCTCTGACCCTCCCCTCTCTCATGCTCTCTCTCTCTCATTCTCTCTCTCAAATAAATAAATAAATAAAATCTTTAAAAAAAAAAAAAAAAAACTAGGCTCCACACACGGAGCTCAATGCAGGGCTTGAACTCATGACCCTGAGATCAAGACCTGAGCTGAAATCCAGAGTTGGATGCTTAACCAACTGAGTCACTCAGGTACCTGTCTTCAGCCTTTTAACTGATATGCCTAATCTCCTTTATTTAATATAGTTATTGAAAAAGTTGGATTTATGTCTACCTTATTGCTATTTTTCTTTTTCCTTGTATTTTTGTTCTTTTGTTTTTTCTTTCCTCCCTTCTTTTGAGTGAACTGAATATTACCCCCTAGATTTTCTGTTATTTTTTCATGTATTTCACATTTTATATATAATTAACTCCAGTTGTATTTCGGAGAAAGTAAGAAGGCAAAAAACATAGACATGAGATTTAGGTAAAGGAATGAGGAAAATAGGGCTTTAGTTAGGTAAATGTGACAATGTGACTAGAAGCTGGGTTATGTTTAATGTTTTCTGTATTCACAGAATCCAGAGACTTTAGCTTCTGTATGTACTTGTTGCCTCCTTTTTTTTTTTTTTTTTTTTTTTCCCTCCCCTTTCCCCCCCTTTTTTTTTTTCTTCAACAGCAACTCCTACTTTAATAGATGTGGTCTAAGGTTTAGTAGAAGGTAAGCATTCTATATACTTATGATTAAGTATCAGTCTTTTAGTGGGTCTGAGTCCCTGGGCTATAACAATCAAAGGCAATTCTTAGCATTACTATTTCCAACCTTAGGTAAGACAGGAAGGCAAGAAGAAACAGGAGTCTGCAAATGGTTCTTCACCCAGGGAGAGAGCTAGTATTTTCTCTGGGCAAGTAGGCCTTTGTCATGTAGAATAATCTGATTATCTAAGTGTATGTCAAAACAGTTGCCACATCCCACCCCCACACTCACCCCATGACCAGAAACTTGAGGGATTTTTTTCTGATCTTTATTGTGAGTAGCTGGTGGGGTCCCTGGTGGTAAAACTCACAAAAACTTGGAGTTCCTCCTAACACAGGACTGATAGGAGTTTTTCCCTCTCCAGGTAATCCACACTCAGCCTCCAGCAATTCATCCAGTAGGAATAGTTGTGTTTCTACTAGTTTATAACTGATCTTGATTATGACTCTCCAGATTGCCCTGTGATGGTTCGCCCTCTGACCTCAACTGTCTGAAGGATCTAAAAAGAGTCATTCAATTACAGTTTTTTCTGCCTCCTTTCTTATGATAAGGACAGAAGTGACAACTTTCTGGGCTCTTGTTGGAACAGAACAGTGAGGTGAGAGATATTTTTGCAGTGTTGTTGCTATTCACCTCTAGTCTGACCCATACCCTCTGATTACTGGAAAAAATTCCTCTAAAGAGAATTGATTCACAAAGAGATTATTTTTGCTTTTGAGATTCCTCCAAACTTAAATCTGAAACACCAACCCAGAAACACCAACCCAGCTTTGTCAAACGTTTGCCTGGATTTTTCCTCACCTGAGCAAAAACTGTCCTCTGGTGGGCTTCTTCTTAGGCCTAGTATGTGTGCTACCTCAGCGTTTGGCCCTAGGGATAAAAGTGACCTCTGTCACTAAAAAGTGCTTGCGTGACTCTAAAATTTAGTTCTTTCAGATATCATTATGTCAAACACTTTTCTTTGAAGAAATTGTTTTTTTGTTGTTGTTTATCCTGTAATTATCTATTACTTTAGTAGGAGTGACAATCTTTCATTATCCTTCTACCTTCTAACCAGAAGGGGAACTCAGTTTTATTTTTTGGCTAATAACACTTTGCTGGATTTTATCGATGTTTCATTCTTTTTATGGTTATCTTATATTCTATTAGCTGATTTTACATATTTTCTTATTAAACTAGTTGTGACCAACTTCCTACATTGGAGACAATGTAAACAAATGCAAGTGGCAAAAAAAATGAACTATGGTTAAAAAACAATAAACGAACAAACCCTCGGTCCAGTCCTTTAGCAATGCTTTTTGTGCTAAGGAAGTCTGGTTGAGTTATTCCATATTATTTAGACTTTGGCCAAAAATTCTAACTTTTCTATTTGAGTGATTTTCTTTTTTCATTTACATGAATTAGAAAGCAAAACCATGAGCTCATGGATTATGTTACAATAAACATTTAAAGCTCTGCACCTATTTTCTATAGGTACATTCTCATTTATATACACACAGTGCACATACCTTTTAGAAATCCATACCCCATAATACTGTCCCATAGATTAGTATATATCCATAATGGAGGTAATCAATTTATCCAACTGGCCTTGATCTTTCCAACTAGGCCTCTTGCTTTGGTCACCAATAGGTAGCAATATTGGTACAGCTAAGTAACTGCTGATAGTTCTCCAAAGTGAAGCCTTCAGCTTCCCTTATTTCCATTGCTTCTTCTTTTTCTTTCTGAACTACTGTTTAGAAATTATTACTTAATAATAATTAAGAAGTGATATCATGTACACTATCCAGTGACGAAATTTGAGTATTATACAACTTTTTGAGTATTCACTAAATATATATTTGGGGTCCTCTATTTACAAGTTATGAAAAATGAAAGCAGTTTCTATTCCGATGAAGATTAGATTCATTGAGGAGAGAGAATGAAATATTAAAATAAGTTGTGATAAGACCTACGACATAAAAATGCAGAGTATTAAATACAAAGTTTACCTAATTTATTTTAGAGTCATTAGAACTTCCTAGTGCTGCTGGGTGCCTTAAAGCAATAGAAATATATAGTCTCACAGTTCTGGAGGCTAAAGGTTTGAAATCAATGGGTCAGCAATATCATGCTCCCTCTGAGGTTTATAGAAGACTACTTCTTTGCCTCTTCCTAGCTTCTGGTCCATTTGCTGACAATCTTTGCCATTATTTGGCTTCTAAGTACTTCATTCCAATTTTCCATGTTTACATGCCATCCTCCCCAGGTGTCTGTGTGTTCATATGATACCAGTCATATTACAGTAGGAGTCCACCCTATTTAAGTATTAACTCATCTTAACTAATGGTACCTGTGATTTTCCTATTTCCAAATAAGGTCACATTCAGTGGTACTAGGGATTAGGAATTCAGCATATCATTTTGTGGAAAACAATTCAACCAAAAAAGATTATTTCATATATTCCAGGTGCTATAAGCAATTTAAAAAATGAGCCACCACAAGCCACTATATGAGTGATATATTTGAATTCTTCTGAATTCTTCTCACTTCCTTCCTTAGAACAATGGCTATAAAAATTAATATTTAATGAACATATGCCAATTTTTGGTACCAGCCCTACTCACTTCACTAGGCTACTAAAAAAAAAAAAAAAGTATAGTAGGTATGAAAAGGACTTAACAAACAAAAAAGTTCAGAAAAATGAAAGGAAAATTCTTATTATTATAGCTATAAAGAATAAATAAATACATGTTCATAATGGAGATCTAAAAAGTGACTTTGACATCTGTCCTAATTCCACCTATCCCAAAATGCTGCAACAAAGTTACAGTGCAGAATTGAAATTTTTATTTCTTCCCCTCTATAAAAAAATAGATGTTTTCTAATACAATAATTAGATATGTTGAATTTTCCATTGGATTTTTTCCAGAAATTTTATATTACTGTGCCACAAATTACAAAAAAAGAATAAACTCTCCCACAAGTAATATGTACCTAAAATTGCTTTTTACTATACTAAACATCTGTATAAAAATTGAAATGTATGACCATCTATTCTCTATCATATAAACACTTGACATTATTTAGGCAAAAAATCCAGATCCTTTACTAAACTTCTTGGATATTTTTATAAAGGTAAAATTTTCTTGTTTAAAAGGAAAATAAAAGCAATACCTTATGAGAAAAGTGAGTAATGAGAATAGTCTCCCTCTATAAATATAAATTGTTACTGTCCCTAAAAGTTAATGAAAAAATTAATTCTACTTGAAAATATCTGTCCCTACAGTATAATCATGAAAAAGAAATATTTAAATATCTAAGAATATTTAAATTACAAAATTCCTTATATAACTCAACCAACACAACATTACATTTCTTTGGTTCAGTTAATATTTTGTTTCTTTTCCTGAACACTAAAAAAGATCATAATGATAA
Source organism: Neomonachus schauinslandi (assembly GCF_002201575.2). Taxonomy (NCBI): domain Eukaryota; kingdom Metazoa; phylum Chordata; class Mammalia; order Carnivora; family Phocidae; genus Neomonachus; species Neomonachus schauinslandi. The sequence continues at coordinate 90,386,303 of NC_058404.1, forward strand.
ATATTTAGATACTTATTTGATATTTCATAAAAATAAATTGTAAACTTTTGGAGTAAAAATTGGGTGTCATAAATTTCATAGCATATTTTTATTTTAAAGTATTCAGGGTAAGAAGAATTTAATAATGGATACTATTTTTACCCACAAGTGCACTTTTGTAGTATACCAAGCTTTTAATTGTTAAGGGAGGCTAAATAAGCGATAAGCTAACAGTTTTAAATGGGTATAAAATGCTATGTAGATATCAACTTTAAAAATGAATCTTTGATGTGTGTCTTCTTTTCATTTTTGCAATTAATTTTAGCTTTTGAAGTTATTTGGCATTTAATTTAAGTCCCCAGAGTATAAAATTATGCATTAACTTGAAGACAGACCCATATTTAGCACAAACAAGGTCGGAAGATCAACAAATCTTGTTGAAATGTTAATTTCAAATGTATAAACTCAAGTTTATTGGGGCTTTTAAACCAACTAGCACATTTGTTCCTTATCAAAAGCTTTAATTTAATCATCAGAGACTGTAAGATGCTTTTCAATTATTTCTCTCATATGGGACAGCCTAGCATTTATTGTCACACAATTTGAGCAAAAATCCACAGATGAACCTAAAATAGAAATTCAGAGACACTAAGGAGTTTTGATGAAAATTTTACCTCTTTAAAGTGAATACCATTAAGAGCTGAGAAAAAGAAGTTAGAGAAAAAGCTTTGAATCTACTCTTTCTGAAATCAGAGCAGAGAAGAGGGTTCCAATGTCAAAGATCCTTTATGTGGATACAGGGACAATATGACATTCTGGACATATATTCAAAGTGAGCACCATCTTGCACAGATATGGGACAGAATGAGGCAGAACCAGAATCTCTAGTCTTAGGTTAGTTTCCTATGGTGATCTTTCCTGCGACAATTGCACATAAACTATTATAGGCTGTGAATTAGCCAAAAGACATCTCTTCATTATCAATCCATCTGAGTAGATTCATTATTGAATTTGATTATCATACTTTTTATTTAATTATCAGACAATTAATTAAATTTTCAGTTGAAAACACTAGAACCAATTTTACTTCCATTATATTGATTAAGTCAAAGTCTTCAGGCATTTTATACAGATATATCAAAATATTGGCGAGTAAATGCTGGGCAAAAACTACACCACATGCATTGTCTTACTTAGTCATCTAAACATCTATATAAAATATGTATTATTTTTCCTGTTGTGAGGAAGGATATTTGTTCAAGGGGAGATGACTTCAAAGGGCTGATAATCAATGTTCTTTTTTATTTTATTTATTTATTTATTTATTTATTTATTTATTTATTTATTTATTTTTAAATATTTTTATTTATTTATTTGAGAGAGAGAAAGCATGAGAGGGGGGAGGGTCAGAGGGAGAAGGAGACTCCCTGCCAAGCCGGGAGCATGATGTGGGACTCGATCCCAGGACTCCAGGATCATGACCTGAGCCGAAGGCAGTTGCTTAACCAACTGAGCCACCCAGGCGTCCCTATTTATTTTTTTTTGACAATCGATATTCTTGAATGCAGATGCACTAAATTTCTGGAAGTGTAACCGTTAATGTTCCCATGTATACTTATTGATTTCCTCACCTTCCGACCTCTCTGGCTTCTCATTTACTTTCTTATGAATTTTAGAATTGTTAAAAATGTTTTAATAAATACCTTGAATCAAGTAGTGTTCCCAAGTGGGCCAATGTTTTTATCATAAAAATCCATTTCCAAATTCTCTTTAAGGAACAAAGATTATTACCACTGACAAAAAAAAAATAATAATGTTTTGCATGAAGTATGGTATCTAATGGATTTCAACAGGGTTGGTATCTTGATTGATACAGAGATACTTCGGAATGGCATTACAAAAGAAAGCGCCAGAAACATGCTTCACTTAGCAGCTACATTTTTCAATTTCCTTTTCAAGTATTTACATTTATGAGTCTTGTAGAAAGCAATAACCCTGCTCACATTTGTACTGAACTCTTTTATTCATTAGTCGCAATCGGTGAACAATGTTTTATGGTTTCATCAGCCACTTGCATTTCCTGAATAAATGCAAAACAGTACAAATGAGCAAACAGATAAAGAAAACGTAAATGGCACCAGAACAAGTCATATTTTAAAGAATAATCATGGATAAATAGCACAAGGAATGCTCAAGGCTGCCTAACACGTTTAGCTGAATATCTGTTAGTAAATAGTCAATGTAAAATCATGTTTCTATACTTAATAAGAAAAACACATTCAGGAAAGTAAGATTATCCTTTGACTTTTTTGCTTTTAACTTTGTACAAAAGTCATGTTTGGAGGGACTTTCTTTGGTTTTGATACTATAAATGTGTATCTTTTTAATCTTACAACTTGATTATTTTAGAATTTTCCTTACATGGTGTTTATGAAATGTTCCCCTGAGTTAATTAAAAATTGCTGTGCTCTTTGATGAGAATGTCTTCTTCCTGAAACAATATTCTTGCTGTTTAAGGAATATTGTTATTGTTAAATTCATTCTAAAATACAAGTACTGACTAATATTTTTCCTTTTTTTTTCCTCAGGAAATAAACATGTATCACATTTAAGTCTAGGCCACTGAAACCAATTATATGTATCCTTGGCAAAATTGTAACTCCTAAAATTGAATTTTTAAAACAAAAGCATTAATTGAAAACACATTACTGATGTAAGTAGTAACACCTAAACCATGAATGACAAATATGAGAAATTCAATAGAAGTAATATTTAGGAATGTACCACACTAAATACAAAATGAAACAGGCAGTAATTTACCCTGTCATTTTCTGCATTATGTGAGAAATATATTTTCTTATTTATAAGAATAATATCATATACAGTATTTCTATTCTCTGTTTTTCTAAGGTCAAGTTATAAAATGTCTGAAAAAAATACTCATTTGACTAAAATATTAAGTATCTCAGTATTACTTCCATTTACAAAATAAGATAATTTTCTACAGTGTACTCCATTTGCCTTATTACATATATTCACAAATCCCTACATGTGTTCATTCTTCACACAGAGCAGGAGAAATCCACTATTAAAATAACATGATGTTTTTTAGGCTCTATCACTACAGTATACAATTGTTCTAAAATGAGCCAGTCTTATGTCAGTTTTTATATTTGTAAAGGCTTCTCTTTTTCCTTAGTGCAATTTGATTTTGTTGATGCCTATCAGCCAAAGGCCACCAGGAACACAGTCATGGTAAAATCCCAGTAAGTTTCATTGAATTGGCTCCTTATTGAATTTGAATACGTATCAGAGGAAGAAAAGAGCATCTTGGTAGGGAGTAGTTTGGGGGTGATTATGATAGAATTTGAGCTTATGGTGAGTGACTACAAGGAAGACTTTAAGGAAGTGGGGTCTAGGTCTGAACTGAATGCTGCCAGAAAACAGGAATAATTTGGCAGTTGAGAATCACGTTGTTTTGGGATGGAGGAGAGTCAAAGTGGGGACAGGTTTTTCATTGGTAAAAAAACAATTATAGGTCATGTTGGAAGAATAAGAAAACTTCTGTTGTGGTTGAAGAGAGTCCTTGTCTCTGGTTTGTTTCACCACGATAATAGAGTGGCCTGCTTGGTCATTCTTCACGTTCTCTGAAGATGGTTTTATGTTCAGTCCGTAAAAGCAAGGCTTTTGTTGCCGGCTGCTAATGTCATGTCTTCACTTTCTTAGGGAAGAATTATTGTATGCAAGAGAAATATTCCAAGCTCGATTTTTTTGAGATTTCTTATTATAGACATATTCTAAATTATTCTAAACAGCAATAGAAAATAATGAAATTTTTGGAAAAAAATTGAAATTTTGGAAAAAAATGGATTTTTTTTTGCTTATGAAAGTACAAACAGTCCTAATTTTACGTGGTAATATAAGACCATAAAAATATCCATGTAACCTGAAGCTGTACAAAGTGATCTTAATAGTAAATGGGGAAATTAAAATTGTCCTGTGATCTTTAAAAAAAATTGTCAAAATATTAAAAACTCTTTTACTTTTGCTCATGAATGTATAATGAAATGAAAAAATAGTGAAATAAATATTTATTTACGCTGTGATTTAAAACATTAGAAACATTGAGAATTAAAGTGTTTTATTTCTCTGTAAAAAGTTATCAAAAGTATTTTGAACAATGCCTTTGTCTTTTTCTTCTCATCATATAACTTACAGGGGGAGAGTCTTTTCTATGCCTTGACAAATTGTCATACTCCTCAGATTGTCTTAGTTTCTGGCCTTTTATCCTTTGTGCTTTCAATGTAAAATATATCCAAGAGGGGTTTTTTGCCAGTGTCACTTCCTCTGTGACGTATTCATACTTTTCATCACAACCACTTTCCTCATTTACATCAATAAGGTTGCCTTCATAAGGTCCTAAGGGGGCATATGGAGAATCTCTCCACCTGCCCCAGCATCATACTGTCGCAACCTGCGATTTCTTCCATAACTCAGTTTTACATTCAATTTGGATTTCACTTTTGGTATTATCAGTTTGTTTCATTGATGTATTTTTATCTTTAGTGACTAATTCCATCGTTTGATTTTTCATATCTATAAACTGACATGTAGATTAATTATGGAGACACAAAGAGACAACATAACTGCATACTTATCTGTGTATGAACTAACAGCTGTACAGTGACCAATCACTAACTGACTTTGAAAGAAAGGTGTGATTGGTCTCTGGTCATGATGCATATCTGTTAGTTATATAGTAATTTGCAAATGTAAGTGCCGGTAGCAAAGTTGTATTTTATGCAATTACTCTTAGTTAATATAGCATGGTAACTAAAATTTGAACCGTGTAGTTGGGGGGTTGGTTTTCTTTAACTAAATTGTGGCAACTGAAATGCATGTATGGCAGAACCAGATAAAATGAGGACTATATGTATTTATATATATCTAAAGATCAAGCATTTGGTGCATTTGCACTTATTTTATAAAAAGTCATCTGTGCTCATTGATTTTGTATGTTATCATAACTATGGTTATTTTATTGAGATGGAAAGAAAGCAGATGAAAAGTTTAATACCATAATATCATATGGTTATTTTATTGAGCTGGGAAGAAAGCAGAGGAAAAGTTTAATATCAATGCATTATATATGAAAAATGTATTTGCTATAGATTATAGAAAATCAAATAAGTATTAAAAGCTATATTAACCCTCATAATAAGAATTTAGAGTGGTTCTAGGGTTGATTAGTAGGATGGCTTGATATCATTTTAAATGACTCCAAGTCCCATCTATTTTTTCCACCCTATCATTATGGCTGTCAGCTTTGTCCTTAAGGTTAGTACACTTTATATCCATTTCCAAGAACTGCTGTAACAATTTATCACAAACTGGGTAGCTCAAAACAACAGCAAATTTTTCTCTCACAGTTCCAGAGGCTAGAAGTACAACATCAAGGTGTCAGCAGGGCTATGCTCCCACTGAGACTCTGGGTAGAAACCTTCTTTGTCTCTTCCCAGCTTCTGGTAATAGCTGTCCATCCTTGTCATTCCTTGGCTTGCAGCTACATCAGTCCAATCTCTGCCTCTGTCATCACACAGAGTTCTCCTTATGTATCACTGCCTCTCTTCCTCTTATAAGGACATTAGTCATTTTGGATTGGGGCTCACCCAATTCAACATAATCTAATCTTAACTTGATTGTATTTGCAAAAACCTTATGTCCAAATAAGGCCACATTTACTGGGGATTAGTTCTCTAATACAGTTTTTGGAGGACACAATTCAACCCATCACACCCCTCATGATCACAGAGTATCTGCAAATAATTTTGTTTATCCCATTCAGACACAACAGCTCCCAGAAGAGATCAACATTTCCTGTGTGTCTCAAACCAAAGGAATGCTTCCCATAAATCCACCAGAGGAATTTTTCTTTACATTATTAGCTAAAATGCTCTATATGACTTTGTTTATATTTATCACTGCTAAAGAAAATGGATCCTGATGGCTAGGTTTGTGTCCACCTCCCTTTAAATCTCAACTCCTAGCCGTACTTGCTAAAGAGCATGGATACCAAGCACAGCCAAAACTCCACTAACAAGGAGCAAAAAGATGATGATGGAGATGTGTTAGTTACTTGGCCAAAATTTCCTACTAAGTGCAATCTCTAGTTTCCAACTGAGTTGCTTAGGTTTCATTTTTTTTCTACCTGTTGCATACCTCATCTTCAACCATCTTTTCAACATTCTAAGTTTCTATTTATTTAGAGATTTCATTTTTTTCAAGCCCCAGATTTCCTATTTATGTGTACTGCAATAAGAACTAAGTAGCTTGAAAGAGTTAATGTTGTTTGGAAATTGTTCCAAAGACTTTTTTAGTATATTTATATCCTCCATGTATTAACATAATTTAGCTTCAAACTTTCAATATAAAAAGCTAAAAATAAAGTATAAAACTACAAAATCTAATGATACTCTGGAATGTATTCTTAGTTTGATTTACTATTAAACCCATTTTTCTGCTGTTATTAATATTATGTATAATATCTACTACATACATTTGATATAACAGGATACTTTATATTCATGAATTTCAAATTAAGACTTATTGCAAACCCATAGAATCATAAAAGAAAGAGCCTTAGGCACAAGTCTTTCTCTCTGGTCCACAAATACCAACTAACTTCTATAATGGTCTCTCCACAAAATGTATGGAAATGTAGAGGTATACCTTGTTTTACTGTACTTCATGTAACTGTGCTTCACAGATATTGTGTTTTTTACAAATTCAGGGTTTGTAGCAATCTTGTGCCATGGAAGTTTATCAGCACTATTTTCCAACATTTGCTCACTTGGTATCTCTGAGTCACATTTTGGTAATTCTTACAACATTTCTAACTTTTTCATTGTTATTATATTCACTATGGTGATCTGTGATCAGTGATCTTTGATGTTACTATTATCATTGTTTGGGGATGCCACAAACTGTGCCCATATAAGACAGCAACTTAATAAATGCGTATTTTGACTGCTCCACCAAATGGTGATTTCCCCAATCTCTTTCCCTTTCCTCAGGGCTCCCTATCCCTTAAGACACAACAATATTGAAATTAAATCAGTTAAAAACCTTATAATGGCTTCTAAGTGTTCAAGTGAAAGGAAGAGTCGCATGTCTCTCACTTTAAATCAAAAGCTTGGGGCACCTGGGTGGTTCAGTCATTAAGCGTCTGCCTTTGGCTCAGGTCATGATCCCGGGGTCCTGGGATTGAGCCCCACATTGGGCTCCCTGCTCAGTGGGGAATCTGCTCCTCCCTCTTTCACTCCCCCTGCTTGTGTTCCCTCTCTCACTGCGTCTCTCTCTGTCAAATAAATAAATAAAATCTTAAAAAAAAAAAAGCTAGAATGATTAATCTTAGTGAGGAAGGCATGTGGAAAGCCAATATAGGGAGAAAGTTGTACTCTTTCTCTTAGTACTCTTGTACTAAACAGTTAGAAAAGTTGTGAAAGCTAATGATAAGTTTCTAAAAAGAAAAATTAAAGGTACTATTTCAGTGAACACATGAATGATAAGAAAGTAAAGCAGAGAGGTGCCTGGGTGGCTCAGTTGTTAAGCGTCTGCCTTCAGCTCTGGTCATGATCCCAGGGTCCTGGAATCGAGCCCCGCATCAGGCTCCTTGCTTTGCGGGAAGCCTGCTTCTCCCTCTCCCACTCCTTCTGCTTGTGTTCCCTCTCTCGCTGTGTCTCTCTGTCAAATATATAAATAAAAAATCTTAAAAAAAAAAAAAAAAGTAAAAGAGACTCATGCGGAGTCTGATTTGGAGAAAGTTTTACTGGTCTGAAGAGAAGATCAAACCAGCCATGACATTCCCTTAAGCCAAAGCCTAATCTAGAGGAAGGCCTTAACTCTCCTCAATTCTATGAAGGCTGAGCAAGGCAAGGAAGCTGCAGAAGAAAAGTTTGAAGCCAGAAGATGTTGGTTCATGAGGTTTAAGGAATGAAGACATCTCCATAACATCAAAGTGCAAAGTGAAGCAGCAAGTTCTGATGTAGAAGCTACAGCAAACTATCCAGAAAATCTAACTAATGAAGGTGGCTACGTTAACCAACATATTTTCTATGCAGATAAAACAGCCTTCTGTTGGAATAAGATGCCATCCAGGACTTTCCCAGCTAGAGAGGAGAAGTCAATATCTGATTTCAAAACTTCAAAGGAGGGGCTGACTCTCTTGTTAGGGCTAATGCACCTGGTTACTTTAAGTTGAAGCCAATGCTCATTGACCACTCTGAAAATCCTAGGGCCCTTAAGAATTATGCTACATCTACTCTGCCTGTGCTCTATAAATGGAACAGCAAAATTTGGATGACAACATATCTGTTTATTGTGGTTTACTGAATATTTTAAGCCCACTGTTGACATCTACTGCTCAGAAAAAAAGATTCCTTTCAAAATATGATTGATCATTGAGAATGCACCTAGTGTCCTAAGGGTTCTGATGGAGACAAACACCAAGATGAATGTTGTTTTCATGCCTGCTAATACAATATCCACTCTGCAGTCCGTGAATTAGAGAATAATTTTGACTTTCAAATCTTACTGTTTAAGAAACATATTCTATAAGGATATAGTGCCATAGATAGCGATTCTTGTGATGAATCTGGGAAAAGTAAATTAAAAACTTTCTGGAAAGGATTTACCATCCTAGAAACCATTTAAATCATTCATGATTCATAGGAAGAGATCATCATATCAACATTAACATGTATTTAGAAGAAGCTGATTCTAACCCTCATGGATGTTTTTTTTTTAGGGTTTTGGGGCTTCACTAGAGAAAGTAACTGCAGATCTGGTATGAATAGCAAGAGACCTAGAGTTAGAAATGGATCCTGAGTGTGGAACTGAATTGTGGCAATATCATGATAGAGTTTTAATGGATGGAGAGTTGCTTCCTATGGATGAGCAAAGAAAGTGGTTTCTTGAGATGGAATCTACTCCTGGTGAAGATGCTGTGCAGGTTGTTGAAACAAGACCAAAAGGTTTAGAATATTGCATAAACTTGGGAAAGCAGTGGCAGGATTTGACAGGATTGACTCCAACTTTGAAACAAGTTTGACTGGGTAAAATACTATCAAACAGAATCATATCAATCATGAAAGGGAGAGTCAACTAATGTGGCAAATTTCATTGTTCTTTCATTTAAAGAAATTACCACAGCCACCTCAACTTTCAGCAACTACCACCTTGATCAGCCAGCAGCCATCAACTTCAAGGTAAGACCCCCCCACCAGAAAAATGACTATGACTCACTGAAAGCTTGGATAATGATTAGCATTTTTTAAAGATTTTATTTATTTATTTTTAATTTTTTTATTATGTTATGTTAATCACCGTACATTACATCATTAGTTTTTGATGTAGTGTTCCATGATTCATTTTTTGCGTGTAACACCCAGTGCTCCAAGCAGTACGTACCCTCTTTAATACCCATCACCAGGCAGAGAGAGACACAGCGAGAGAGGGAACACAAACAGGGGGAGTGGGAGAGGGAGAACAGGCTTCCTGCTGAGCAAGGACCCTGATGCGGGGCTCGATCCCAGGACCCTGGGATCATGACCTGAGCCAAAGGCAGACGCTTAAGGACTGAGTCACCCAGGGACCACACAGTTAGCATTTTTTAACAATAAGGTATTTTTTAATTAAGGTGTGTACATTACAGTAGCAATAATAGCTATTGCATGCCTAATAAACTACAGTATAATGCAAACATAAATAAATAATAGCAATAGCCTCTGGGAAAATCATACCCAAAACTGTAACTGTCATGTGGAACTACTCTTGTTCAGATATTTAGGTATAACCATACACAAAAGGTACTTCACTTGATTTTTTTTTTAACCTGCAGAATATTTTAGTTGAAGTTGAATTAAATCACAGTGAAGAATACATTATTTTAAAAAAGAATACATTATATGCAAACTAGTCAACTTTACAAATATACACCCAGAAAACTAACAATGATATTTAGTTTAATTCTGATGTTAATGCCCAAATTTTCATCACCGGTGACCTAGACAAACAAGTGTAGGTACATGAACTGCTTCTCTTCTGGTTCTTCATTCCTTCAATCCTCAATTATCTTCTGATTTTCCTTCTTAAAAAAATCAAAAGAAACAAACAAACAAAAAAACCCTTTTCGTTTTGCAAAATAATTCATACTTTACTTTCGTAAAACTGGAAAATTCACAAAAGCAATAACAAAAAGTAATAAGAAATACATTTACATATCCTACTACACAGAGATAAGCATTATCAACAGATGTTGAATATCTTTTAACTTTTAAAAAGTCTTGTTTGCAGGTCACATCTGTAACCCTCATTAGTCCCCAAATGTCATTCATTGCATTTGAGAGATATTTTTGTTTCTCTGCATTTCTCTAGTTCTAGCTACTGCTGTTTTTAATAGATAATAAGCAAATCTGGGAAATCAATTCTAGAACATAAGGCAATCAGCTGTTCTTCAGGTACACTCTAAAAAATGTCCACTGCAGTTGTTTTTTGCCTCGATATTCTCAATTGTGTGCTAAATCCTTTATGCTTTTTCCCTTCTCTTCATGCTGGTTCCCTTCTCTGTTTAAGTGGCCCTGTTTAATGAGTTCATAGTCAGTTTCACCTTTTTGTCGGAAAAGAATAAATTGAGGCTGCGTATAGCCTAAAAAAACTCCTAGCCACACAGAAGTCATTGATTTTGTGTTAACTTCATATGTCACATGACACATTATCAAACATCCCTGCTGGCTATAGCAGGCTATGACTCTGCCATTCAACAATCTCGTACCTGCTGTGTGAAAAACTTGTGAATTCTTTGCAGTGTATTTGCATATCTACATTTTTGCCATTGCTATCTCCAAGAGTATAATGTTGTATCAATGCAGAATATGGTCTGGAACCTCTGTACAGGCCTGTCATTTGAGTGTGAGGTGGAAAAAAAAGTATTATTTTCCTTCTTTCATATTTGTAATACTGTGTTATCCAATCACTTAGGTTATGTTTAACTAATTTAATTGAGATCTTGGAGAGTATATGAATAAGCTAGACATTGGTAGGACTTAGACAACACACAGTATGGATGGAAAATCACCAGTTTTAAAAACGAGTTGTGGAACAGGAGTACATTTCTCTTACTTTTAGTGTGACATAAATTGCAAGGTTGCACTCAACAATAGTTGAGTGATAGTACCTTTTCTCAATGATATAAATTCTACTATATCCTTATTATTATTAAGTTTGGAACATAACTGAGGTCTTGATTTTGAAAAAACAGTGCAGTGAGCCATAAGATTCTGGAGACTACTTGGTCATTAGAGACTACAGACAGCATATTAGATGAATTAAGAAGAGTCATGCGTGCTCTGTGGAACTCTATTGCCTAGTTTGTGTATTGACCCCAGTGTACTTGAAGGAAATAAAGGAATCTGCATACTTTAAGTCATAATGGAGAATTTAAATCCAAGATATCTAATTGAATAAATAAAGTTTCACCCAATCCAAAATCGAATGGAACCCATACATGAAATAGAGGGAAAAAAAATTTAAGTAGCCACTGAAAACAACAGAGATGAAACCAGCTGATCAGAATGATGGGAAAAAAAAAAAAAAGCTTTCTGGAAGTTATGAAGCAGAGAATGAAGATAAAACCCAAGGAAGGGGGAGAAAGTGGAGAACATTGAACACAAAATTCAATACAGAGGAAGAGAAAGAACTCAAATACCAAAATCAATGGTGAATAGGAGAAAACTAGCCATGGGAGACCAACCAGGTAATTAATTAAGGAAGGCAGGGATAATGTCTGGTGAATCTACAAGTTAGAAAAAGTGGAGTAATGTCTTCATTTATGAAATTTGTTTTTTAATTTGAAATCTTTTACCCATCTGTATGATTTATGTTAGAGGAATAAAATATAGCATTTTCAGACATAATAGTTTTCCAGTAAAGAACTCTGACAGCATTATACAGATTTTCTTTTTTTTTCTTATTATACATAAATATTCTTAAGCAAAATGAAAAAAAATAATTCTAAATACAGGAAAATACATAAGAAACACTGTTGAGTAAAGAAACATACAAAATATAGAGCTAAGTAAATTAATGCTGAAAAAATATTAATCTAAATTTAATATTTTTAAACTGGAATTAATATTTTAGATGATTGAAAAAGATATAGGAACAAATTTTGAGAGGTTTGAAGGAAAAATATGGAAAGAAAATTATATTTTGAGTAAAAGATGTGAGATGTGAGCTAAAGGCACTTAACATTACAGGAAATCACTAGATAAAGATGTCTTGCTAAGCAATAGGGTTACAAAAAGAAATATATATATACACAAATGTATACATACATATATATCTGTATTACAGCTAGAAATATTTAAAAATTTCAGACAGCATGCATTATATGTATGAAATTTATTGCTCTCTCTTTAATCTCTTCATACACATACATTATGAAGCAGAGATAATGAGAATAAAACTTAAGGGAACTGGGAAAATTCAAGTTGTGGAAGAGGAGTGTATTTCTCTTCATGTGTGACATAGAATTCAATAAAGATAAAGGACATAATTCAAAGATCAAACCTAGTGGTGACTAGGAGTTCTATCTATCATCTATCTATCTATCTATCTATCTATCTTTCTATCTATCATCCATCATCTATCATCTACATATATCCAGAATTGTATACACTAAACTTTAACCAAAGCTACTTATGCAGGAAAGAGAAATATGAGATTTGTGGAGTAAGGGATGAAGCAAGGCTTTCATTTCTTTATATATACAACCAATTGAGTTTTGTTCTTAACCATTGGCCTTAATCCATATATTTACACATATGTGTAATAAAATAAAAATTAATATGTGATATGTATAAATGCTGCCTATACATTAGTCATTTGCTCTGCATTATTAATAATTTTATGTATCTTCTCTACTTTGCATTATTTCAAGGATTAATATATTTTTTTAAGTTTAGATTGTCTTGAAACTCTAGCAATACATCATAGTGATAAGGACAGTGAATTTTGAGTTAGAAAAACTTGAATTTAAATTATGATTAACTTCTAAATTTTATTTCCTCATAGAATTTTTATGAAGGTAAACTAAAAACTTGTATGTAGGGCTCTTGGTTTACCCACATTAAATGCTCAAATCTTGGTGGGGCTGGTTAGACTAATGATGAAGATAGTGGGGCTGATGAGATATCTGCATATGAGAAATTTACAGTGGGTGAACAGGAAAGCTATCTCTGAGAAAGCAACATCTAAGCTAATATATAAAAGATGATAAAACATTGGGTTTGGAGCTTTTCAGACAGAGAGGCCAGCATGTTAGAAGTCCTGGAGAGGGAAAGCCATGGTCCAATCAAGTCCAGGCTAATATTCCTGGACCTTGTGTGAATGAGATGAGGTTAGAGAAGTGGAGGCCATAGAATGCAAGGTTTTATTCCAAGTGCAAAGAGAAATGACTATATGATTTCAAACTGGCAATTATCACAATACTACTTAAGTCGGAAAAAAAAAAAAAAACACCACAAAACAACAACAAAAAACTCACACTATTATGGGAAGAATTGGTTAATGTTGTCATCCATTCTAAGGACAAAAAAGGCTATTTAAACCTGTGATTTCCTTCCCACAGCACTACCACCACTGCTCTTACTCTCTCAGTTAAGGTCTGATGAAATATGTGCTTTTTTTTTTTTTTTTTTAGTATAGTTGACATACAATGTTACATTACTTTCAAGTGTACAACTTAGTGATTTGAGAATTTTATACATTATGCTATGTTCACCACAAATGGAGCTGTCCTGTTAATCACTGTTCCACTATCATTGACTGTATTCCTTATGCTGTGACTTTTATTCCCATGACATTCATTCCATAACTGGAAGCCTGTATCTCCCATTGTCCTTCATCCATTTTGCCCAATTCTCTATCCCCTTCTACTCTGGCAACCATTGGTTTGTTCTCTGTAGTTATAGGTCTGATTCTGCTTTTTGTTTGCTTATTCATTTATTATTATTATTTTTTAGATTCCATTTATGAGTGGAATCATATGGTATTTGTCTTTCTCAGTCTGACTTATTTCACTTAGTGTGATACCTTTTAGGTCCATCCCTGTTGTATCAATTGGCACAAACTCATCCTTTTTATGGTGAAGTGACATTCCATTGTATATATATGCCACATTTTCCCTACTTATTTGTCTATTGATGAACACTTAGGTTGCTTCCATATTTGGTTATTGTAAATGATGCTTCAATAAACATAAAGGTGCATCTATCTTTTTAAATTAGTGTTTTCATTTTCTTTGGGAAAATGACCAGGAGTAGAATTATTGGAGCACATGGTTTTCTATTTTTAATTTTTTGAGGAACCTCCATACTATTTTACACAGTGGCTGTACTAATTTACACTACCTCCAATAGTGCACAAGAGTTTCTTTCTCTCCACATCCTTGTCAACACTTATTTCCTGTCATTTTGATTGTAGCCATTCTAACCGGTGTAAGGTGATATCTCTTGTGTTTTTTTTTTTTTTATTTGCATTTCCCTGATTATTAGAGATATTGAGCATCTTCTCATGTGTCTATTGTTCAGTTGTATGTTTTCTTTGGAAAAAATGCCTACTCAGGTCATTTGCACATTTTTTTTTTAAGATTTTATTTATTTATTTGAGAGAGAGAGAATGAGAGAGAACACATGAGAGGGGATAGGGTCAGAGGGCAAAGCAGACTCCCCGCCGAGCAGGGAGCCCGATGCGGGACTCGATCCAGGGACTCCAGGATCATGACCTGAGCCGAAGGCAGTCGCTTAACCAACTGAGCCACCCAGGCGCCCCTGCACATTTTTTAATACGATTTTTGGGGCTCTTTTTTTTTTTTGGTATTGAGTTGTATATGTAATTTATATATTTTGGACATTACATTTTTCATTTGTAAATATCTTCTCCCATTCAGTAGGATGTCTTTTTGTTTTGCTTATGGTTTCTTTTGCTGTGAAAATTCTTTTTTTTTATTTTGATGTAGAAAAAAACTGGAAAAAACACAAACAAATGGAGACTAAACAACATGTTACTGAACAATCAATGGGTTAATGAAGCAAAACAAAAAAAATACATGGAGACAAAAAATAAAAATACAATGGTTCAAAATCTTTGGGACACAGTGAAAGCAGTTTAAGAAGGAAGTATACAGGCCTACTTCAATAAGTAAAAAAAAAAAAAAAGTAAAATAAACAATCTAACTTTAATCCTAAACGAACTAGAAAAAGAAGCACAAAGTGAGTAGAAGAAAAGAACTAATAAAGACTAGAGCAGAAATAAATGACATATAGACCAAAAAAAAAAAGAGAGAAAGTCAATGAAACCAAGAGCTGCTTTTTTTAAAAGATAAACAAAATTAACACACCGTTATCCAGACTCATAAGAAAAAAAGAGAAAATACCCAATACACATATAAATAAAATTAACAAGAAAAATAACAACTGACACCACAGAAATACAAAGAATTATAAAAGACTATGAAAAATTACATGCAAACAAATTGGACAATCTAGAAAAAAGAGATAAATCCCTATAAACATACAATCTTCCAAAACTGAGTCAGGGAGGAATAAAAAATCTGTACATACTGGTTATAAGTAATAAAATTGAATCAGTAATAAAAAAAATGCCAAAAAAAACCCAAGTCTGGGACGAGGTGGAGTCACAGGGAAATTCTACTGGACATTTAAAGAAGAATCAATATCTATTCTCCTCAAACTATTTCAAAAATAGAAGAGGAAGGAAAGCTTCCAAGTACATTCTAAAAAACCAGCACTACTCTGATACCAAAACCAGAAAAAGATAGCACCAAAAACAAACAAAGAAACAAAAAACTACAGGCCAGGGCGCCTGGGTGGCTCAGTTGGTTAAGCAACTGCCTTCGGCTCAGGTCATGATCCTGGAGTCCCGGGATCGAGTCCCGCATCGGGCTCCCTGCTCGGCACGGAGCCTGCTTCTCCCTCTGATCCTCCTCCCTCTCATGTACTCTCTCTCATTCTCGCTCTCTCAAATAAATAAATAAATCTTAAAAAAAAAAAAATACAGGCCCATGTTCCTGATGAATATAGATGTAAAAATCCTCAACAAAATATTACAAACTGCAGATAGCAATACATTAAAAAGATCACTCACCATGATCAGTTTGGATTTATTTCAGGGATGCAAGAAAGTTTCAGCATTTGCAAATCAATCAACATTGTACACTACGTCAACAAAACAAAGGATAAAAATCATATGATCATCTCAATAAATGCAGAGAAACATTTGACAAGATTCAATTTCCATTCATGATAAAAACTCTTAACAAACTGAGCTTAGAAGGGCCATATATAATAAAGGCCATATATGAAAAACCTATAGGCAACATCATACTCAATGGTAGAAAAACTGAAAGCTTAAGGGACAAGACAAGGATGACCACTTTCATCACTTTTATTCAACATAGTACTGGAAGTCCTAGCCACAGCAATCAGACAAGAAAAAAAAGGCATTCATATTGGTAAAAAGGAAGTTAAACTGGCATTATTCTCAGAACACATGGTACTATATGTAGAGAGTCCTAGACGCCACCAAAAAATTACTAGAAATAATAAACAAATACAGTAAAGTGTCAGGATACAAAATTAATACCCAGAAATCTGTAGTGTTTTTGTACATTAATAATGGAGTAGCAGAAAGAGAAATTAAAAAAACAATACCATTTACAATTGCACCAAAAGTAATAAAATATCTAGGAATAAAAATAACCAAAGAGGTAAAAGATTATACCCCAAAAACTATAAAACACTGATGAAAGAAACTGAAGATGACACACAAAAAATGGAAAGATATTCTATGCTCACAGATTGGAAGAATTCATGCTGTTAAAATATCCATATGACCCAAAGAAATCTATATATTGAATGCAATCCCTATCAAAATACCAACAACATTTTTCATAAGACTAGAACAAAGAATCCTAAAATTTGTATGGAACCACAAAAAAA